>NC_084898.1:24500601-24807851 GCF_958979055.1 Alnus glutinosa | reverse complement strand
ACTAAATGACTGACATGCCTGAATCAGTTGGAAAGCCTGTATCAAAGACCAAATATGTTATGCTAATTAACCTGTAAAGGGTGAAACAATGTCGGGATGTCTTCCTTTAATCAGGTTTAGAAATGTTGTGATTTAAATGAGACTAAAAGAATAATGTAGAGTATTGTGAATGAGCCAGGAAGTCAGTGTTAATGACAGAATTCAGGAATAGTAGAAGAGCAAAATTCTGTAGTGAGGAAAAGCATAATGAATTAGACTAAGCCTTCTTGCGAAAGCTAATGATGCAGTTGTTCAATGAGTCATCTAAAGAAGAAAAAGAATTGCAGAGTTGGCTAGATAGGAAGGGATATTCGGAGGGTGTATGTTGGTGACTTATCATAAGGCAATCGTTCATCTTGTTATCTGTAGCACTTAAAGGCAGACATTCGTCTTCTAAAATGTTGTTTTTTTGATAAGTAAGAGAGATATCATTAAAAAGCGCAAAGCGCAATCAAGTACACAGGAAGTATACAAGAAAAGCAGCTAGGAAGAAAAAGAAAACAGAACAAGGAAATCATTAAAACTAAGAGGTAAAGGTGCGAGGAACGCTGCCACCCAAGAATACAAGGAATGAAAGAAAAAGGAAATGAGTTCCTCAATGGATCTTTCTTTGTCCTCAAACTGCCTGTCATTGCGTTCCCTCCACAAGCACCACAGAATGCAACAAGGGACCATCTTCCACGCAGCTGCACTCTGAGAACGTCCACCTGTCCACCAACAAGCGAATAAATCTACCACTCGCAGAGGCATAACCCAAGACAAACTGAAGCGACTAAAAAAGGCATTCCATAGAGCGCGTGCAACCTCGCAATGGAGAAGAAGGTGATCCACCGATTCCCCATTCGTTTTGCACATGCAACATCTATCAATCACTATGACACGCTTCTTCCTGAGGTTGTCCAAGGTGAGGATCTTCCCTTGCGCTGCCGTCCAAGCAAAGAAAGCCACTTTCAAGGGAACCTTGGTCCGCCAAATACTTTTCCAAGGAAACTGGATAGCCTCTTTGCAAACAAGAGCCTTGTAGAAAGATCTAACATCAAATTTCCCTTTGTGAGAAGGATACCACCGGAGCTGATCTTCCCCATCACAATTCACTCTAGTTGAATACAGCAAAGAGAAAAAAGAAGCCAAAACATCCACCTCCCAATCGTGGGCCGCTCGGAAGAAGCTAATATCCCACTGATAGGACCCGCTTACCACAACCAAATGGTCTGCAACATGTGCGTCCTTGTCACACGCAATGTCGTACAAAACTGGGAAAGCTTCTTTGAGAGGCACCTCACCACACCATACATCATCCCAAAAACGGACCCTAGATCCATTTCCCAGAATCAGTCTAGTATAGCTGCAAAACAACCTCCACCCCTTCCTAATATTCTTCCATAACCCCACTCCATGAGACCCAGGGGGGTCTAAAGAACACCAACCATCCCGAGTAGATCCAAACTTTGCATCCACAACAGATTTCCACCAAGCCTCTCTCTCAAAGGCATAGCGCCATAGCCACTTCCCTAACATGAAAATCCTCAAGTTTCTGATGCCCAGGCCACCACTAGAAATAGGAGAGCAGACCTTGGCCCAATTAACCAAGTGAAACTTAAATTCTTCGCCTATGCCACCCCACAAGAAATCCCGTTGCAACTTCTCAATACGATTAGCAACACTTGAAGGAATAGGGAAAAGGGATAGAAAATAAGTAGGAAGATTAGAGAGAGTGCTTTTAATAAGGGTTACTCTTCCACCCTTCGACAAATACAACCGCTTCCAGCTAGCCAACCGCCTCTCAATCTTGCCAACTACCTCATCCTAGCTAGACTTATTCTTAAAAGGAGCCCCCAACGGAAGACCAAGGTACTTTAACGGAAGAGAAGAAACACCACAGCCCAAAATGCCAGCAAGATCATCCATGTTATCCACAAGACCCACAGGAATCAAAACTGACTTATCCAAATTAATCTTCTAAAATGTTGTTGTTGTAGACATCAGGGCAATCACTGAAAATGGTTGATAAAAGTTAAATTCACTTCCTTCTATGGATTCTAAAATATCCTTGAACATGTTTGTGACACTATAGGTTCTTTCAAATGATATGGAAACCAGATTGAACTGGTTTTGAATGCCTTTTATGCCTGTCGGAACATTTTGGTTTCATGAATGGTTATGATACAGCCGTGATACCCTCCCTCTCTCTCTCTCTCTCTCTCTCTTACCCCCCCCCCCCCCCTTTCCCTCCCTTTTCTTATTTATTTATTTTTTTTGTTTATGAATGCATGCTCTTGTAACCCCAGCTGAATTCCCGGAGTAGAGCGGAGAAATAGGGCTATAGATAGGGCGTTTGGTATTGCTACAATGGCTGCTATTTTGTTACCACCCTCAATTGTATATACTACTTATTTCCTCATAAATGAGATTTCTTGCCTAAAGCTGGTAAGTTACTGTTTGAGCAGAATTATAAATTTTGCTCCTGCTCCATAAGTATAATGATATCCAGTTTAATTGTATAGAAAAAGATAGCATATACTCCCCTCGGTTGCAAACAGATATCTTGGTAAATACGCATCTTTTACTTGTGATTGGCATCTTTGTTCCTCGAGTTTAG
This sequence comes from Alnus glutinosa, assembly GCF_958979055.1. Classification (NCBI taxonomy): domain Eukaryota; kingdom Viridiplantae; phylum Streptophyta; class Magnoliopsida; order Fagales; family Betulaceae; genus Alnus; species Alnus glutinosa. The sequence continues at coordinate 24,805,213 of NC_084898.1, read as the reverse complement.
GACTTGATCACATTTCCTAGATTTGAACTATCTCATTGTTAGTTGTTCATCATGATGTTTTCTTCTTTTTGGTTGCTAAATTTACTATTACTTGCATTGTTATGGGAGTAAAACCTGTTTCTTATGGTTAGTTTCTTTTCTTGCATAGGGTCATAAAGAATGGCTGGCAGAAGTTCAATTTCTTGGTGTTGTGAGTCACCCAAACTTAGTGAAACTTCTAGGATACTGTTCCAGTGATGGAGAAAGAGGGATACAGCGGTTGTTGGTATATGAGTTCATGCCTAATAGGAGTCTAGAAGATCATCTGTTCAACAGGGCATTGCCCACTCTGCCTTGGAAAACAAGATTAGAGGTTCTCCTTGGTTCGGCTCAAGGATTGGCTTACCTACATGGGGAACTGGAAGTGCAGGTACAATTTTCTTTTATTCAGTTGGCAATAATTTACCTCACTACCAGTTACCAGTGTGTGTGAAATTAAATATCAAATGGATTTTGGAAATGGAGCCCAAACTCCAACTTGCTAGTCTTGGCTATGTTAATTTCACTTTATCTATTCATTTTTCTTATTACAATTCAACTTCTAGCTTGTAATTATTGACTGATGGGCATCAGAAACATTTTCCAGTTATTCATCCCAAAAAAAATAAAATAAAAAATGGAACATATTCCAGTCAAGGCGTCCTGGTCATTTAGTTGGTATCTCTGTCCCTTCCCCCACCCCACCCCACCCCACCCCAGTTGCATCTGTAACAAGTGGTTGGTTCAAATTGGACCATTCAATATAACCACACCAGTTGAGACATGATTTGAACTTCTCAGTAAGATTAGATACTATTTTACTATGAATCTGTAAAGCTTCTATTAGTATTTTACTATTTTAGTCTTCTTTTCCCTCTTGGGTAGAAGAGTGGTTTAACTCATCAATCAATGACTCTGGGGAGGGGTTACCTTCTCCAAGTTTATTTAATCAGGTCCAACCATAGAGATAGTTAGGAATTATTTAGTTGTAGGATATCCAGGGTTCATGAGGTTTGGTCTTCATGAACGGTGGCAGAGCTCATTAGCTGGTGGATTCAGCTTGTTATCTTTGTAAATTATGCTCATTTGAATGATTGTACTTATTGGGACACATTTTTGCTGTGTCATGGATATGAAATTATTTATTCCAATATGCATGCATCTGAAGGCACAACTTTATCCTCAGGTGAAATTTTTGCAACAAAAGATGGTAACAAATTGTCACCGCATTGTTTCATGTTTAGGGGCCCTGAATTCTGTTGTCACCTTCTAAGTTTATTAATCTATAACAATAAACCTCCCACCTTCCTCCTTGCCTACCGAATCGGAAAGAAAACAAAAGGCTGCAGAGAATGATATCCTAATAGTTTTATGTCAATAATTTTAATAATTTGAAGACAATTTTCCAATGTATATTTTGCTAACTCATTTTTGTTTGCTCTGATTAAGGTGATCTATCGAGATTTCAAGTCCTCAAATGTGCTCTTGGATGAGGACTTTAAGGCAAAGCTGTCAGACTTTGGGCTTGCTAGGGAAGGCCCACAGGGTGATCGTACCCATGTATCGACTGCGGTAAGTAGGTCATAGATGGTATACTTGAGTGACATTCTTATAGGCTGTATAAGCGGCTAATTCTATGAATTTACAGATTTAATGTACAAAAGCATGCTTTACTGTATTCTAGTTAGGTGGTTCAGCCCACCAATTTGCACATGCTCTAATTAAAGAACAATATACCAGATTATCTAAAGAGACTCTTCAGTACTTTGGCTCTTGGAAGTAAGTTTAGGAATTAGATGGTGTAATAAGAGACCAAGCAATGACAAATTTTGCCTTTTATTTTTCTATTTTGGAACATGCAGTGAATTCTCTATGTTTATTTGGTGGGATTCATTAGATCTTGATCAAGGTGGAGCTAGCTTGTCTGATCTCATGGTTGCCAGCTTCCCCTTGATCACATCATGAAACACAAGTTGTATGCGGCGGCTATTCCCGTAGTGACTGAACTTGTCTTTAATTTGTGTTATCAGGTGGTTGGGACGTATGGATATGCTGCCCCGGAATATGTTGAAACCGGCCACCTTACAATCCAGAGCGATATATGGAGTTTTGGTGTTGTGCTGTATGAGATCCTCTCAGGCAGACGAGTATTGGAAAGAAACCGTCCGACAATGGAGCAGAAGCTTCTAGAATGGGTGAAACAGTTCCCAATTGACAGTAGTAGATTCAGCATGATAATAGACCCAAGACTCAGAAACCAGTATTCTCTTGCTGCAGCTCGGAAAATTGCTAAACTGGCAGATCGCTGCCTAAACAAGAACGCGAAGGATCGACCTACGATGAGTCAGGTAGCGGAGAGCTTGAAGGAAGCAATACAAGTGTCAGAAACCACTTCTGGCAATAGGAGTTCTGAGCCATCTGGTTCTAAAATTTCCAAGCGGAGATCCAAATAGGATTATAAAGAGAAGTTTGTGATCTTAAGAGTGCCAAAGAATACACAATTTTTTATTACTGCATTAATCTCTTGAACTTACAGCAAGTTTAATTGCTCGGATAGTAAGCATATATACTAGGTACACCCTCTTTTTTCTCTTTTCAGGTTCCAGAATGTATGTAGATTTCTATAAATCTGGAATAATTTGATTGATTCAACTTAGGAAAGTCCAGGTCTTGGCTTAATCAGCTATACATTTTGCCCTCCTGTTTCAAAGTTCATGTGTTCATGAAAGGAGGTGTATGGGTTGGTGTGTGGAATGCTTGTATATATCTCTTGACTGAATTGTGTTATAAATCCTATTGAGTTATAATGCAGCACAAATTTCCATTTTATAATTTAAATTGGAGAAATAAAAAGATTTATTCTTATCCATTGCCAATGGGAAAAACCTCAGTCCCTCCTCTTGTTAAAAGACTGTATGTTATGCAATGTTAGTTTGTGAATCTGGTTTATGACACTAAGAAAGAGGGCATTTCTATTTCAATCCATTCATTTTAGCTATATGAGCCGTCAAAATTAGGCCTTGTCTTTATTTGTCACTTTCAATTATTTGGATGAAGAAATGAGATTGGAAACAAGGTAAGTACATTATCATAGTGGGTCAATTTGTAAACACCCCAATTTTACATTGGGAAGATAATTAGTCTACATAAAGTGAGTAGATTATAAAGAAGCTCATGAATGCTAAGTTTCATATTTGGTAACTTTCTATGTGAGATTGGGCTTTATAAGTTCTTTTATGGAGCTCCATTTGTAATGTAACTAGTCATTTTGGAGTTATAATGCAAATATAGGTCGCGCTTTCCTTGAGTCGTTGCAGCTTTTGCTAGTTACCAGCTGAGTATGAGCTATGTCGCAAACTTCCTTGTTTCCTCGCAATATATCTCAGCATTTTGGGTTTGAAATGGGTCCTTAGATCTATTAATTTAAAGCATCCCTAGTGAATTATCCATTTAAAATTTTTCATTAAAATTTGGTAAAAACTCAAAAAAGCCTACTCCAACAAACTCTTCATAATTTCTTTATTTTAGATTTTATCAGAATTTCACTCCAAATTTAGCTCACAAATTTTATGAGCTATTGAATATTTTATCATTTCTCTCCCATTTTACTTCACTTTTCACTTTTTTTCTCTCCTCAATTTGTTAGGAGTGGTTGCTTAAAACCAATAAAAAATTAATATTTAGTTGAAATAGAGAAAGATTTTGAGAGTTTGATGTAGGAAGCTTTTTAAAAGTGATAAATAAAATAAAAAAAGTAGATTCTTGAGCTAAAATTTAGAGAAAAATTAGAGAACTGACTATGATGCTCTTAGTTACTATTTAAAATAGAAGGAAAAAAAAAGGGGCAGAGTTGTTACTTGTTAGGAAATCAAGACTCTATTTGGTAATCACTCTCCCCTCACCTTTTTAACTTCTCCCAAAAAAAAAGTTAACTTGAAAAGATTCTAATTTTTTTTTTCACTTTTTAGATAACATTAATCATTTTTTTATTACTATTCAAATAATAAAGCCATTACAAAACAAAACTTTTTCACTTTTTTATACAATTTTTTCTACTTTATATCACATCAATTGCTTCTTACTACTACTAAAAAGAAATTCACATCAATAATCTTAACCGAACATACCCTTGAAACCTAGGCCCTGTTTGAAATCCCCTCCCCCTCTCCTTCCCTTATTTTCACTTCTCCAAAAACATCAACTTAAAAATATTCTTAACTTTCTTTTTTTTTTTTTTTTTTTTTTTTTTTTTTTTTTTCACTTTTTATATAACATCAACACTTTTTTATTACTATTTAAATAATAAAAAAAAAAACCCCACTACAATACAATTTTTTTATTTTTCACTTTTTCATATAAATTATTTTAACTTTATAACACATTAATCATATTTTACAATCAAAAAAATAAAAATAAAAAAAATTCTCTCTCAATATGAGGGGAGGGGGAATTTCAGAAGAGGCATAGATAAAGACACAGGATGAACATCTTACTGGGATGGTAATAGTAAAGCTCTTAAAATATTCTGCTGGAATTTTTAATATATTCCCACCTTTCCATTTCTTTAGGTACAAAACATTTTTCATTAAAATGGGATACTTTTCTGTTGAATAAATAAGATTCAAATGAAATCACAGAATGACATCCTAAGCTTACAATTGACAAAATGTTTTGATTCTCTTTTATTGTTTCCTCTATGTAGTTCAATTCATATTATAGATAGTACTTTGGCTTTGGCTAAAGACGGAGATGGTACCTCTATCTAAATTTTTGTCCAAAAAACTAACGGTAGTTCATGTGTCTACTCTCAGATGTTGACGCGTGTTTTATGCATTAAAAAAATTAAAAAATTGAAAAATAAAAAGCTTTAAAAATTAATAAAAAATAATAAAACTTTTTTAAAAAATAAAAGTATTAAAAACTTTCAAAAAAAATATTGAAAAAAAAAAGGTTGAAGAGGGGTGGCTGAGCCACCTCCATGGCCGGTTTGGAGGTGGCTAAAACTGTAACACTCCAGATTTTAAGACATAAAATACAACGTCTTAAATTAGAATTTAAGACCTAATAATAAGGCAAAAGAAATATATATGAATATTTATGGGAATAAATATTCATTGATTAATTAAGACACGTTCATAGTTCCAATTTGATAAAAAGTTTTACGGACCTTAAACTTTGGAATAACGAAAATATGGTCAAAACAAGCTCCGTTTTAGTTGAATCAAAAACTAAAAAACTCTATTCGAAGTCCTGTATCTACCCTCCAAATTTCATAATTTTTGAACTTCGTTATGAGTATGAAAACACCTGTGAAACATACTAGTGGATACTCATGGTAAGGACATAAATGTGAGTATGCTTGCTTCCTACAATGGACTCCTCACGATAATAGGACATAATTGTGATAATAACATAATTAAATACTTAGGGTACGTTTGGGATTGCGATTTCATAGACAATAAATGCGATTTCAAACTAAATCGCAGAACATAAATCGTTTTGGAACTACGTTTTTAAAAATTGCGATTTGAAAACGCAGAAAATTTGATTTTTCAAATCGCAGGTAAGATAGTATTTTTTTGAAAACCCAGAATTTTAAAGGCTAATTTGCGATTTTAAATGCTAAACTGCGATTTTGCCAAACGCTTAACTGCGTTTTTAAAAATCACTTTTTTCAAATCGTATATTTTAAAATCGTAATTTTAAATCGCAATTTCAAACAGACCCTTAATATTCATCGGTCAAACTCCGCTCCAACATGAATTGTATTTTTTTCCGAACTTTATGCCCAACCCAGCCTACCTTAAAGAAAAACTACCTTTTTCTCTCTAGCTTATTTTACGTAATTGTTTTTATCAAGTAACTTAGGTCTATCTCCACAAGTTTACTTCTCCACCCCCACACAAAAAAACAATTAATAATTTTATATAATTGATCACAAACTGGATATTTATCAAACTAAAGCCTTGCTGCTGCCCCCTGCTTGTACTCTCGAGAATATCCCCCCCTCTCTCTCTCTCTCACCGGAAGTTTTCTCGTCTCTGTCTCTTCCTTCTCTCTCTTTTTTGTGTGTGTTGAATAAGGAGAAAAAAAAAAGAAAAAAGCAAAAGATAAAGATAAAGAAAAAAAAAAGAAAAAAGCAAAAGATAAAGATAAAGAAAAAAAAGAAAAAAGAAAAAGAAAGGTTGTAAGACGTTATGGAACCTAAAAGAAAAGAGAAAAATATAAAAGGAAAAAGAAAAGAGGAAAAAGATGAAAGAAAAGGAAAAATAAAAGGAAAGGAAAAGAAAAGTAATAAAAGAGTCATCTCTTATTTCTCTTGGCCGGTTCTAAGATAGGTGGTTTTTACAAAAATATCATTTGATGTATTTTTGTTAAAGCCTTGATTTTATGTGTTTTTATTATTTTAAAGTATTTTAATGTTTAAGTTGTGTTTTATCAGGATATTCTATAGCGTATTTAAATAATATATCACGTCGTTATGTTGCCCAAGTAAAAAATAAATGTTTTATAAAAGCGTTCTTACGCTGCCTAAAATTCTAAAAGTATTTTTAGGCATTAGTGCGTTATTCCACCCAAATTTTATAAAAATTAAAATAAGGTTTATTTATATTTATGCCGTTGTACTATCCATTTATTTTAAAATTTAAAACCCATTATTCATATTAATGGAGTTATTATGTTTATTTGATATAAAAATATATACCTTTTAATTAAAGGGTATTTTTGACGTTAATTTATAAGGAGAAAAAAAAAAGAAGAAAAAAGCAAAAGATAAAGATAAAGAAAAAAAAGAAAAAAGAAAAAGAAAGGTTGTAAGACGTTATGGAACCTAAAAGAAAAGAGAAAAATATAAAAGGAAAAAGAAAAGAGGAAAAAGATGAAAGAAAAGGAAAAATAAAAGGAAAGGAGAAGAAAAGTAATAAAAGAGTCATCTCTTATTTCTCTTGGCCGGTTCTAAGATAGGTGATTTTTACAAAAATATCATTTGATGTATTTTTGTTGAAGCCTTGATTTTATGTGTTTTTATTATTTTAAAGTATTTTAATGTTTAAGTTGTGTTTTATCAGGGTATTCTATAGCGTATTTAAATAATATATCACGTTGTTATGTTGCCCAAGTAAAAAATAAATGTTTTATAAAAGCGTTGTTATGCTGCCTAAAATTCTAAAAGTATCTTTAGGCATTAGTGCGTTATTCCACCCAAATTTTATAAAAATTAAAATAAGGTTTATTTATATTTATGCCGTTGTGCTATCCATTTATTTTAAAATTTAAAACCCATTATTCATATTAATGGAGTTATTATGTTTATTTCATATAAAAATATATACCTTTTAATTAAAGGGTATTTTTGACGTTAATTTATAAATGCCGTAATAATATTCATATGAGATATGTAGTATTATAATTAACTACTTTTATATGCCGTTATAATATCTAAGTGACATTAGAAATTGAGTTAAGTAGTTTAGATATCGAAAGTGATAAGAATGTTAAAATAGTTTTTAGCAATTTATACTAATACATTATCATATGTATATAATTGTGCAGTCATTATTTTTGTGGTTCTCTTTTTGAAGCAAATAACTGAGTATTTTACTCACTGTGAATGATACTGGTTGACTTCTATAATGTTGTGATTTCTTCTTTATTTAATTGAGGTTAAAGTAATAAGGCAAAGATCCTGGGTTAGAGGCCTTTGGCACCAATAAGTAAATAGACATTGGGTTAGAGGCCTACGACACCAAGAGAAAAATAGACCTTGGGTTAAAGGCCCTTGGCACCAATGAATAAATAGACACTGGGTTAGAGGCTCTTGGCACCAAATAATAAATAGACCTCGGGTTAGAGGTCCTTGGCACCAAAGAATAAACAGATCATGGGTTAGAGGTCCATGACACCAATGAATGAGATTGTACATAAGTATATATATCTATCATCATATTGTTGCATAGTGTACTTTTAAATAGATTATTTCATTATATTATTGAAGGCAGTTGACTCATTTGATCACAATATGAGATTGTGGTAATAACCACAATCACATATATGTTTATGCAGGATGGGAGGAAGGACAGGACTGTTAAGATTATTATGTTGATCCTAATGTTTGTGAATAAAGCTTTTAAGTATTTATTGTTGTGTAATATTTTATATGATCGTTTGTATTAGGATAAAATAATAATTACGTATTATTAGTGCCGCATGTGGCATATATGTTAAAGGCCTTGTGTGTATTTATTATGTGAGAATGCCAAATTAAATTATTTATATATTGAGGCAATTTAGTTAACTCTGATGTATTATATTCATAAGTTTTAAGAGAAAAAAAATATGTTCCACTGCCAAATCTCAACTTTGATGATGTCGTAATGTTACGTAAAAATTCTAAATTTTCATTTATACATTTTTGTAAATGGTGGGGCGTTACAAAAACAACCCTCAAGAGCCGAGCCACCCCCACTTGGCTTAGGGGTGGGTTCGGCCACCCCAAATCGGTTGGACCACCCCTATAGCCCAAACTCCCTTAATTTTTTTTTTCTTTTTATTTTCTTAATCTTTAGCCTTTGGTGGTGGCCAAACCATCCCCATGGGCCACGATGGTGGTTCGGCTACCGGTCTGGGGGTGGCCTCGTGGGCCTTAGGAGTTGTTTGGCCACCCCAAGGGCCAAACCCAATTAATTGTATTTTTTTTTTTTTTGGCTCTTTGGCCGCCACACCCAATGGCCATGAGGGTGGTTTGGCCATCCTCATACCGGTACTCCTCATTTTGTTTTGTTTTTATTTTTTCATTTTTTTAAAAATTTTTATTTTATTTTTTTTAATATTTTTTTAATGCATAGAACATGTGTCAATACTTAAAAGTAAACACGTAGATTATCATTAGTTTTTAAATGGAAATTTAGATGGAGGCATCATCTTTATTCGTAGCCAAATCCAAAGTAAAATTAAATCACATAAAAAAAAAAAAAGGAAAAAAAAAAAGAAAAAGAAGAGAAAGGAAAAGGAAAAGGAAAAGGTTAAAACACATAAATCAATACCCTATTTAACCCTTTTTTTCTTCTTTAAGGAAGTGGCTCCGGCAATTATTCCGGCATATCATATCAAAGCAGCCTTCTTTTTCATTCTACAGTTAACTTTTTGAGCCAGCTTTGACGTTGACGAGACTTGCGTTGTCTTTTAGCTCCTTTTTTTTTTTTTTTTTTTCTTTAATAAGTGACGTGGTTTATTTAGACGTTAGATTTCTTTTTAACACCTATTATTCTCCCATTTTAAAGGGAACGGAAGACTTCCCAGACCAGAGTCAAGGTAGGAGATCTTCTTCACTATCCATGCACGCTGGAGTTTACATATTTTTTCACAAGAAATCAAGCAGATTTCAGGGAATATCGAAGTGTTGCATGTCATGGACAAAAAAGTTGAAAGACGATGCGATTCCATCCCTCAATGCGATTCTATCTCACCCGGTATGCTCTCTCTGTCTCTCTCTGAAGCCATATCATAGAGTCAGAAGACATAGGAAGCTCACCGTTTTTGTGGGTATCTTCGGTTGTTGTCGTAAATTGGGAGAAGGTTAATCTCATTCTCCCACTCCCCGGAAATGGGTCATTTTCAGGCTGTGCTTGGAAAAGATGGAAACTTTCTTTTGAAAACTTTGAACCCAAAATTTCGAAGAGTAAAGTAGAATGGCTTTTTGGGATTTGGGGCATCACATTATCTTGAATCATTTCTATTATAATGGGTTCCAAACTTCGTATCAAATTCCTAGTTTCTTTTGTGAAATTATGTGTCAATATATTTGAGGTAATTGTGAAGTAATCTAAATGATCCTACTGTCCACAGAAGTTGCTAGCTTTACAAGAAGTATTCCACCAGCTCACTACACATTTAAGGTGGAGTCATTTTCGAAAATCTTGAAGATGTTTCCAGGGAACAAAGAGGCAAAGTATGACTCAGACGTGTTTGAATCTGGTGGCTATAAATGGTATCTTTGAACTCTTGTTCTTGTGAACTTATATCATTGATTTTTTGTTCCGGTTAGATTTTAATAGTGTTTTGGCTCTTTTGATCTTTAGGAGGCTGTCTTTTTACCCAAATGGAAGGAATATATGTAATGGGAAGGGAAGCATATCTCTCTACGTGGTGATTGCAGAAACAGATTCTTTACCTCTTGGTTGGGAGGTTAATGCAATCTGTAGATTGTTTGTGCTGGATCAGATTCGGGGCGAGTACTTGACATTCCAAGGTAGCTTCTCTGATACATCTATTAATAAAATATGTGCATTTTTTTTTTCCTAAAGCCAAATAGGGAAAAGGTTACAATAGGGGTCTTTCCCATTATTAATCTGAATAAAAGATCAAGAATGGGTAGCTAAGTGGGAATGCTTCCAAACACAAGGTTGGAAGCGGCCCATTGAGCTAAACAATGTGCATGGTAATTTGCACTCTTAGAGACTAGCTATACAAAGATAGCAAGTTAACGATGATATCAGAAATAATGGAAGCAAAATTTCAGTCTTTGAAAAGAGCCGGCTGCTGAATGGCAAGGAGGATATTGATTGTATCTCCTTCCAAAACAAGGGTGTAGATCCCAAGAGAGGAAGCTATTTGAGATGCTAAAAGAGCGGCTTGAGCTTCACCGATAGCGGCATAAGTAGTGGAGAGATGTTTGGAAAATATGTGAAATTAAGTTTCTTCTTGAACTCGGTATTTTTTTTTAAAAGGGAAAATTACTAAATTGGTCCCTGTGGTTTGACCTTGTTCCTCTATGCAGATGCTAATGGCAAAGTAAGGCTCTTTCATGCAATGAATACTGAGTGGGGAGTTCCACAGTTTGTCTCCCTCACTACTTTTAGTGATCCTTTTAATGGATACCTTCTTGAAGACTCCTGCATATTTGGCGTTGAGGTTTTTGTCATAAAATGTACTGGTAAAGGGGAGCTTTTGTCCATTTTGGATTTTCCAATCACAGGCGTCTGTACTTGGGAAATTACAACCTCTTCATTGCGGTATGCGGAAGATGTGTCGAAAGAGTTCACAGTTGGAGAGCACAAATGGTATGTGTCATTTTAGATTCTGCACCCCGTGACTAGAATTGACTCACTTCAATTGCTGAAGTTAACCATTTCTCCATTGAACTCAGGGAGCTGAAGCTATGTCGGAATGCGGTTTCAAATGATGATGGTAAAAGCTGTATGAAATTGTTTTTATCACTGTGTGATTGGGAAACTCATCCCCCCAAAGGAAAATTGTATGCTAAATATACACTGCTTGTGAGGGACCGAAAAGTCGGTGGATATCGCCAGGATGTTACAGGTAAACTCCCTTTTTTGTTATCTTATATCATGACAAATGCTTGGTGCAACAGATGAACATGTTTGTGACTCCACCATACTTTTAAGGAGCTTTTCCTTATCATAGGTTGTGTTGGTTAGAAAGTATTTTCACTGTGTTCTCTTTTGTAGATCATAATTGGTTCTCTACATCGGCCAGGGGCTATGTTTACAACTTTCATCGAGGTTTCCTTGATCGGACCTCTATGTTGCTTGAAGGCAGTTTTTTTGTTGAAGCACAGGTTGAAATAATGTCTGTTGTCACAAATTTTACTGGGAAGAAGTGAAGGTGCTTATTTTGACAGTTGTTGATATTGTAGTAGTTACTTGTTGGTCAAGTTACAACAAGCTGAATCTCATTTTGGGTTGTAAACATATATTTGATCGCTTGTTATGCATTTCTATTCCAATCCATTCACTTTAGCTATTTGAGTTGCCAAATTAGGCCTTGTTTTTATTTGTTACTTTCGAGGGTTAAATATATTTTAACCCCCTCAACTAACGGTCAACCCTAACGGAGGGGCTTAATTACAATAAATTGATAGTTTGATGAGTCTAAGTGTCACACCTATTAGTTCGTGGGGTTATATAAAAAATAACTGTTAGTTGATGGGGTTAAAGTAAATTTAACCCAAATTTCGATTGTTTGGATGAAGATATGAGGTTGGAAATAGGGTAAGTACATTATCATAGAGAGTCCTTTTGCTTAGCTACAAGCCGGGTAGGAGCTATAACGCAAACTTCCTCGTTTCCTCGCAATATATGAATGGGGAAAAATGAGAAGCAATAGAATTCACAATCAATGGTTTATGCATTTTGAATGTTTATATAAAATGGTTAACCAGACTCTCCAAAAACATTTTCATCTTGTTCTCTAAACTAAATACATTTTGCATTCATCTACCGTGAGTAAACTGTAGAGTCATTGAAATGGAGATTAAACATTTTGCCTTTACGACCGGCCAATACATCTTTAATTAAAATATAGAATAAATTGTATGGTCGAGTTTGAAATATTGTGTTGTATAATCACTTATCTTAAAATCATAAGATAAGAGAAAATTTTGAATTTAATTTTAAAAAATAAAATAAAATATTTAAATTAATATTTTAAACCTTATTTCTCCTGTTACTGCTCCTTCGTTAATTAAGTTCGTTTTATGGAAGTTTGACTTCGGAGATCACAAATTTCGGAAAACTATATGTATTATTAGAGAAAATATCAAAAAAGAAGAAAAATCCGACCTGCCGGATTCGAACCAGCGACCTAAGGATAGCTTTTCAGGTATATTCCCACTACAGTCCTCCGCTCTACCAACTGAGCTAAGGTCGGTTGATGTCTTTTACATTATTAACAATATAATAACTTACTATTTTGATCCATTAACAATTGTTTAAGAAGTCGTTAGGAAAGCTAAAGTCTACTTCAAGTGGTAATAGACTAATGGTAAAGCTCTTTCCCTCTTAAAATATTTTCCGAGAATTTTAAGGATTAAATTTCATACAAATTGGGTCGTAGAAATTCCTCTAGTCCAGTCTCTAAAAATATCACGTGTCACTAAACATATGAGAATTACATGTTTTTGTTTTTAATGTCATGTCATTCTCGTATGCTTTTTTTAATAGCATTAATGAAAAAAAAAAAAGGTGCTTCTCCTTAAATATCCCTAATCTTACAAACAATTTCTTAATTACTTTTAAATTTCTTGAATTATTCTAATTAATAATTCAAGAAATTTAAAAGTAATTAAGAAATTTAAAATTGTGTTTTTAAAAAATTGTGATTTGAAAATGCAGAAAAATGTTTATTCAAATTGCAGGCAATTGTGTGCTTTTTTGAAAACGCAGTATTTTAAAAGGCCAAACTGCGATTTTGCTAAACGTTTAACAATGTTTTTAAAAATCACTCTTTTAATTCGCACATTTTAAAATCACACTTTTTGAAATCGTAAACCCAAACGGACACTAAGTAAACAACAAGATTTTTTTTTTTTACTCATCACATATTACTTCATATTAATATTTTTTTTTATAGATTTCTTAGGATAATTTGATAATTAAGTTCTTAAAATTCTAACCATTGCTTTCAAATTAAATGAATGATTTTTTTTTTTCCCAAAACAATTACCATTGAGTAAGATAAAATGAATTAAGAAAAAAAATTTACAATCCTTTCTTGAAAGGGATGGATTTAATCACTTAATTTATATTTTAATACCCTTCCTCACGTGCGGATTCAAAATCCCCCTTAATAAGAGGTCCAATACGTAAAATATTTAATTGAAATAAGAAGTGAATGACAAATATAAGGTCTAAAGTCAGGCCTGCCTGGAGCCGTACGTGGGGATGGTTTGGGTTGTATTTGGATATGCAGTGGTGGTTTTGGTAGAGGCAATAGTTAGAGGATTAGGATGCCGTCGAGTTGAAGTTAGGGTGCTTGGTAAAATGCTTCAAAGAAGGAAGGAAGGGCATGCAGCTGTGCAATAGAAACGTGGGTCGTTCTTTTAGAGCTCTGATACCATATAAGATTAGGTAATACAAAGGAATTTGGTTGAACGATTTGTCTCCTTCATCCATTAGGGAATTTATACAATATGTTTAGAAATTTAATTACAAAGGAAATAAAATACAAAGTTAATTTTGATTGATTTGTATTTCCTTATTAAAATTGTGCCTTTTTTAATTAGGGATTCGTTCCCTGGGTTTCCACGTGGGAAGTGTTTCCTTGATGAGCATGCATGGGTTTGTTCATTACTGTTTAAACCCTTTATTTAACAAGTTCTTTGCATTAATTTTTTTTTTTTTTTTTTTTTTTTTTTTTTTTTTTTTTAAATTTGCTGCGAGGGTTAAAATTCCTATTTTACATTGATAAATTTTCATTTCAAGAGGCTTGTATGCTAAAAACAGTAAAAATGCATGGTTCATATTCTTAATTAACTGGAGATGAATTGTAATTAAGGGTGAAAATGTGGATGCGGTTATTAATAATATTTGCATTCGCATATGTATAATGTAGTTATCACTTTTAGGTATCTGCATTATGTGATTATTATCTGCATCTGAATGGTTATTGAAGTTATTAAATGCAATTATTATTCGCTATCTGTATATGATCGAGGTAATGAACATTTTAGATTACTATTTAAATTTATATGTAATATTAAGTAATGCGGTTATTATTATATAAGCAAACTTAAATGAAGTAAGATTTTACTTGTTACACAATTTACGATTATTTACCATAGATGATCATTGTCTCATAAAGTAATTTGGATTTGGATTACCCAAAGAAAAGAAAAGAAAAGTAAAAAATTTAGTGAAGTATGACTTTGAGATGATAGTGAAAAAAAACATAAATGTCCTAAACTTACCAAATTCAAAACGACTTCATTTTAATGCATTTAATTAAATATATATAATATATAAAGAGAATGCAGATGCAGTTAATAACAGCATCTGCATACCTTAAAACTGCTATTCGTATATGCATATGAGAATAATGGGTTTTGATAACCGTCATATGCATGCGGACAGTTATTATCCATTCGCATTTTCACTCATAATTGTAATAGGTTTTTGCGGTCACTACAAAAATTCTCAATTTTAGTAACCTAGGTTTACTATCGTGTAAAAGCCATTTGCACGTTAGTAAACTATAGTAACGTGAAATCAGTGGCGTGATTTTCACGTTCCTAATCCCTCAGCTAGTAATATTATTTTAGTAACGTGTAAATTGTTACCACTTTACTATTTAGTATCGCGCAAAATTTCGCACGTTACTAAATATATAGTAACGCGCAAAAGCGTTTTGCACGTCACTTAAATTAGTAACGTGTTAAACTTATCACATCACTAGTTTTAGTAACGTGTAACACTTTTACACGTTACTAAATTAAAAAATAAAATAAAAAAAAAGCGTGGTACTAACGTGTATAAACAAAATATATGTTATTTTTAGTAACGTGTGAACACACGTTACTAAAATTATGTAAAAAAAAAAAAAATTATGCCAGAGCCATTGATGTGGGCATGCCATGAGGGTGGTCCTGGTGGACATGTCTAAAAGAAGCTGCTCCACCTAACAATATTACCATTGACAGGGATCAAATAATGTGGACACCTCCTCCAGCAGATACATACAAAGTTAATTGGGATGCATCAGTTGACACCGGCAATAGGCGTATGTGTATCGGTATAGTGGTGTGAAAATTTGAGGGGCACATAATTGCTGCCAGAAGTTTGACTAAAATGGGTAATCTTCAACCGGTAGCAGCAGAAACACTAGCAGCATACCAAACCGCTGATTTTAGCAAAGAGTAGGGGCTTCAAAATATTATATTAGAAGGTGATGCACTCAAAGTAATAAATGCGGTGAACTCTGCAAGACATAATCGGAGTCGTTTTGGACAACTTGTGGATAATATTCAACGACCCTAAATTCGTTTTCTAATTAGCAAGTTAAACATAATAACAGTCTAGCAGAGTTGTAAATACTATACGACGGCAAATAGTTTAGCAAAGACGGTCGTTAAACAAGACATATCATTTATTGGTGGAAAAAATTCCTAGCAATCTGCTCCATTTTTTTGATTGAGCAATGAAAGTTATTAATATTTTTTCAAAAAAAAAAAAAAAAAAAAAGCAAAGAGAGGCTAGCTTGCATGCTCCTTATCTTACGGTAGACTGCACGGAAAACGTGTCTCTAAAAAAGTGCATGCATTTGTCACGTGCCATCTTATTTATGAGTAATTTGGTATATTACCTAGATTTCTTCTTCTCGTCAAGGAATGACCGTTAGACTGGACTCATATTTTGCATTGGACCATTCATCTCGACCAACCATCTTGGTGGAAGTACATGATCCTATATATATATTTTTTTTTTGTCGTTTAAATGTTGTTGGAGACATTAGTTAAATGGTTGTACTTTAGAAGCAAAATGCAATATCCAATTCTATTCAATAAACCTCAAGGGAATGGCTCGAGTATAAGGTCTAAGGTTTGACTTCTCTCGAGTGCAAGTAATTTTTTGGAGCTATGTTAGCGGCCAAAGGAATGAGCTTTATCCGACCCATGTGGAGAAAAGTGCTTTACATGGTGTCCCGAAACTAATCAAGACGAAGCCTCGGACATTCTGGTTATTTAAAAAAAAAAAATGCAATATTCAATGAAAAACAGAGAAACTATATAAATATAAGATTGTTGCATATATCACGTGCCCTCAACCTAATTGTTGTAATTCTTTTGGGTGCTTGGTTGCAGGGATAGGTTCGTAACCAACTTTCTTATTCTAAAGTGGACTGGAGGGTCCCTTCAAATAAACC
The DNA here is from genome assembly GCF_958979055.1 of Alnus glutinosa. Lineage (NCBI taxonomy): Eukaryota > Viridiplantae > Streptophyta > Magnoliopsida > Fagales > Betulaceae > Alnus > Alnus glutinosa. Next base: position 24,788,536 of record NC_084898.1, on the reverse strand, counting down.
TGTCGTTTTATTCAATCTATTTATGGTGGCGAGGAATGACCGTTAGCCTCCAATAGAGAATTAGCTCTAAACCTGTCGTTTCAGTCTATTTATGGTGGCATACTACACAAGCTCTTGGAACAGAGCATTGAAAGAGTGACTTCAGTTTCAAGCTATGGAAAGCAGTGGCGGAATTCTTAGCTCAATGTGCTTGCAGGTTCTTCTTCTTTTGGTTTTCTCCGGCATTGCTGCCTCCCAGACTACCGTCACCAAGCTGCCTGGTTTTGATGGTGATCTTCCCTTCAGTCTTGAAACAGGGTAAGGTTTTCCATTTGTTTTCAGATTGTGTTTTTTTATTTCTCTGTCATGTAATCGACGGTGATAACAAGATTTAATGGTGATGGGGATCTGTACGTGCATCAGATACGTGAGTGTAGGCGATTACAACCAGTCCCAACTATTTTACTATTTCGTAGAATCTCAGAGGAGCCCTTCCGAAGATCCTCTCATGCTATGGCTTACGGGAGGCCCTGGCTGCTCTGTTCTCTCTGCCTTCCTTTATGAAAGCGGTACCTTTCTTTCCAATACTTTTTTTCTTTTTGTAGAAATGATATAAATCCATTCATACTCATCTCCTATTCAACTCATTATTGGGTCCTACAAATTCAATAATAAATCTGAAAATTAGTTGTATGAAAATGGGTCGAAGATGGTTAAGGGTTTGACTTGGGTGATGTAAATGTTATGGTTTTTTCAACAGGAGTTTAGATTTTATTTAGAGTTTTCCATGAGAAAAAGAGAAAAGTTAACTTCTTTTAAGGAAAACTTCACTTAGCCTCTCGAACTTTCGTTACATTTGCGAAAAACTCTCAATTTGGTGGATCGAACTTTCAATTTTTTTGCAGTCTCACCCATCCCATTAAGGTTTGAGGTTAAATCAGACAGTCAAATGGTAAATTGACACTTAAACCCCTATAAACTTTATAAAATTACAAAATTACCCTTAAATTATAATTTTTTTTAATATAAAAAAAAAAATTGACTAGGTGTGACCCACCGTAAATCACAAGTGACTCATCATGGATCACAACCCAATGTGGTCACCCATACTATCCGACCCACAATCGCGTGGTGTCTGGTGACCCACGGCAAGGTCTGGTGGTGATCACCCACGGCCACAGATCACAACGTGGGTCCCTAGACTCTTCCCCCAACTATGTTTTTAAAAATAAGGGTATTTTTGAAATTTCAACCGCCTTCGTTATAAATTAACAGAAAATCTTGACGGATGGATGAGATTGATTTTTTTTTTTTTTTTAAAGTTTGATACATTTAGTTGCAAAAATAATAAAAATTTAAGGGGTTAAGTAGAGATACATATATATATATATATATATATATATATATATATATATATATATCTTTTTTTTTTCATTAGGACCTACAGTTGGGAGTTCGATCCATTATTTGCTTTAGAGCCTCGGAAATGCGGCTAAAAAAAGTCGTTAAGAGGAAAGTTAGTTATTAGCTACTGCTAGTGTAGATTACAGTTGGGTCATGTTGGTCCATAATTTTGCAGGTCCATTGGGTTTCACTTATGTAGATTACAACGGTAGCTTACCATCCCTCCATTACAACCCATATACGTGGACACTGGTAAGAAATCTCATATATTTGCCATGGCTAACTTCTATTTATGGTTATTGACTAGTTTTAACAAGACTTTTTTCTCTTAATTTCTGCAGGGACTCAACATATTATATGTAGACGCACCAGTGGGCACTGGATTCTCTTACTCAACAACCCAAGAAGGCTACTATATTGATGACCTTGAATCTGCATCACAGATTTATCAGTTTCTAAAGAAGGTATGTGGAAATCGGCCCAGAAAATGAGCCTATTGGGTGTTTGTGAAATGATCGATGAAAGCATATATTCATGAAAATGGATTGATTTGCAGTGGTTGATACAACACCCTCAGTATTTGGAGAATATACTCTACATTGGTGGTGATTCATATTCGGGCATTCCTCTTCCTATTATCGTTCAAGAGATTTTTAATGGTAAAGAGTATTCTAGCTCCATCATTCCGCTCTACATCTGCTATACATCTCCGTACAATGGAACGATGTCTAACAGCTCTTGTTAAAAAAAAAAATGAACCCCTTTTGTTTGAAACTGAGATATTAAGCTTTGTTTTGGATGCAGGTAACTTAGATGAGCCAGAGCCATATTTGAATCTGAAGGTACATAATTTCTTATTCAACAACTTGAACTTCATCTGTTGAAATGATCAGATTGACTTAATTAGTCAATAATGCCTTAATTACAACTCTTTGCTATTTGTTTTCTTGAGAATTAAGGTTCTCTAAACATGATCCTCATGGTTCAATTTACCAGGGATATGTGCTTGGAAACCCAAAGACAGATTCATTCATTGATGACAATTCAAGAATCCCATTTGGCCACCGCTTGACACTAATATCAGACGAACTCTATGAGGTGTATATTATATATATATATATATCTATATGACTGTATGATCTATATCTTCTTTTAATTAATTAGCTTGTATTAAATCACTCTAATTAATCAAGCCATGTTTTGTGCTTTTGTAGTCCGCGAAAGAAAGCTGCAATGGTGATTTTGTGAATGTAAATGACAGCAACGTACAATGTGTGTTAGATATTCAAGCCATTGATGAGGTCGAATGCTCTTGTACCACTTCGCGATATGATTAGATTGTTTTCTAACAATTATTGAGACGAGTAACGCTATTTAATAGACTGTTATGCAACCGGCAGTAAAAACCAGTCATTCGATTAATACTTGTAATTGTATAACGATTTTGAACCTTTTTTTAAAATATATGAATGCAGTTGCTTCTTCAAATAAACCTAATGCAAGTTCTGGAGCCTAATTGTCAAACTGCATCTCCAAGATCAAGTAAAGACTACCTACAGAGAAGATATCTGGAAGAGAACTTTGACGAGAGTCTCCTTTCTCAAACAGAGCCTGCAAGTTGGTGTCGGGTAATAAATTTCAGCTCTTTACTTTTCAGTTCCGTTTGTTTCGGTGTAAAAAAAAATATTTTACATCGAAACAAACAGAACTTTAGATTGCATGATTTTCATCCAGAAAAGAGTGAGAACTAAGTAATTAATGCATGCATTTTCCTTTCAGGAATATAATTATGTGCTGTCGGCCGTATGGGCTAATGATAAGAGCGTGCGAGCAGCCCTTAACGTTACAAACGTATGTATTTTTCTACCGACATTAATATTCACATAATAATGATACAAATTTTACCCAAAAAAATTGAAAAAAATTAAAGTTAATTATTAAAGAAAGAAATGATATTGTAAACAGGGAACAATTGGTGTTTGGAAAAGGTGCAATAGCAGCATAGCTTATACAAAGACTGTCCTTAGTAGTGTTGATTACCATAAGAATCTTAGTGACACAAACCTTCGTGCTCTTATATACAGGTGATTTCTTGTTACTCCCTTTCCAATTTTTTTGTTTTTGTTTTTTAATTAATTAATAATTTATTTTATTTTATTTTTCCTTCAGCGGTGATCATGACATGTCTGTTACCCATATTGGTACGCAAAATTGGATCCGTTATCTAAATTTGACTATTTCCGACATTTGGCGGGCGTGGTATGTGGATGGCCAAGTTGCTGGGTAAGTTTCACTTTATTAACTCGTTTTTTACGTGTCGAGTTCGAGTCATGTCGAAGTATGGGTTAAAGACTATATAAGTCAAACATAACCTGACCCATTTAATTAAACGGATCAGACCTCTCAACCCGCTAATTCAATTTCGTGTCGGATTCGTAGGTCGTATCGAGACATGGGTATAAAGATTATATATATAGGTCAACCATAACTCAACCCATCAACCCTAATTAACTAGCGAATTTTGTGTTTAGTTCGTATTAATTTTGCGAGTCGTGTAAAAAATTGTCAAACTCTAAGTTTCATTACTCTATTAATGTTATATTTATATATGTTGCTGCAGATACACCGAGAAGTTTACAAATAATGATTTTACTCTGAATTATGCAACTGTAAAGGTAATAAAGATTCATTTAAATTGATTATTATCCCAAACAATCTTTATAAGAAAATATTAAAAGATACTTAATTATGAACTCAACTGTGCTTCACAGGGTGCGGGTCATGTTGCTCCAGAATACAAGGCTAAGGAATGTTATGCCATGTTAGATAGGTGGCTTGCTTATTATCCTTTGTAATAAAACAGGGTATTATTTTCAACATTAATTTTTGAGAATTATGTTGTATGTCAGTAAGGAACCGATGCATTGGATAAAATTTTGTTGTCTTGGTCCTTGAAAATTCTAAAATTAATTAAGGGTCCCCTTTTGAATTCTGGAGGTGGCCGAGTGTGTGAGTGATTCGGACACCCTTTTTTTTTTTTTTTTTTGAAAAAAAAAAAACTCTATTTTGACAATTATTGTAAATGGAATGGCCTTTTTGTTACATAATGATAGTTTGAGGGACTCAAATATCACTTTTTTAAGTTTGATGGTGTAAGCAAAAAAATAATAATTGGTAGTTAAGAAAACTGTTAAAGTATTGATTAAATGACTACTAGCTTAAGTTTTTGGGATAAGTAGTGATTTACCATAGTATCAGAGCAGAAGGCCTGAGTTTGAACCCTCACTCCACATCTTATCTCATATTTCAATTAAATATTTCACTTACCTTATGTTGGGAATCGAGCCCTTGTACATAGGCCCAATTCCTTGGCTGACTACCAGGAGGTCCACCCGAATAAGTCCATTCAAGATCGGGGCCCATTAACGACTCTCGATTATGAATAGTGAATCTCGATCGCTAATCGAGGTCACGCCTAGTTGGTTAAAACTCAATCAACAGGGCCAATCGATGTTGAGACTTATCAACTATCCTGTAGGTAAGGAGCATCGACAAGACTTGCACCAAAAAGACAAAAATAGGATCTTTGGACCACGCCTCTCCCCAGGATCCCAATATACGTACATGTCACATGCAATAGCATATAGAACTTGCGTGTGATGAGTCTACTATATATGAGTTCTTTAATTCAAGGGAGAAACACCATCATAACAGGTAACCTAGGGATAGGGGATGGTAGGATATGGCTAGCATGGCCACCGTGAACATTCAACTAGCATGTATACACGAAGGAGAGAAAGGAATAAAGGAGAAGTAGAATTGAGGACAAGATAAAGGCCCAGAAGAAGAAAAAAAAGGAATAAATGAAAAGATGAAGACTGGAATTTTATTATTATTTTTTTAAAAAAAACAAACCAAAGTGAAAAAGGATGGCATAACTTTCGTGATTGACACAAGAATCTGACGGTAGTAATTAAAGACAAGAGTGAAGCTAGGAATTTTAAGAAGGATATATAAGTAGTGCATGTTCGTAGTTAGAGATTGGTAGGGCTAAAACTACAAAGCACATCAGGGTTTAAATCTTTCTCACGAGTAAGGCCAAGCAGATTTTCAGAATATCAAACGTTCCCCATGCCTGGTATGTGTTTTTGCAAATATGACAAGGTTAATCTCATTTTTAGGGGGTCGATAATATCCTTAGTGGATGGGTGGGCAAAATCCGCCGATAACCAAACACGGGCGGTCAATTTGTTTTATTAATTGTCCGTGACATCCGCTTTGCATTTTAGGCTCTTTTTGAGACTTTGTTTTTGTTTTTGATTTGTTTTTAACTATAGATTTAATTTATATGGGCCTGTTTTTTTTTTTTTTTTTTTATGAGCTTTTTAAGATGGCCTTAATCCAATTTTTGAACTAAATATACTTGTAAATTGTAATATGAAAATACAAATTGAATTGTGAACAATGGGCAATACAAGTATTAATAAACTGAATTCTAATATGGAAAAAAAAAAAAAATTCTATTTATAAGCTTTGGGAAATACATAAATTGAAAAAAACTACAATTGAATTGAATTATATTATTTGAAAAAAAAAAAAAAAAACAAATGAATTGACTTCAATTGCCTTAATATAATGTCCATATATAGCTGGATAGTGGATATACAATAGGCCGAAAATAGGCCCAACAACTTGGGCTGAAAATAGGTCCAACTTGGGCCAAGGTCATCAAACAATACCATTAAATGTCAAAAAAATGATTAGGCCGAATGTAGGCCACACACTGGGCCAGGTGTCCACAAAATAATAAAAATTAGTACCAAGAATTGTGTGCAAAAGGACCGAATTTTCCATTTTAAGTTTCTAGAGCTCACCAAAATATTTTGAAAAAAATACAAATATTCTCTTAAACTATTATTAAATTGTGAATATGCCCTCCAACTTATCAATTATGTCAATATTTTTTCTCAAAATTATCAAACAATGTCAATGTCTCCAAATAACAAAATTACCTTTAATAAAATAATAAAAATTCTTAAAATTATATAAATACAAAACAAAAAATTATTTTAAAAATTAAAGATAAAAAAAAAATTAAAAATAGAAAACCAAGGCCAAATTAAGTGTCTTACATTGTTAATATATAAGAAGAGTGTTGAGTTCATATAGCATTGTTGGGCTTAAACTCATGAGTTTAAGCTTTTGGGTTGTGTGGTGTCTCAACAATGCTATATAATGAGTTCACTAAAAAGGACTTTCCCAAAGCGTCTCCCCAACATTTTTCTATTATCAAGGGATACTATCGAGATAAGGTAGTAGCAATAAGATTTCAAGTGACATGATGTTATCTTGTTGTTCTCAGACATATATTTGTTTTTCACTTTTTCATATCTGAGAGTTTTTGACTCACTCGAAATAGCTAATCAATCTTTTCCTACTTAGTAGGATGCCTGCAACCAGCAATTCCTGCTTCAGTACCATGCCTGCCACCAACAAGAGCGCTGCTAGCAACAAGAGAGCTGCCACCAACTCACTACACATTTAAGATTGAGTCATTTTCGAATATCTTAGCGATCTTTCCAGCGGACAAAGAGGAGAAGTATGAGTCAGACGTGTTCGAATCTGGTGGCTATAAATGGTATGTTTGAATCCAGTTTTGTCGTGAATATGTTATTGGCTTTGTTTGTGTTACTGATAGATTTTAGTATCTGGCCTTTTGGTTCTTTTCCTTGTTTAGGAGACTGTCTTTGTATCCAAATGGAAGGAAAGAATGTAATGGGAGGGGACACATATCACTCTACTTGGTGATTGCAGAAACAGATTCTTTACCTCTTGGTTGGAAGGTTAATGCAATCTGTAGATTGTTTGTTCTTGATCAGGTTCGGGGCGAGTACTTGACACTGCAAGGTACATAGCTTCTCTTATACAAATGGCAAAAAAAAAAAAAAAAAAATATTATTTGTAATTGAGGCTATGATTTTTCAGCGTAAAATATTTTTAAGAAATGTTTTTCGTGTTTGCTTGTGTTTGATGTGACCAAAAGTATTTTCGGTTTGACGAAAAAATTTTCTTTAGTTTCGGAAAATTATTTCAATTTCTAAATTTCGTAAATCTTTTTCCGAGTTTGGCGTTTCCTGAAAATTGATTTTTCTAAAACATTTTGGAAGAACTTCACTTAAGGGTAGTGAGCTTTCACCATTTTTGAAAAAATGTACATGAATTTCAAAACGTCTCAATTTAGGATATCTATTTTTCAGAAAGTCTCAATTAGGAGTCATCCGTTAAGATTTTCCGTTAAATCCTACAAAAATTCTCAAAATACCCATGTGTTTAATTTTTTTTTTTAAAAAAATTTATAAATTTTTTCAAAGATTCAGTCAAGGGTATTTTTACAAATTCCGTTAAATTCTAACCAACACCTAAGTCCTAGCCATTTTTTTTTTCCTAAAAAATAAGAAGGGTGTTTTAGAAATTTTGAGAGGATTTAAAGGAAAATCCTAGCGAAAGACCCCTTAAGTGAAATTCTCCCTAACATTTTTCGACGGAAAATATTTTACACCGAAAGAAACGGATTTGAGTTTCTTCTAATACTTGGTGTTTTCTTGGATAATGATAATGATGTTTGTTCCTTTGTGTAGATGCTAATAGCGAAGTAAGGCTCTTTCATACAATGAAAACCGATTGGGGGTTTGCACAGTTTCTCTCCCTTTGTGACTTTTGTGATCCTTCTAATGGATACCTTATTGATGACTCATGTGTATTTGGCGCTGAGGTTTTTGTCACAAATTATACTGGTAAAGGAGAGTGTCTATCCATGTTGAGTCCTCCAATCACAGGCATCCGAACTTGGAGTTTTAGCAGGTTTTCATCAATAAATAGTGAATATCTTTTGATGGAGTTCATAGTTGGAGCGCGCAAATGGTACGTGTCATTTTACATATTTCTACACCCCATGATCTCTGCTCTGTTCGGGTTTGCAATTTCAAAAACTACGATTTAAAAATTACAGTTTGGCTTGTAAAATTCGCAAGTTAGCTTTTAAAAATTGTACACTCTTGTCTGCGATTTAAAATATAATTTTTTTAAAAACGCAATTTTCAAACGATTTGGTTTAAAATTACACTTTTTGTTTACGTAATCGCAATTACAAACGCACCCTACAATTGGCTTGCTTATGTGGTGATAAGTTACCTATTTCTCCATTGAACTTAGGGAGCTGAAGCTATATCCAAGAGCAGTTTCAAATCAAGATGGTAAAATCTATATTAAGTTGTTTTTATCGTTGGGTGATTGGGAAGTTCCTCCCCCCAAAGGAAAATTGTATGCTAGGTACGCCCTGCGTATAAAGGACCAAAGATCGACCTCGGAAAAGCATGCAGAGCTTACAGGTGAACTCGCACTTCTGCTGTTTCTTATATGAGTAATGCTACACATCATCCTCTTGTCCTCCTTTTATCCTCCCAAAATTGATTTGGCTCTTAAAATCACCATTGGATCAAAATTCAATAATGATCTATCATAAATTCAATGGTAATTTTAAGAGCCACATCAAATTTGGGAGGACAAAAAGAGGATAAGGGGATGATGTGTAGCATTACTCTTCTTATATTGATATTTAGGGGTATACATGCGGGTGAATATTTTTTTTATATATTATATATTATATATAATTAATTCACTAAAAGAATATTGTTTTAGATTTGGTACATGTGAAATGTACAATGTTTGGTTGGTTGTATTGCTTTCTCGTCTAACATTTAGACAAAAAGGTAAAAATAATGTTAAATCAATATATTTTCGAAAGACTAGGGCTTAAATTTTTTTTTTTAAAAAAGCCCAAAACACAAAAAATGGGCATAATTTTTGTTTTAAAAAAAAATTGTTTAAAATAGGTCATAATAGAGAAAAAAAAATCGGCATAACTTTTAATTTTTATTTTTTTTAATATCGTTTAAAATAAGTCATAATAGAGATCCAAAGAATGCCCATCATCTAATTTACGGATAGCGGAAAATGACCGCAACAACTGCGTGAATGTAGTTGGGAAAAACATAACACGAATGCGAATATCTAAAAGTGATATTCGCATATTGCGAATATTACAAATACCTACCTCCGCATCTATATATACACCTGTCATCTAATATTATGACAAGGTCTTGATGCAACAGATTAACATGTTTGTGACTTCAGCTTATGTAAAATCTGTTTCACAAAATACATACATACATACATACATACATACATACATACATACATACATATATATATATATATATATGAGGATAAGAAATTTGTTCCTCAATACTTTGGAAGAGCTTTTCCTTATTGTAGGTTGTTTTAATTGGTTGGAAAGTATTTTCAAAGAGTTCTCTTTTGCAGATAATAATTGGTTCTCACGCTCGGCTAGAGGCTACGATTACCCAAAGTTCTTGCTGCAAACTGAGCTCAAGGATGCATCAAGGGGCTTCCTTCTCAATGACACTTTGTTTGTTGAAGCAGAGATTGAAATAATATCTATTGTCAAGAATTTTATTGAAAAGAAGTGATGAAGCTGCTTGGGTTTGACGGTTGAACGAATTTGTAACAATTATTACTTGTTGGTGATCAAGTTGCAATAACCCAACTTTTTATTTGTGGTAATAAATGTGCTTTTCATATTTGCTGCTCATAGCATAATTAATTAGCATTCTCTAAAGCTAGGATAATTTTGGTAATTAGACAAATTACTATGGAAACGATCAAGGTCTGCAAACATGGAGTTTCAGTACCAAGTTGTTGGACAAGTTAAGGGTCAAAACTAGTTTGATTATAAGTCCAAGTTAAGTTGTCAAGTTGGTTTTTGAGTTAGAGTCCAAATCGTGTTGAAGATTAGAGACTGCCAGTCGAAATGAGTTTGAACGAGGAGTTCAAGTATGTTAAATTAAGTTCAAGCTTTACATTTTAGAGAGGCTCGGTCGTAAGGGCGGTCATACAAAATTCAAACGAGGCTAAATAACTGAGTTTTACAAAATACCTTTAATTAGGAGCATCGGTCCCAATCCTAGTCGAAGACAGGTCGAACATAAGTGTTTCACAAGGGGCCACAGAGACGTTCGGTTGCAACTTCGGCTGAATAAAGTTCCTTTAATTGTTAGATTAAAGAAGATTCAACACATAAAATATTTAATTTAATTGAAATGAGAGGTGAATAACGAAAACATGATTAAAAGTTTAAGTTTTTAAAATAAATGGTGATTTAATATGGTATCAGAATAGAAGTCCTGATTTTGAACCTTTACTCCACATCTTATCTCTCTCATTTCAATTAAATATTTTACTTATCTTATGTTAGGAATCGGACCCTTGTACGAAGGCCTGTTTCCTCAACTGACTACCAGGAGGTCCACCTGAATAAGCCCATTCATGATCGGGGTCCATTATCAGCTCTCGATTATGAATGGTGAATCTCAATCGCTAATCAGGGTCACACCTCATTAGTTAAAACTCGATCAACATGGCCACTCGGTGTTAAGACTTATCAATTGTCTTGTAGGTAAGGAGTTTTGACAAGACTTACACCAAAAAGGCAAAAATGGGATCTTTGGACTACGCCTCTCCAGGATCCCAAGATACATACATGTCACATACAATAGCATGTAGAACTTGTATTGTGTGTGATCAGTCTACCATGAGTTCTCTAAATCAAGGGAGAAACGTCATCATAACAGGTAGGCATACCAAATTTGACCACTTAACCACCTAACCTAAGGATGGGGATGGCAGGATATGGCTAGCATGGCCACCCTGAACGTTTAAGTGTTTAACTAGTATATATATACACGAAAGAGAGAAAGGTAAGGGAATTTTTTTTGAAAAACTAAAAATTTTCGCCAATTTCTTAAGCCTTTATTAATTAAGACATTTCTTTTTTGTCGTGTGAATTAGTTTTTATTCGGTCTAATAATGTATGTTATACAAACTAATTAACAAGACAAACAAGGAAATCTAGAGGTGTGGGTTGGTAAGATGATATTATATTTATATATATGTTACACAATTCTTTTATAATTTATATGATAAGGATGACTTAAATAGATTTTAGAAGTGTCTAAGAATAAACTACTAGAAGACTAGAAACCGAAAGAATAAAGAAGGGATCATAAAGGGGAGTGATCCTTACACTCTTTGTGCACAACAATGGAACAACACCAAGGCACATTGGGGTGGGACTCAATGTGTAGACCCCACTTCAATGTGCCTTGGTGTTGTGTTATTGTTGTGCATTGTGAGTGTTTTTATCATTTCTCATCATAAAAGGGATCCTCCAAAAAAAGAAAAAGAAAAAGGGATCATAAAAGGAGAAAAGTACTTGACTTCTTTACTAAACGAAAGTCTAGGATGAATTGAAATTTAATATCTTCTTTTACTTTTTTTTTTCTTTCTTTCTTAAAATATTGAAATTTAATATATAGTAATGCTCACCTTGTTGGGGCAATCTTAATTAAATATAATTAGGTCAAGCCGTCAAGTGGGAGGCAGAACCCTAATGTAGGTTTGCCTCTACCTCTCATCCTATAAATAGATTCTTACACCAAGTATAAACCTAAGACTGATTTTATTATATTTGTGCATATTTTACACAGAAACACTGATTTAATCTAGGCTTGGCAATTTGGGTTGTCGTGTCAACCCATTTAGTTGGGGTGTCAACCCATCGGGTTAGCGTGTCAACCCATCGGGTTAGCGTGTCAACCCATTTATCTAATTTGATAAAAAATATGTAATTATCGCGTTATAAATATGTTATAAACGGGTTGATGAATGATAAACGTGTCATAAACAAGTTGATAGGTCATAAATGTATCATAAACGGGTTGATGGGTCATAAACGAGTTATAGCCTAAACCCAAACCCTATATATTCGTGTCGTGTTCGTGTCGGATTTACGGGTCGTGTCAAAATTGCCAAGCCTAAGTTATGCATAAGATGGAGGAGTGTCGGCTAACTCCTGGCATGTTCTCTTGACTTTGTTTGTTTTGCAGCGATAGTGGAACATGAAGAACATTGTAGAGCATGCTGTCCACAACATACCGAAAAGTACTGTACCAACAAAATGAGTTTTCATAATTGCATTTCAATATGAGTAAAATTGTTCTGTTTCAGTTTAAATATATCATTTTTCTTTTAAAATCAAAAAATATATATGCTAGCTTATTGAGATATCCACTCTCATGTTTTTCTAAATTATCCTAATCCTTTTCAAGAAAATATATAAGATTCATGTTAAAACTCATGCTCATCTCTAATATACTAATTAATCTGATAGACTCATCAGCCACTTTACCAAAACCAAAGCAAGGAATAAAGGAGAAGTAGAATTGAGGACAAGATAAAGTCCTAGAAGAAGAGAAAAAATGAATAAATGAAAAGATGAAGATTGGAATTTTATTTTTATTATTATTTTTTTAAAAATACAAACCAAAGTGAAAAAGGATGGCATAATTAACTTTCGTGATTGACACAAGAATCTGACAGTAGTAATTAAAGACAAGAGTGAAGCTAGGAATTTTAAGAAGGATATATAAGTAGTGGATTGTAGGGCTACAACTACAAAGCACATTAGGGTTTAAATCTTTCTCACGAGTAAGGCCAAGCAGATTTTCAGAATATCAAACGTTCCCCATGCCTGGTATGTGTTTTTGCAAATATGACAAGGTTAATCTCATTTTTAGGGGGTCGATAATATCCTTAGTGGATGGGTGGGCAAATTTCGAAAGACTAGGGCTTAATTTTTTTTTTTAAAAAAAAGCCCAAAACACAAAAAATGGGCATAATTTTTGTTTTAAAAAAAATTGTTTAAAATAGGTCATAATAGAGAAAAAAAAATCGGCATAACTTTTAATTTTTATTTTTTTAATATCGTTTAAAATAAGTCATAATAGAGATCCAAAGAATGCCCATCATCTAATTTATGGATAGTGGAAAATGAGCGCAACAACTGCGTGAATGTGGTTGGGAAAAACATGGCACGAATGCGAATATCTAAAAGTGATATTCGCATATTGCGAATATTACAAATACCTACATCCGCATCTATATATACACCTGTCATCTAATATTATGACAAGGTCTTGATGCAACAGATTAACATGTTTGTGACTTCAGCTTATGTAAAATCTGATTCACAAAATACATACATACATATATATGAGGATAAGAAATTTGTTCCTCAATACTTTGGAAGAGCTTTTCCTTATTGTAGGTTGTTTTAATTGGTTGGAAAGTATTTTCAAAGAGTTCTCTTTTGCAGATAATAATTGGTTCTCACGCTCGGCTAGAGGCTACGATTACCCAAAGTTCTTGCTGCAAACTGAGCTCAAGGATGCATCAAGGGGCTTCCTTCTCAATGATACTTTGTTTGTTGAAGCAGAGATTGAAATAATATCTATTGTCAAGAATTTTATTGAAAAGAAGTGATGAAGCTGCTTGGATTTGACGGTTGAACGAATTTGTAACAATTATTACTTGTTGGTGATCAAGTTGCAATAACCCAACTTTTTATTTGTGGTAATAAATGTGCTTTTCATATTTGCTGCTCATAGCATATATAATTAATTAGCATTCTCTAAAGCTAGGATAATTTTGGTAATTAGACAAATTACTATGGAAACGATCAAGGTCTGCAAGCATGGAGTTTCAGTACCAAGTTGTTGGACAAGTTAAGGGTCAAAACTAGTTTGATTATAAGTCCAAGTTAAGTTGTCAAGTTGGTTTTTGAGTTAGAGTCCAAATGGTGTTGAAGATTAGAGATTGCCAGTCGAAAGGAGTTTGAATGAAGAGTTCAAGTATGTTAAAGTTCAAGCTTTACATTTTAGAGAGGCTCGGTCGTAAGGGCGGTCATACAAAGTTCGAATGAGGCTAAATAACTGAGATTTACAAAATAACTTTAAGGGGTAATTACCTTTTCCCCCTATGAACTATCGGCCTGTGTCATTTTGCCCTCATGAACTACCACTTCGACCAAAAGAGAGTATCAAACTACAATTTTTACACACTTTGCCCCCTTTTGTCAGTCTAATTCATGCAAAGACGTAAATGCCCTAACTCAATTTAAAAAATGACTTAAATACCCTCATTTAAAAAAAAAAAAAAACTGAAGGAAAAGGGGTGGCTGCCGCCACCCCTGAGGTGGCCGGGTGGCCGCGCGGCCACCCTAGAAATGACCTAGGGTGGCCGCGCGGCCCCCCCATGTTCTGGGGAGGCCGTGCGGCCACCCCTTAGGCCGGGGTGGGCCGCGAGCCACCCCAGAGGTGGCTACCCCGAAAGCTAGGTGGCCGCGCGGACACCTAGAAATGACCTAGGGTGGCCGCGCGGCCCCCCCAGGTTCTGGGGAGGCCGTGCGGCCACCCCTTAGGCCGGGGTGGGCCGCGAGCCACCCTAGAGGTGGCCGGAGCCACCTTTGGGGGTGGCTCGCAGGCCACCCGGCCACCTCAGGGGTGGTTGCCACCACCACTTTTCCTTCAGGTTTTTGGTTTTTGGTTTTTTTTTTTAAATATATTAATTTTAATATTTTTTATTAATTACTGTAGAGGGTATTTTGGTCTTTAAGTCAAAATTAAAGGTAAGAAATGGCATATTCCATCCAAAATTAACGGAATTCCTAACGGAAGGGGGCAAAGTGTATAAAAATGGTAGTTTGATGCTTTCTTTTGGTCGAAATGGTAGTTCGTGGGGGCAAAATGACATTGGCCGGTAGTTCATAGGGGGAAAATGTAATTACCCCTAACTTTAATTAGGAGCATCAGTCCCAATCCTAGTCGAAGACAGGTCGAACATAAGTGTTTCACAAGGGGCCACAGAAACGTTCGGTTGCAACTTCGGCTGAATAAAGTTCCTTTAATTGTTAGATTAAAGTAGATTCAACACATAAAATATTTAATTTAATTGAAATGAGAGGTGAATAACGAAAACATGATTAAAAGTTTAAGTTTTTGAGATAAATGGTAATTTAACATGGTATCGGAATAGAAGTCTTGATTTTAAACCTTTACTCCACATCTTATCTCTCTCATTTCAATTAAATATTTTACTTATCTTATGTTAGGAATCGGACCCATGTACGTAGGCCTGTTTCCTCAACTGACTACCAGGAGGTCCACCTGAATAAGCCCATTCATGATCGGGGCCCATTATCGGCTCTCGATTATGAATGGTGAATCTCAATCGCTAATCAGGGTCACACCTCATTAGTTAAAACTCGATCAACATGGCCACTCGATGTTAAGACTTATCAATTGTCTTGTAGGTAAGGAGTTTTGACAAGACTTACACCAAAAAGGCAAAAATAGGATCTTTAGACTACGCCTCTCCAAGATCCCAAGATACATGCATGTCACATACAATAGCATGTAGAACTAAGAACTTGTATTGAGTTCTCTAAATCAAGGGAGAAACGTCATCATAACTGGTAGGCATACCAAATTTGACCACTTAACCACCTAACCTAAGGATGGGGATGGCAGGATATGGCTAGCATGGCCACCCTGAACGTTTAAGTGTTTAACTAGTATATATACACGAAAGAGAGAAAGGTAAGGGAATTTTTTTTGAAACACTAAATTTTTTTGCCAATTTCTTAAGCCTTTATTAATTAAGACATATCTTTTTTGTAGTGTTAATTAGTTTTTATTCGGTCTAATAATGTATGTTATACAAACTAATTAACAAGACAAACAAGGAAATCTAGAGGTGTGGGTTGGTAAGATGATATTATATTTATATATATGTTACACAATTCTTTTATAATTTATATGATAAGGATGACTTAAATAGATTTTAGAAGTGTCTAAGAATAAACTACTAGAAGACTAGAAACCGAAAGAATAAAGAAGGGATCATAAAGGGGAGTGATCCTTACACTCTTTGTGCACAACAATGGAACAACACCAAGGCACATTGGGGTGGGACTCAATGTGTAGACCCCACTTCAATGTGCCTTGGTGTTGTGTTATTGTTGTGCATTGTGAGTGTTTTTATCATTTCTCATCATAAAAGGGATCCTCCAAAAAAAGAAAAAGAAAAAGGGATCATAAAAGGAGAAAAGTACTTGACTTCTTTACTAAACGAAAGTCTAGGATGAATTGAAATTTAATATCTTCTTTTACTTTTTTTTTTCTTTCTTTCTTAAAATATTGAAATTTAATATATAGTAATGCTCACCTTGTTGGGGCAATCTTAATTAAATATAATTAGGTCAAGCCGTCAAGTGGGAGGCAGAACCCTAATGTAGGTTTGCCTCTACCTCTCATCGTATAAATAGATTCTTACACCAAGTATAAACTTAAGACTGATTTTATTATATTTGTGCATATTTTACACAGAAACACTGATTTAATCTAGGCTTGGCAATTTGGGTTGTCGTGTCAACCCATTTAGTTGGGGTGTCAACCCATCGGGTTAGCGTGTCAACCCATCGGGTTAGCGTGTCAACCCATTTATCTAATTTGATAAAAAATATGTAATTATCGCGTTATAAATATGTTATAAACGGGTTGATGAATGATAAACGTGTCATAAACAAGTTGATAGGTCATAAATGTATCATAAACGGGTTGATGGGTCATAAACGAGTTATAGCCTAAACCCAAACCCTATATATTCGTGTCGTGTTCGTGTCGGATTTACGGGTCGTGTCAAAATTGCCAAGCCTAAGTTATGCATAAGATGGAGGAGTGTCGGCTAACTCCTGGCATGTTCTCTTGACTTTGTTTGTTTTGCAGCGATAGTGGAACATGAAGAACATTGTAGAGCATGCTGTCCACAACATACCGAAAAGTACTGTACCAACAAAATGAGTTTTCATAATTGCATTTCAATATGAGTAAAATTGTTCTGTTTCGGTTTAAATATATCATTTTTCTTTTAAAATCAAAAAATATATATGCTAGCTTATTGAGATATCCACTCTCATGTTTTTCTAAATTATCCTAATCCTTTTCAAGAAAATATATAAGATTCATGTTAAAACTCATGCTCATCTCTAATATACTAATTAATCTGATAGACTCATCAGCCACTTTACCAAAACCAAAGCAAGGAATAAAGGAGAAGTAGAATTGAGGACAAGATAAAGTCCTAGAAGAAGAGAAAAAATGAATAAATGAAAAGATGAAGATTGGAATTTTATTTTTATTATTATTTTTTTAAAAATACAAACCAAAGTGAAAAAGGATGGCATAATTAACTTTCGTGATTGACACAAGAATCTGACAGTAGTAATTAAAGACAAGAGTGAAGCTAGGAATTTTAAGAAGGATATATAAGTAGTGGATTGTAGGGCTACAACTACAAAGCACATTAGGGTTTAAATCTTTCTCACGAGTAAGGCCAAGCAGATTTTCAGAATATCAAATGTCGCTCTGCATTGCCGCGATTGACGCCTCACCTGGTATGTGTTTTTGAAAATGTGACGAGGTTAATCTCATTTTTAGGGGCGTAAACAACACTATTTGGGTCAATAATACCCTTAGTGCATGGATGGGTGGGCAAAATCCGCCGATAACCAAACACAGGTGGGGAATTTGTTTTACTAATTGCCCGTGACATCTGCTTTCCATTTTAGGCTCTTTTTGGGGCTTTGTTTTTGTTTTGTTTTTAACTATAGACTTAATTTATATGGGCCCTTTTATTCTTTCTTTTTTTTTATTCTTTTTTTTTTTAAAAAACTTTTAATGAGCTTTTTTAGATGGCCTTAATCCAATTTTTGAACTAAATACACTTGTAAATTGTAATATGAAAATACAAATTGAATTGTAAACAATGGACAGTACAAATATTAATAAACTAAATTCTAATTTGGAAAAAAAAAAAAAAAACCAAATAAATTTATAAACTTTGTACAATAGGCTGAACATAGGCCACAATAGGCCAACAACTTGGGCCGAGGTTCTCAAACAATACCATTAAATAGGCTTGGTAATTCGGGTTAGTGTATCAACCCATTTAACTAATTTGGTAAAAAAATATGTAATTGTCGCGTCATAAATATGTTATAAACGGGTTGATTGGTTATAAACGGGTTATAGACTAAACCCAAAGCCTCTATATTCGTGTCGTGTTCGAATTGGATTCGCGGGTCGTGTCAAAATTGCCAAGCCTACCATTAAAGGTAAAATGATTGGGCCAACAAACAAGGCCAAATATAGGCCACTTGGGCTCTTTTTTTTTTTTTTTTTTTTTTTTTTTTTTCAGGAGCTAACTGATGTACATGTGATTCGATGTTAGACACCTATGTTCACCACTGGAGTATAGCTTTCAAAAGGATACATCTTGCTCTTATTCTTTGATTATGTTTATGTACATTAATTACAAATAACTTATATTTATAAGAGAATTGTGGTAGGTGAAGATAAGATAACTATGGTAATTATCAAATCAGAAAACCTGATATCAATCAAGTGTATGAAAGTTTCATTTTATGAGTGGACTTGATGGAATCTGATTAATCTGAAATGTCTTAAGTTACAAAATTTGGTTCGTTATATATTACTCTTTATTTGATGGACTCACTATATATATATAATGAGTTCCAAACTGCTTATCAAATTCCTCATTTCTCGATCTCTAAGTTTTGCTTCCTTCAGACAATCTGCCAAGAAAGAAACCCCGCCCCCAACAAGAGCCGCAATGCCGGCCACGAACTACAAACGAGCTGCCACCAACTACAAGAGAGCTGCCACCAACTCACTACACATTTAAGATTGAGTCATTTTCGAATATCTTAGCGATCTTTCCAGCGGACAAAGAGGAGAAGTATGAGTCAGACGTGTTCGAATCTGGTGGCTATAAATGGTATGTTTGAATCCAGTTTTGTCGTGAATATGTTATTGGCTTTGTTTGTGTTACTGATAGATTTTAGTATCTGGCCTTTTGGTTCTTTTCCTTGTTTAGGAGACTGTCTTTCTATCCAACTGGAAGGAAGGAATGTAATGGGAGGGGACACATATCACTCTACTTGGTGATTGCAGAAACAGATTCTTTACCTCTTGGTTGGAAGGTTAATGCAATCTGTAGATTGTTTGTTCTTGATCAGGTTCGGGGCGAGTACTTGACACTGCAAGGTACATAGCTTCTCTTACACAAATGGGAAAAAAAAAATAATAATAATTATTTGTGATTGAAAGCTCCGTTTGTTTCGGCGTAAAATATTTTCAAGAAAATGTTTTTCATGTTTGCCGGTGTTTGGTGCGACCAAAAATATTTTCGGTTTGACCAAAAAAGTTTCTTTAGTTTCGGAAAATGATTTCAATTTTTAAATTTCGTAAATAATTTTCCGAGTTTGGAGTTTCCTGAAAATTGATTTTTCTAAAAACTTTTTGGAAGAACTTCACTTTTACCTTTTTTGAAAGAAGGTACTTGAACTTCAAAACGTCTCAATTTAGGATATCTATTTTTCGGAAAGTCTCAATTAAGAGTCATCCGTTAAGATTTTCCGTTAAATCCTATCAAAATTCTTAAAATACCCCTGTGTTTTTTTTTTTTTTTTTTTAAAAAAAATTTATAAAATTTTTCAAAGATTCAGTTTTGGGTATTTTACAAATTCCGTTAAATTCTAACCAACACTTAAATCCTAGCAATTTTTTTTTCTTAAAAAAATGAGGAGTATTTTGAAAATTTTGATAGGATTTAACGGAAAATCTTAACAAATGACTCCTTCAGTGAAATTCTCCTTAACATTTTTCAACAGAAAATATTTTACACCGAAACAAACGGATTTGAGTTTCTTCTAATACTTGGTGTTTTCTTGGGTAATGATAATGATGTTTGTTCCTTTGTGTAGATGCTAATAGCGAAGTAAGGACCTTTCATACAATGAAAACCGATTGGGGGTTTGCACAGTTTCTCTCCCTTTGTGACTTTTGTGATCCTTATGAGGGATACCTTATTGATGACTCATGTGTATTTGGCGCTGAGGTTTTTGTCACAAATTATACTGGTAAAGGAGAGTGTCTATCCATGTTGAGTTCTCCAATCACAGGCATCCGAACTTGGAGTTTTAGCAAGTTTTCAACAATAAATAATGAATATCTTTTGATGGAGTTCATAGTTGGAGCGCGCAAATGGTACGTGTCATTTTACATATTTCTGCACCCCGTGACTTCCGTTCCATTCGGGTTTGCAATTTCAAAAAGTGCGATTTAAAAATCACAGTTTGGTTTGTAAAATCGCAAGTTTACCTTTAAAGATAGTACACTTTTGCCTGCGATTTGAAAATGCAGTTTTTTTAAAAACGCAATTTCCAAACGATTTGGTTTAAAATTACACTTTTTGTTTACGTAATCGCAATCACAAACGCACCATACAATTGGCTCGCTTATGTGGTGATCAAGTAACCTATTTCTCCATTGAACTCAGGGAGCTGAAGCTATATCCAAGAGCAGTTTCAAATCAAGATGGTAAAATCTATATTAAGTTGTTTTTATCGTTGGGTGATTGGGAAGTTCCTCCCCACAAAGGAAAATTGTATGCTAGGTACACCCTACGTGTAAAGGACCAAAGATCACCCCCAGGAAAGCATGCAGAGCTTACAGGTGAACTCTCACTTCTGCTCTATCTTATTGTTATTTAGGGGACTACATGCGGGTGAATATATATTATATTATATTTAATAAATTCACTAAACGTCGTTTTCGATTAGATATATGTAATATTTACAATGTTTGGCTCGTTGTGTTGCTTTCTTGCTTAACATTTAGGTAAAAAGACAAAAGTAATGTAAAATCAATACATTTTTAAAATACGAGGGTTTAAAAAAATTAAAATAAACCAAAAACACAAAAAATTGGCATAATTATTATTTTTTTTTTAAAAAAAAATCGTTTAAAATAGGCTATAAACGATTAAAATCGTTTATTTTTTTTTTCCCTTATTATAAGTTATTTTTATTGGTTGGAAAGTATTTTCAAAGAGTTCTCTTTTGCAGATAATAATTGGTTCTCACACTCGGCTAGGGGCTACGATTACCCAATGTTCTTGCTGCAAACTGAGCTCAAGGATGCATCAAGGGGCTTCCTTCTCAATGACACTTTGTTTGTTGAAGCAGAGATTGAAATAGTATCTATTGTCAAGAATTTTATTGAAAAGAAGTGATGAAGCTGCTTGGGTTTGACGGTTGAACGAATTTGTAATAATTATTACTTGTTGGTGATCAAGTTGCAATAACCCAAATTTTTATTTGTGGTAATAAATGTGCTTTTCATATTTCCTGCTCATATATAGCATAATTAGCATTCTCTAAATCTAGGATAATTTTGGGAATTAGACAAATTATTATGGAAACGATCAAGGCCTGCAAACGTGGAGTTGTAGGACAAGTTGAGTGTCAAAACTAGTTTGATTAGAAGTCTAAGTTGGTTTTTGAGTTAGAGCATTCCAAATCGTGTCGAAAATTAGAGACCGCTAGTACGAAAGGAGTTTGAACGAGGAGTTCAAGCTTTTGAGAGGCTCGGTCGCAGAGGCGGTCGTGCAAAGTTTGAACGAGGCTGAATAACTGAGTTCTTACAAAATATTTATGAGAACCTCAGTCCCAATCCTAGTCGAAGACAATTCGAACATAAGTTATTCACGAGGAGCCACTGAGACGTTTGGTCGCAATTTCAGCTTAATAGAGTTCCTTTAACGGAAACATGATTAGAAGTTAAAACCATATATTTAGATTGTGTGATCATCAACAACACAATTATTAAAATTAGTATTTTTATTTATAAACTTGAAGACCATAATGGATATTAAGGTCATTATTATTATTTTGTTTTTATTAATATACCCCAAGAGGCCAAGAACACGCGGCAAAAGAAATTGCTGATTGGAACTGTAGTAAAACCCTTGGGAAAACCCCAAAATCTCACAATCTCTCTGTGAGTGATTTAAATTAAATATATAGAATTTAATACCAAGAAAAAAAAAAGGAAATGGAGAAGAGCTTCACTCTGATTCACACAATCGCAGCTGCCGGCGCCTTCTCTGCTATTTCCTTCTGGTAATGTGAAAGTAATTCCCCATTTTCCCTCTCAACTTTGCTTACTTTCTTGGGAAATTCATCTCTCTTGCTCTCTCTCTGTGTCTTTCTCTCAGGTACGGGTTCATGTTCGGCCGAGAGTCCGCCCGCAAAGAGCTCGGCGAGTTGATCGAAGGTCTTCGCCGTGGAAGCTCTGATTCTGCAGCTTCTTCTTCGCCTCCTCATTTCTGAATGGTGTGCTATTCTGTCTCTTTGGTTCATAATTCAATGATGGTATTCTTGGTTTTTGAATTTGGTAGACAAATTTAGCTAATTGGGTTCTCTTATTCTGTTTTGCTCTGGTTGTGTTGAAGAATTATTGTGGTGTTTTGGTGGTGCTTTGTGATGAGCTTGATAGTGGGTATTCTTGATTTTGAGGATGCTAGGGTTGTACATAAGATTTCACCGTACAAGATGGGTTTTTGTGATATGCGCTGGTAATGTTTTGTGAGAAATGTGATGGTAACATTGTGAAAACAGTTGTGATTGTGAATTAGCCAGTAGATTTCAAGGTAATGCTCTTTATAGAATAGGTTTTCCTTTCAGGTTAGCAGATTATATCTGTTGGAATTAACCCATTTGATGAAATCTAGAAAACAACATGAGCCTTTTGCAAACTCAGCCTACTTTCTCTTCAGAAAGTCATATATTGCTACCTTGTGGCCACAGATTTTTTGGTTTTTACCCATGTATGTCTCATGAAACATCTTAGTGTTTATGATGTTCCCATTGGGGTTAGGTCACTTAGTTTGATGCTTTTTCCGTAATATGGATTTTAACTTCCTCTAAGTTAACAAGAAGGCTGTAAGTGAAATGAGAAGGATGTAGAAATTCATGCATTGCTACCTTGTTGATCACATTTTTGTTTTACCCATTTATATTCTTATGATAGATCTTAGTGTTTGTGTTGTTCCCATTGAGTTTAGAACGTTTGGGTTGATGCTTTCCCTATAGTATGGGTTTTAACTTCCTTTAAGATAACTAGGTCTTATGTGAAATGAGAAGGATGTTGTCCTCTTTGGAGCAAAACCTCTAAGAATGATATTTTCTCTTTTGTTGCTCTTTAACTCGAGTTTTTTAATGTGGTGGTAACATACACTTGCTATATAACAGTAAAGGAATTTGTGTAAAATGTTAAAGTTGCGAGGTTTAGATCTGTGATAGGTTACACAAGATACTTCCAATGCAGTGAAATTTATCTTGTCCTCTTTTTTTGAATGTCTGGATGTTTACTTATGTCCTGAACACAAATATAATTTTATCTCTTTCTTGCAACCACCTAAGGGTACTGTACTCTGTGTACATGTACTTTGGCAACTGTTGTCTTGCTATATATCTCCAGCATCCATTACAGTAGTTCTTTTATCTAGAGAGTCCTGTAATGCATTGTTTTTATGCGTCTATCCTTAAACATATGGTTGAAGTCCACAAGTTGTTAGTTGTATGATTTATTCCATCAGAATAACGTTTCTTCAAAACTCTAATGTTTGAATGTTTGCATATTCAGGTGCTTTGCCAAAGTCCACAGCATCTAGAGGGCAGATATAAAAAAAATTTCATCCTTACAGCTTGTAATTGAGTTAATCGACAAATCCCTTAGCTATTCAGACATTTGTTAACCAGTCTCTGAGCCATCTTTAGCGGTGCATTTTAATTTTTGCTTATGTTATCCTTGAGAATTTTGTTTTGCTATAGATGACAATTCTAAAACCCTGGCATGTTAACCTTACTTTGAGGATACACTTCTCCTGCTGGAAGATAGTTGTTTGATATTAAGTACTCCTGCTGGAACGTAGTTGTTTGATATTAACTACTTTGAGTATAGAAACGATGGCCTAGCATTGAATTAATAGAAGGCTTCTTGAATTTATGATGCGTATTTATGGTTGTTCTATTTGAACAGAATAGCATCCTCTCCATTTCAAGTGATTTGGGTTAACCATATTGCATTTTTATCCATAGGAACCTATTGACGGTTAATTTAAGCAATGGTCTTTGCTGTCCAGCTTTGTGCACTTATGTACACTTGAAATCATTTAAGTAGATGTCCTCTATTTACTTAAGAATAAGGAAATAATTCTATTTCAAATCCAATAAAAAAACTCCTAAACTTCAGATTTCCAAAGAACAAAAAATTAATTGCCTCTTAAGAACAAAATTGAAAATTTTGCAGCATCTGTGTTTTGTGCTGGTGTTTCTGCTAGACAAAAATAGATGGTGATTGAGAGTCTGAATATGAAGGAAGGTTGTTTGCCAGTACGGTATTTGGGGGTACCTTAAATTTCTAAACAGCCCTCTTCCCTGGATTGTGAAGTTTTGTCGGACAAGATTTCGAGTAGAATTAATTCTTGGCTCTCTCAGTTGGCATCTGTCCTTTGTAGGTAGACTTCAACTGCTTTCATCGGTTCTATACAGCTTTCAGATCTATTTGTCTAACATTTCCATTTTACCTAAGAAAGTGATTAGATTAATTTTGCAAAAGCCAAAGTCTCTTGGGATTGTTTTTGTGTCCCTAAGATGGAAGGGGGTTTGGGGTTGAGGAGATTGGAGGATTGGAATAAAGCTCCCATTCTTAAGCACATTTGGAATCTGTTCTCTTTGGGTGGCTTGGGTGAAGCTGAATTTGATAAAAATAAGGTGCTTTTGGCTGCTCAATGTCCCTTCTTCTACTACTTGGTGTTGGAGAAAGATTCTTAAGCTTCGGGAGTTGGCTAAGAATTTTTTCAAGTTTCAGGTTGGGAATGGGAGTGATGGTTGGAAAATTGCACCCGGATGGCATTTTATTGGACAAATATGGATATAGGTTTGTTTTTGAGGCTGATGGTAGGATGAATGCTCGTCTTTCTAGTGTCATCAGTGGGAGGGATTGGCATTGGCTTCCTTACAGGTCTGAGAACATGCTAAATGTCAGAAGTTTGTTGTCTTGTGTGAGAAGGACTTGCCTTTGTGGATGCCGGCTAAGAATAAGATTTTCTCTTGTAAGGACACTTGAGAGGCTATCCACAGGAAGCAACCTTGAGTGGAATAGAGTAATCTTATTTGGTATCCTTTTTCTATCCCTAAGCATGCTTTCTTTTTATGGCTTACTATTAAGGATAGCCCAACTACTGATGATAAAATGTTGAAATAGGGTGTTTTGGGTGATTTCAAGTGTTTGTTTTGTCGGAATTATATAGAAACTAGGGATCACTTGTTTTTTTAGTGTGGTCCTAGTAAGAGGCTTTGGCATGCTGTCATGGCTAAATGTCTGCAAAAACATATTCGTACAGATTGAACCTCCATTGTTAGGCAGGGTTTGAAGTTTTGGAAGGGGAAGACTTTCTGTGCTACTCATTGTAGGCTTGCTCGGGGTGCTTGTGTTTTTAATATTTGGAAGCACCGAAACTCTTTGAAGTATGGTTCTTGTTTGATTTCTGAGGAGCCTGGAAAATGTTTGATGGGAAGGGCCGTCTCGCCTTTTCGAAAGTTTAAATCCTGTGCTGAGAATATTGATCTGTGCTTGAGCTGGGGTATTCATCAACAGGTCTTGTGCAGATTGAAGTTCTTGCTTGGTTGCTGGTAATTCTTGGTCTGGGTAATGGTTGGTTAGTGTACTGCTTCTTCTTTGTCTTGTGTTTTTTTTGCTTTTCGGCCTGTTGGGTTGTTGTAGGCTTGTAGCTATTGTTTGGTTTTGGCTTTGCTCAGAAGATTGGGGATTGCTGTGATTGTATAGGCGAGTTTTGTTGTTAGTTTGGTGGGTTTGGTTGTAGATGTGTTTGTTTTTCCAGTAGTTTGCCCTACTGGAGTGTATTGTAATTGTTTGTGGTGTTAAAAAAAAAATACAGCATAGCAAAGCTTGAGCTTTTGACTCTCTGGAGGTATACCACAATCTCAAAAGCTTAAATTTTCTTTTAGACATGTTTAATGAAAATAAAAGACCAGCAAAATTTTAAGCAAATTAGGTGTTTGGCAAATGCCTTTTTTAATAGCAGTCAAATGGCAACTTAATGCCTTATCAAAATAAAAATAAAAACGACAACTTAATGCCTTTGAAAAATTCAGGCTCCAAACTCTACAGACTATAGGTGTTGCAGATACAGAATTCTATTCTGTCTTTAACACTGTCAGAGCTAGTATAAGAGACTGAGGTTATATAGTGTATAGGTTTCATGTTTTTTTTCCCCGTTTTCCTTTTTTCTCTACATTATAATACACTAAACTATGCATGATTACAACTTAACAAGCATAGATAGTCTTTACACAAGAGCAACCTCTTCAACATTCCTCACATTCTTCTCTTTGATGAGTCCAACATAAAGGTTAGTCCCACTGGAGTCGCTCTCCGAAAGTCTCGTGTTTTGACCACCTTCCGACATGCTTCTCACAAATTGCATCATGTTCCGCCAATTATTTTCTTCGAACAACCTCTTATTCATTCTTAAATACGTGAATGCACACAATCCATTGCTGGAATCGGACCTACTTGTTTCCAAAACTTGTCCATATGCACTCTCATCATACCTCTCCAGAGCATTCTCCCCTGCAAGTTCTATTCTAGCACTCCTTGTCGCCATCTTTACTTGCCGAACTAAGCCTTGCGGCGAGCAATTCGCATGCTCGGGTTGTTCTCCGTCTTTCATTTCCATGCAGGTGAAGTTAAGTACAACTCCATGTTTGCCCATCATTCGTGCTATTGGAAGGTAACCATCTCTATGTCTAGTGTTATAGTATCCAGCGGTTAGCTCAGCTGCATGAGACCTTGTTCTGTAATGCCAGTGAATTCCAGCTACTTTTCCTGAAAGTTTTGCTCCAGTTTCTTGAAATATTCCTTTTGCAGCAGCAAATATTCTGTCACCGTGCTCTATTAGCTTTTCAGAATACCACTTCAGAAAGAAATCTGCATACTCAGTGTTCCATGTTCCATCCCGGCGAAAAAATCCGGTGTCTTCAGGAAATTGATTGTACTGACCGGCATCATGCGGTCCACTTCTTCCCCAGTCACTCTTCCCTTCCGCCTCTGCTACTGCTTCTAGGGAAGCTCTCATGTACTGCATGAGTTAGAAGTTTGTGTGAGAGAATATAACATAGTTAGAGTCTCTCTTATGTTAGATATTTGGTCTTACTATATGAGTCATTATCAATAATTTTTTCTTTTCTTGATGATCATAAGCTTCAGTTCAAATGGCATCTTCAAAACTGTAATAACCAAGGACGGAACCAGAATTTCTGATCGGGAGAGCGAAAATATTAATGGGGGCTAAGCCTAGCTTTTAAGCCTTTTTTTTTTTTTAAATAAAATAAAAAATTTATGGAAAAATCTGAAAACCAACTGGCCGACATTTAGTTAATAAAAGAATGAAGGGTAAGGTTATGGTTCAAAATGATAAGGATAAAAATCAAAAGAAGAAGAAGAAGAACGAGGCGGGTTGTTTTAGGGTTATGACACAATGTAGAATTTCATAATTAGAAAGAGATAAAATAAATAAATAAATAAATAAAATAAATTTATGTGGTTTGGGTTATGGACTACATTCATAAGTAAAGCTTTTAAACACTATATATTTTTCTTGATTGATTTGATTGTGTACAGAGCTTTATATATAGATCTTTACAAGTAATTTCAATATATTGTAAATAAATTCCTTAATAAGCTTACGACAGTTACCTTGTCATAGCATTGAAATTCTCCAATTCCAGGAAACCTCCATGTTCCATTGCTCTCTGGATAAGATGGATATCTGAGCTCCCCACAAGGACCCATTCCCACTTGAATTTCCTGCAAAAATTTGAACATCAGTTTAATTCCTTGAGCCGAAACCAATGATTTCCTTGTACACTTGGGAAATGAAATTACTACTTTCTAACTAAACATATCCTCTCAATTTCATATTTGTTAACTAACTTTGTTTGTAGATGCTTCTTACCACAATAACCTCCCCCAAGTAATCTTTGAATCTGTTACGGAAGCTTCTCATGTAGTCAGAGTAGACTTGAATGGGTGTTCTTCCTCTGAGAACAGCCTGTGAATCACAACCCAAGGAGATGTACTCAGGATTCCTCCTGCCTGATCTGTCTGTATACACAAGGTCTGGGTTCCTGCTGATTTCTTCCAGCACCCATGGAGGTAACGGAATGCTACAGATCGAGTTCAAATTATAAAAAAATAATATAAAAAATAAAAAGTAAAATTTAGTCATTTAATCAATACTTTAATGGTAAGTAAAGTACCTGTAAGAGTCTCCAACATTTCCTCCGCACTGATGAAAAGACATGACAACTTGGAGCTTCAAGCCATGCTTTTGAACCATCTGGACAAGCTCAGCATACCCTTCCCAGTTGTATTTGAGAGGCCCATCATTCTCCACCAACCCCCACCAAGCGTCCACCATAACTCCTTCCACTCCGGCGCTCTTCAACGCCATCAAGCTGGCATTCATGGCTCGCGGCTTGTTCAGATTCCCTCCGTGCGTCACTGTGTCGAGCGGCAGCATCACAAACACAGGGACCCTCGAATCATTACTGGTGTAGTGACCGCCTGACAGCGCGTGAAACTTCTCCTTCTCGTTTCTCCACCCTTCTGTGGCGCCTATCAAGGCCTTGTCGCGCGAGACTACTTCCTGCTCGGTCGAGCTCCTCACAGCTCGGACACGGCATGATGGCTTGGTTTGTGCGAAGAAAACTGTGCTGGAGAACTCCTCGGGAGTTTTCAGGCTCCTGGTGTCTTTAAGATTGATGAAAGAAGTTGATGAACGTAGTGTTAAAGTCATGTTTTTTGTGTTTAATTGGTGTTTTGAGAAGCTACGTTGTAAAGAGAGAGAGAGAGAGAGAGAGATTGTGGGAATAACAATGGATGAAGGTGGGTGTGGCGTGTACATTTTCTATATTTATAAAAGAGAAACTCGATCTGCATGGTTTGAGTTTTTGAAAGAGACAACGTTGGTGGGCTCTTGTTTAAAAGGGAAAAAGTGAAAAAAATCAAATGAGTCAGCTCACTTTTTCTCGGTCATTTTCTCTCTACGCGCTTCCACCTTTTCATTCTTATCGATCTGAAAAAATTAAAGAAATTGCTTAGAAGTTTCACTCTTGATCGAGTAATGCTGTGGGGATTCGGATCCGGATCGCCCGACGAAGATTCAGATAAGTGATTGTGAGAGTTAATTTGTGAGATTTACTTAATTGACCAAATAAAAATTGGGCTGCTCAACTATTTATCCGATCAAGTGAGTCCCATAAATAGTATTTTACAATCACCTGCCCGAATCGGCTGCACTTCGGACAGATAAATGTAGATGATCACACTATTATTTTACTTGACTGATGTGACAGTATTCATAAGTTCTTAGATTAGTTTTTTTTTTTTTTTTTTTAATAAAATAAAAATTGAAGGGCTAATAGGCACTGTCACATCAGTCTAGTAGAATAAAAGTCTACCCTCATTTCACTGGAAATATTTAAGAGTTTATGAACACTGCCACACCCCAATAAAAAGGAAGTGTAGTATATATTTGACATTATGAAAAAGATTGAGAGAAAGGGAAAAGAAATGGAATTGGTTACAGAAGGATCAACCTATTTCTCATGCAATATATCATGTCCTTTTCTCTAGTCTTTAGATGCAAAATACACTTTAAAATTACAAAATTCATCAATATAATTTGCCTTTGATTATGGATGCTAGCTTTCCCTTTCCCCCTTTTCCCCCATTAACTTGAATAGAAAAAAGAAGATTATGGATGCTAGCTAGCTATCCTATCTCAAGGATATTTGTTACATACATTTTGAAATTTCAAATTTGAAATTTGAAAGATCAAAGCATTAGCAACGTCCAGAGAAATTGAAATATCTTCAAGTGATGCAAACACCTTGTTAAGTTGTTAACTCCACCTGTCCAAGTCAACCCTCATATATATATATATATATAGCAGATAATATCTGTGTCAATACAACATTCAAGTGCTCTTCAAGCCGCCTTAACTATTTTATAGTCCATTTTTTATTGTTTGATTGGTACATAATATTTCTATTTTGTATTTTTGTTACATAAAATTCTTTCACGAGCCATATTGAGCAGAGAAGCCTACATATGTATATATGGTATATATTGGACCAAAGTTGGTTCTTCTTTTCCCACTTTCTGAGATCAGCAAGTAGCTAAGCCATTACTTTCTTCATTATGATGATGCATTAAAAATTACTTTGTTTTGCCTAAAAATTAATTAATTAAGAGTGCTCTCATGATCAAACATAAAAATAAGTAAATAAATATAAGTTTTTGACAACGCTTAAAACATGACTATATATTTTAATGCATATGCTTTTGAGAAAGAAATAATATTTAAATAGAATAGTGAAAGTTGATATCTAAAATAGAATTTTATAATCATCAAAGAGGACTCAGATATGTGTTCACACTCATCTAGCCAGATGCAAATTTGGGTGAAAATATAGTTGTATCTGATAAGTTACTTTAGCCCAAAAATTAATTAGCTATTACGTACTGTATTGCTCACTAAATGTAAAAATAAATAAGTTTTTGACAACCGATAAAATATGCACATGACTTTGATTGAGAAAGAAATAATATTTAAATGGAATAATAATAAAAATTGATAGCTAAAATATATATATAACAAAAAAGAAAAGAAAAGATTTTTTAACTAAAAGATTGGAGAGAAAATTTGATGAGTACGATGTGAATGCTAATTAGTAACTTGTTCATTTCATGATGAAGTCAATAACTTGCTGATACGTGTGAACATGTGATTAGATGCATGAGTAGTATT
The DNA here is from genome assembly GCF_958979055.1 of Alnus glutinosa. Classification (NCBI taxonomy): domain Eukaryota; kingdom Viridiplantae; phylum Streptophyta; class Magnoliopsida; order Fagales; family Betulaceae; genus Alnus; species Alnus glutinosa. The sequence goes on along the minus strand of NC_084898.1, from coordinate 24,757,354 downwards.
AGCCACCCATCTGGCGTAGAGATCGAATATAGATGACCCGGACATGATTGATCATCAATGATTGATCAATTTCTGATCAACCATATACATGTGGTTTATGTTCACTTAATTTGGTCTAGCTAACTAGTAAATAAATTCTGTAATAGTGTAATATATAATTCTTTTATGTGGATGACAAAAATGATAGCATTTGAATGAATTTTCTTGGTCTTGGTTTTCTTAGGATAAGAAAGAGTACGTACTACAAGGGTTGTAATTAACCAAGTCTTTGCTTTCATTTTCAGTGATAATATATGCTTTGAAGAATCCGAATCTTCACCTCCCTGCAGAGGATCACCATACACTTTTTTGCATACTAGTCGGCACCAATTCCATCCATTCGATACCGAGACAAGAAACTTTTTCCTTGAATAATTGGCAGATAGATGCCTCTTTTTTTTTTTTCTTTTTTTCTTTTTTTTTTTTTTGAGACAAAGAGAACTTCATTATCAGCCCCAAAGGGAATTACACTTGACCAAACGGCCAATACAAGACAAAAGAAGTTCATACATGCCCGAAGGCAAACACCACAGCCCGAAGGCCAATTGTGACCGGAGATAAAAGAAATTCCACCCACTAAGTCAGGTAAAACCTGACTTAAAAGCAGCTACCAAAGGTAAACTGTGAAAAGATTCAGAATAAACAAAAAACATCTACCCAAATAATAAATAAACATTACAAAGATCATACATGAAGTCCTTCTAAACAATAAAGCACAATAGCACATAAAAGAGAGATAGATCTAGCTAAAAGCCATCAAAACAATCCCGAAATATCCAAAAATTACATAGGTAGATTGAAAACACAGCCACAAACAGAGGCTACACCCCAGAGCCGGCAGAAGGAAGGCGGATTTCGCCAATACCGGCGGCGCATGGGAAACACGCGCCAGCCCCGGTACCACCCAGCCGAAGAGACACCGCCGGAAGCCCCCTCCCCACCGTGCAAGACCAGAAAATGGCGAAACGTGGCCGTCACACGCGCCGAACGGCAGAAACCCCTCTGGCGCGTGCAGGCCACGCTCCGAGCTTCGGCAACTGGCGTGACCTGTGCGACCGGCAGCAGGAGCGGACGGCGACGGACATTCCGGCCAAAAGGCGCGTGTCAAGCGGAAAGCAACGAGCTAGCGTAGATCTGGCATCAAACATATGCAAAAAAACAATAAAAACCGGCCAAAAAACAACACTCCTCCAACGACACAAATCCAGCCACTCTCCCAACCATACCAGGAGTGTAGATGCCTTTTGTCTTCACTTTTAAATTCTTCGAGCTTGCTTATTAATTTGTATACTAATCTGATTTGACTTCTAAGTACAAAATGACTTTGATCTAAAACACTATATATATATATGGAAAAAAATATTAATTTAATTAGAAACAAAAATGATTAAGTTGACCGTTTTTTATCGGCTTAAGTTTTTGAGGTACGTAACTGATCGAGCATGGTTCATATATGTGTCGTTCGAACTCTGATTTTATATTTTTTCTCTCGTTTTAATTAAGTATTTCACGTATTGGTCTGATTACTTGCTGATCAGGAAGAGTTTAAACTCACACGTGAGTGAGAGTGTTAGAATATTAGTTTAAACTTTAAATGATTAATTAAGTTCGTCATTTCTTAATTATCAACTTAAACGTATTGGTGCATGATTTAACCTAGCTAACGTATCTTAAACAAATTGCATGTAGTACTCAATCACAATGTTAATGTAGTGTAAATTTTCTTTCCCAAGTCATGAATTCCTTCATTTATTGAAGAGCAAGTGCCCCATTTGTCTAACTAGCTAGGAAAGAAAACGAAGAAAAACTTTGGTATTAATTTTAAGTTTGACTAATTAGTTAATTAATTATTTAGAAAGGTTATAACTTATTACTTATACTTCCTTAATTAAAGCACAACCCATTTCAGTCGACCAATAATAATCTTAGGTACTGTGAATTAATGTCGGTGGAATCCATATATAGGCTAGGGATCCATATATGTCGGTTGAATCCATATAGAAAAAGGAAGGATAATTGCATGGGGGGTTTTCCCAGCTTAGCTTTGGCCACGTATATACCTCGAAAGCCTACCGTTATTATTATTATTATTTTTTTTGTGGAGGACCTCAAACCTTATCCCTTCAATTTTCTGTCAACTTCCTTTCTCTCAATTCATTACTCATTAGAAGACTTGGAAGTTGAGGCCAAAAAAAAAACCAAAAATAGTGAAGAGAGAGAGAGAGAGAGAGAGAGGGCAATTAATGGAGGAAATCTAGATGACTACATGGATATTGTAGAATTTTATAATAAAAAAAAATGTAAAACGTACGCAAAAAAATAACGGAAGCGTAGAGAAAAAGAGAATATACGTATATATATACGTCTAGTGTTCTTTCTAGTATTTTTTTTATGCTGATATAATACTTTATTTATTAATTTTTTTAATAAAAAAATTAAAAACAGAATATTATGTCGGCATAGAAGACTATAGAAAGACACTAGAAATGAACTCTATCATTTTTCTATACATATATTATTAAGAAAAGTCGGCCGCAAAGCTCCAACGACGTACCGGCCACCGGAAAGAAGCTGTTAAGGGAAAAAGCACCGCCATTTTCGGTGAAGGTTGAATTTGGGACAAGTTAGAGATGGCTCCAAACTTGCCTAATGCTTTCACATGCACTTAATTAGCAAAAGAGGTGGGTGTTGTTTTCCTCTACCCCACCAATTTTGCAAGCTTTCGATCACCCCTTTTTTGTTTGTCTTGCTTGTGGTTCACCATTGCTGAAACGTATTCAACTTCAAACCCACATAAACGTACACCTGATCACTATGCCCTTTCTTTACGTCGTCGTCTCATTCCTCTCCACAGCTTGCAACTTGCGGATCCAGCTTCGACAGAGAGAGAGAGAGGGCTTTCTTTTTTTCTTTCTTTCTTCTTTCTTTCTTTCTTTCTTTTTTTTTTTTTTTTTTTTTTTTTTTAGTATTTTATTAATTTTTTATTTTTATTTTTATTTTTATTTTTATAAGTACATCAGAAACTATTACAATTAAAACTTAAAACAACAAAAACAAGAGGGCTTGGACAACCCAAATTGAAAACTAAGAATGAAAGTACGCGGGGGCAATGCTTCCAAAGATGCGGGCCCATTGGCTCGAGGCACTGATGCCACAAAGCCGGGGTCACCAGTAAAGGTGATATCACAATTGTATTGAGTCACTAGGACCCAAACACAATTACAGGGGTAAACCGAGGAGGAGGGATACAACAAATAAGCCCAAAACAACAAAAAAATAAAAACACAAACAGTAACAGCAGAAGTCCGTTTGGAGGAGGAGCAGTGGGAGCCAGCAGCCGTGACGGAGCGTGAGGTACACGCGCCACCGAGGGGAGATCTCTCAGCAACAGGAAACGCCGGTTTCGTCCGGAACCACCGATGGCCGAAGTGGTGGGAGGCTGTGGGAGCAAACAGGGTGGTCACTAGAATAGGCTAGTAATAAAGTTGAGTTAAGCTGATTACTAAATTAAATGTTAAAGATCGGTTCGTTTTATTTTTTTATTTTTTTTTAATAGAAGTCGAGATCAAGTTTATTATCGAGTTAGATAATTGGTGCGTCCACCTCTGTACTGGAAGGTGAGGAATTATGAGATTGGGTCATTAGGTTTACAAATGTTTTTTAAATAGAACAATCTGTAATGTAAGTACTATTCTAATGTGGATGCTTCTGAAGTTGAGTACTGGCTTTTAAAGTGGCTTTCATTTTTGAATAATTCTTCATAAAAGTTTGCAATTAATCACCAAATATATGTTTTATTTATTTTTTGCTTATTCTTATTGTGATGATATTATCTGTGGTGATTGATTTGATTAACTAATTGTGTGGTTAATTGACATATATATATTTCATAATTGGGTTTTTTATTTTTATTTTCTAAACTTGAATTTTCACTTGAAAAAACAAATAAACTATCGTTTATGTGCGAATAGTAACAATAAGTTATTAATGTGATATAAAATAGAAAAATATTTGTAATTTTTTGTAAGAAAAAAATGAAAAAGTTTTGTTTTTTAATATATTTTTTGGTTAAATACTAAATAGTAATAAAAAAATTATTGATTTGATATAAAAAGTAAGAATATTTTTAATTTGACTTTTTAAAAATTTCTTTTTTTAAAAGAGAAATAATAATAGTTTGCGTAGGAAAATGGAAAGTCAATGTTAGGTTCGTTTGTTGGCCTTTATCAAATTTGTAACTTGTCCTAACTGTACGACTTGTAACTTGACCAGTTGCCGAAATTTGCAAAGGTTGTCCTAACATGTACCATTTTTATTTTTTTATTAATTTTTTTTCCTATAATGTACCCTTTTTTTTTTCTTTTTTCTTTGGGAAGCATGACACGTACCTTAATTATGTGCTATAATGATTCAATACTACTTAAATATATAATTTTTCACCACCTTGCCTATGTGGCAATGTGGTCCCCCATTACTTTTTGAGTTTTTTTTTTTTTTTTAAAAATAAATTAAAGTGGGGGACCACCTTGCCACATAGACAAGGTGGTAGAAAGTTGTATATTTAGGTGGTAGTGAATCATTACTCTCTTCAAACTGGGACATTTCTGATCAACTCTCATCAATATCTGAAACAATAATTTGCTAATTAGTAGATTTTTGTGCAACATTTTTTAATCAGTCATTGAATCAACATTTTTTTTTCTACTGCCAGATCATTTAATTGTGTGGCAATTATATATAAATCTACTAAATATAATTATTCGATCTAAAAATGGAAAGAAATGAACAAATATTAAAAGAGAGAAAGAGAGAGAAAACTTTTTGCAGATTTGCAAAAGGCCAAGGTCCCTGATTCTTTCATTGACTTGGTTAATATGCAGTATATATACAATAAATCAAACGAGAATTTCTGTTGAAGCTCAATGAGATACATAACAATACTTTAAGGATAAATCACCGTTTATTTCAAAAGTTTAAGTCGATAGAAAATAGTAAATTTAATTATTTAAGTAACACTTTAATATTCCCTCACAATAAGTAAGGCTCAACACGTAGAATATTTTAATTGAAATGGGAGGTAAATGAATGTTCAACTTTAGATTTTCGCTCTAATACTATAGCTTAGGGCACGTTTAGCATGCATAATAGACCACAAGAATAGAATGATTATTCCCATAAAATAATCATTAATTTGTTTGGTTGTGCACTATGTTTGGGAGTAGTCATTCTCATGGGAATGACTATTTTCCCATTTAAGAGAATTGTTATTCCTCTAATTCCTTAAGAAACATAGGGTTTTCCATAAAACCCATTTTTTACGCAAACTTAAAATTTACCTAACAAATATAATAAATAGAAAAAACTCGAAACATTCTATGGGTGGCCGGGGTGGTCAACCACCTTAACTAGACACTAGGGGTGATCGCATCACTCCCAATATTCTGCCAAGTTGATCTGTCACCGAAGAATGTTTTGCAAGTATTCTTTTTTAAAAATATATTTTTATAAATCTTTGGTATTTTAGGAATTTTGATTCAATTCTAGTGAAAGAATTATGTGTTGTCACCAAACCAAATAATAGGAATAGTCATTCCAGTCAACTCCTTGTGAATTAGTAATAGCCATTCATTCCCATTCCTAAAGAAAATTATCATTCTGTGTACCAAATGAGCCTTTAAAGTATTAAGAAATGATATCTTATCATCTCTCTCAAGTGTGAGCACAAACTCTCACTCATTAGGTGAAACCCAATGCATGAAGTATTTAAATTAAAATATTGAAAATTGAATTCTAGTGACAAGATTCGAGCTCAAGATATCTGCTCTAACAATACTATATTAAATCATCACTTATTTCAAAAGTTTAAATTGGTTAAAAAAAGAAAAAAGAAAAATCTTATCATTTAATTAATATTTTATCATAAATGTTAAAGGGTAATCATGATTTACGATAAGAATGAAGAAACCCACAATCTAAATAATGTCACTGAAGATTGTATGATGCAGGCCACTGGAATGGTGACTGGTGTATCAAAAGGCTTATTAGGAAATGCATTATTAAAATAAAATTCTTATAATAAAACACTAATATCATGGGCTGGTAATCGAAAGAAAAGATAAACAAATAAGAAAATAAAGACAATAGCATAAATAAAATAAAATAGAGACAATAAATTTTACGTAGTTCAATATATAATCTAAATTGTGCTCGTATTCATTAATTAAATTATAATACAAAATACTCATATTTATAGGAGAATTAATACAAATAATTATTGTAATCAAATAATCAAATTTGATTACAACCAATCCTGAAAGAGATAAGTAATGTACAATATCATATTAATATATTTCTTTTTAATATAGAAAATATATTCTCTAACAGTAATACCATTCATTCAACGGGATAAAAGGCCAGAAAACTGATATGGGATATGAAGCTTGAAATATCTTACAGATTGGGGATTGGGTCACTGTCCCTGCCTCTTAGAGTGGGTGAAATCCAGCTAAGAATATTTTCGTGTCAATTTACATAAAATGTAGATGCACTTCATTTGAAAAATATCTCATGATCTAAATAAGATATTAATTTAACTTCAAAAAAAAAGAAAAAAGAAAAAAGAAAAAAAAAAAAGATCTTTCTACAATCATGCTAGTGGCTGCTTTATAGCTCATACTCTTGGAAGTTTCTGAAGTTCGGATATTTTGATGGAATCTTATACAACTCTTCTGTATCTATTCTTTTCACTTGTCCCCCGACTTCTGTAAGGACATGTTTGGTATGCAAAATAGACCCTGAAATGAAATAGTTTTTCATGTTTGCTTAGTTTTGAATAACTATTCTTTTCCTATGGGAATAACACATTTATTTAACTTCCTACAAAAGCCGCCCACAAAACCCTCAACACAAAACGTGAGAAAACCACGTGAAATGAAAAATGAGAGGAATATCTTTTCCTTTCCTGAGAATAACACATTGATTAAACCACATGAAATGAATTAGTCAAATGAAATGACGTGTAAAGGAAATATTCTACATGAAGCAAGACATAGAGCCAATACGATAACTCTGTAATGGAAGATTACCCTTGAACTCGTGTATTCAATTCAGGCCAACTTGAATGTGTAAAAAAGTAAAAAGAAAAGAAATAGTATGCATTTGCATATCCTACAAGCATCACAAAAACCAAATTCCCCATATGTTAAATACCACACACGATGCCAAGAAGAAAACATATAATGACAAATCAACAAAAATCCACACCAGGCACCAAGACTTGCCAACATTAAAAGGTGACTGCACAGTGGCAGCCTTTGTCAATAATCAGATCATAGTAAAAGATAAATCAAAAGGACGCTTAGAAAAGCCATTATATATCAGGATAAGCTCCTTACGGTTTCATTAGATCAAATAAGTAAATCCTGAAGAAATAATGGCTTTCATCATAAACAATAATTATACACTCCCAAACTTTTTGCTGATTTATTCTTACCGTCTCTAGAGTTTCTGGGTATGCATTCTCTCAGGACTATGCAGGAAATTAACTGGATTCTGCCACCAGTTATTCAACACTCTGCTACAGGAAATGCAGACCCAATTTTGTCTCCAAGACGATAGCACTTGATATTAACAGGATATGGACCCAACTGAATGTGGTTCTCCTCTCCACCCATATAGAAACACAGGGTATATAATGCAATTTCAAATTCTGGGCTCACTCCAATCAAAGTGCTTGATACAGATTTGAGAACACCATTCCATTCAAACTGAACTGTAAGCAACTGGGTTTCAGAGTCTGGCTGCAAGTTGGAATAGGTGATATAAGAAACATTAAACAAGATGTGGTTGCATTGTAATGTAGGAGAAAAGTTATTCTGTTATAATATAATTTATTCTGAAGATAGACAATTTTATTCTCACTTGCTGATAAAAATGCAAACTATTTGTGTGCTGAATACTTCTCAGAAAACTTACTGGTCACTGTGTATGTAAAGCAATACAGTTTTCAGCAACACATTCATATTCACAATAATAATAAAAACGTCTTCTACTGCCTAACACATCAAATTCCCAAAAGCTTCAGCTCTAAGAAGAACTACAGTAAAAAAAAAAAATCATTGGTTCTACATTCAGAAGCCGTTATGTCACGTTACATTGCTTTTCAAATTAAATTGATTAATGTGATACATTATCACTAACAAAAACTAAGCTACATCTGAAATAAAGACTATGAGGTATTAATCACTGAGTAAAGATCGTGGCTGTTTGATGGTAAAATAGAATATTGAGTATATCAACACGGCAATGCCAATTCCCATCTGAAGCAATGCATTGCATGAAATGAATAACCATTCTGTAATAAGGCAATTTTATGAAAAATGGCATGGCATCTAGGAAAGATGAAACACGTCACGTTAAGAAAGTATTAATTCTAATAGGTAAATAATATTTTGCAATGAGTACTTTTGATTGAAGAAAAGTCAAATAGAAAACATAGTGGAACAAAATACAAACTTCGTTGAGCCTGCACAGCATTGGATAATGTCTTTCTTTAAAGCAGGCTAAAAAACTGAATTTGTTTTCCATATTGTGGACATTTGCAATATACCAAAATGGCTCTTTTCTTCACATGGGCAGCTACCAAATCTTCATAAATTCCATATGATTGGAACAAGGGTAAGCTGGGTTCAACACCCTACAATTGGTCCCTTGAGTTTTTTATATTGCCTTAAATTCATAGATTCTATTTCATTTTCCAACTAATAATTGAACGTCTCTCCTTAAACATAATTAGAACTAATTTAATAATTAATTTACAAACTATAATCAAGTACATCATGGAACAGCATACATTTAACAAGAATTTCCACAATGCAAGAAATAAAATTGCAAATATAGAGATCTTGCAGTAAAAAAAAAAAAGCACATCAAAAAATATTATAGGAAAATCTTAATGCAATTACCCCAAAAGTAACTGTAAAAATTTATGCAGACAAAATCAAATATATGCCAAATTGGAAGCAAAGAGATGGTTAAAAGAAATAACACAACCAAGTTGGGGTTAAAATGTTTTTGTAAAACTTGAAGTTCTCTCTTTTCCTCTGTATTCTCAACATCCAAATGGAAGGAAAGGATAGTCACTTACAATCTGCCCACGCCGTCGGGGAAAAATATAACCTTGATAGTCAACCCTCCCTTTAGCTTCTTCTAGGTAAAACTGGGAAGAGGAGAACAAATAACACATAAATTGTAATCATCCTTCATTGAGATATATTAATGAGTCTATAAGTTTTAGGGTGCTGGCTAGAGTCAATGTATTTAGAGTGAATTCATGACTGATCAATGACAAAGAACCACTTATAGCACTAGAAAATTTCTTACAGCTGCGGACATGTTTTTAAAGGAGTTAATCCTTTACTACGATCATCATCAATTGCGAGCTTGAAACTTAGAATTACTTACTGTTTTCCAAAGAGAAAAAAAAAAAAAAAACAGCTCATAACATCCTCGTACAGCTCATAAGATGATTTTTGGGATGGATTACCATTGGATTGGGCATTGGATGAGGATTTTGCATTGGCTGGGGACTTTGGGGAGGAGGCTATGGCAATTCAAGATGCCATGGAAGAAGAATTTCAGCGGGATAAGATGATTGTGTGCCAGAAGTCCAAAGGAAAGAGAGAGCTCTTGAATCTGCATAGCTCCATCAATTATGGTGACGATTTTATTCCTGTTAGGCGTAGGAAAGGCAAGGCCCAAGTGAAGTAGGCCTTGGCGGGTTGTGGGTTGTTTTTCCGTTGCTTTTTGGATTTGCTTTGTAGTTCGGCTTGGGTTGGCTTGGGTTTTGGGGTTTCTCTTGTGGTTTCGGTCGGCTTCAGTAGGCTTGGTCTTTGGGTGTCTCTAGGTTTTGGTTGTAGTGGGTGTTTTTTTTGGGGGGGCGTTTCGGGTTTTGTGGGTGTTGTTGGGGCGTTTTGCTGATTTTGGGCTTGTTCTTGGGCTTTGGGTTTGTAAGTGCTCCTCGTATACCGCCTGTGTACTGGGGCGTCTTTCACTTTTTTAATAAAATTGCTTATTACTTATAAAAAAAAAACATCCTCCTACAGTAGTAGCTGTTAATACGAATAACAAAAACTCTGTTGACCATTTTTGTACCATCATTCTCTAGGGGTAGACGATTACATAAAGTTGAAAACAGTAACATAAGAAATTGAAAAGATTTCGTTGAAATTATTCCTTCTGGAAATTTTTTGGAAAGCTAATTATAGGTTCTTCTCGCCATTGGAACAATAAGGCCGTTGTGCTCATTATGAAACTTTTTTTTTTTTTATAAGTAAATTTAGTCTTATTGAAAGCATAAGGCGCTCCTAAGTACACTGAAAGTATATAAATGGAAACACCTAACTAAGAAAAATGATTAATCAAATGCCTTCATTTCATAAGTACCTCTGTCTTGGCAGTGTTCTAACCTACTTCCCAATTAGGATCCTATCAACATAAAATCAACATACTACTCTGGAAATAAGTATGAACTAGTTCAGATGTAGGAAGGTGTAAATAACAAGGCTCACACCTGAAGCCAGTTATGGAAGCCAGAAACCTCTACTTCACCACGTTGCTTGATTTCTCCAACAAATACATGTTCAAATGCAGAAGAGGAACCATATGTACCACCACGGCCATAGAGATCGAACCAAAGATTAGTCATCATTCTTTTAAAATCTTGATAGTTCGCAGATATGATGCCCTTGGATGAGAGATACTTTTGAAGATACTTGATTGGTGCAGTTCTACTAATTTCTTCTATAAATGCTTCTTGCTCTTGCCTCTCCTCAGATGTGACAACTTCTTTGCACCCTTCATCTGGGTTGTAATTGTCTAGAAGAGAACAGAAACGAGAAAAAGTATGCCTCCTAAATATGTCTTCACTGACATAGCTAAATAGGGTTCCTTGTGCCATATCTTCCTTTTGGTAGACCTTCTTCCCTTCACCACAGTCAATTTCATAGTCCTTACTAGGTACCAAACGGTTTAAATCAAGTTCCCAGAGCTTATTGCAAGCTTGTGACAGGTCAGCAAGCTCCTCTTCTGATGGCTCTACCTGAGAGCCAATTTCAACCTCATCAGAGTATTCTTGCTCACTGGGACGCTTTTTGTATCCGTGCCAGTGATCCATCTGAATCTGTCAATGCGTTGATCACAATGAATCACTTAGACATCAATAATAAAAACAAATCTTCTAGGATTTGTAATGCAGCATCTTAAAATACTACAAGCCATTGGGACAAACAAATCCGAGATTCTAATCAGCTCAATATAGTAAAATGCAAGTGACCAATACATTTCTCTCCGATCAAACATCCTACAAATAAAGTATGAACTGGCCCCTAGTTTTCACAGACTAAACCCAATCTAAAAACATGAAATTTTGATTGGTAGTATTTCAAGGTAACAGGTTCAAATTATCTAGCCGAACACCATCACTAAAAACCAGAACACTCAGTTCGAGGTACTGGAGCCTCGTTATCTAAACAACAACCACCAAATAACACTAAAATAGAAACCAAACATTTTGTACTGGTCAGGAAAAAAAAAAAACTCTATTTTAAAGTAACAATTTCATCTCTCTCTCTCTCTCTCTGCCTGAAACACACGCACAAGCGTTCACCATGTGTGCACAAGTCACAAATACAGCACTAAGCATGGTTTGTAAATTTAACCGTGAAACTTAACTAGAAAAGATGTCGGTAAAAACAACCACAAAAATGGTTGATGCTGTCTGCAATCATCAAATTCCACAACTAATGAGCGTGTTTGAAGTGTGATGATTGGAACAAGAAAAAAACCTTGTGTTGCTGCCTTCGAGGCTTTCTGCCGACATGCTCCCAACTGTCATTGTTGTCTCCTTCATTCTCCTGTATTAATAGTTTAATACCATTAAAAATAACTAAAAATATTCAAAATAAATTCCAGTATATTAACTTTATTTGGAGGATTAATAAAATCAACCTCTCGCTTCCAACGCTTTTGGTCATAACCATGTTGCTCAAAATCTTCAACCTTTTGGTAACCCTCTTCCACAGTCTGCATCTAAGGATCGAATTGAATACACATTGTGGAGACAGTCCAAAAGTTATTAGAAGGAAAAGAGGCTATCTATGTTATGCTGATCAATATATTAAATGCATATACTTCAAACAAAAAATTATCCTAAATCTAAAAGCCAGGTTAACCTTTCAAAAAAAAAAATTCTTTATATATATTTTGCGGTTAAACACATGAAAATGTACAAGAACAAATAGGTGTTTAGGCTAATGCTGTCACTATCAATGATCACAATTGTATCTATAAACGGCCATCTACCAGATTTCACCATCAAATTTTTTGTTAAAAGTAATAATTTTAGGGAGATACATATTTGGAGAAAAGATTTAAATGAGACAATGATATACTATGTTGGGACACCATCTCAATCCAAAATTTAAGGTTATGGGTTTATTATATCAAACACTCACTTTTGGTACTACTCTCTCATACGTGACTTAACTACTAACACACACACATATACTCCAACAAATGCTCCTCGGTTCTAATTCAATTTTTCAATGCAATTCAATACCGTTAAATACACAAAACCAAGGATAAAGTTTTCCTACAAACCATGTTGGAAGAAATCGTCCAATTCAATCTATTAAATTGACACGTCCTTAAAGCATGTGATTCTTACATTCATTTTTTAATAGCATATTATTCTCACGTAAGAATGATATGCTAAAATTACATATTGGAGATGCTAAAATATAAAGAGTAATGCTATTTAGTAGACTGTCATAGAACTAGGATGACGTGACAGTCAAAATCAACCATTAATTTTTTTATTTTTTTATTTTTAGTATTGATCTAAGGGCTTATTTTCACTGATCAAATTGGACCACAGCAATATACTAAATAGAACTACTCAAATATAAAACATCTTTCAAGGGCATTTTGGACATTATGGAATCCCTGAAGATATCACATTTAGCACAAATCCAGTCATAAAGATCAGAACCAATCCCTGAAGATATCACCTTTTGGGGCCAGCTCGAACACGATTGTCTCGAACCCGCGACCTCCCACTCCTCACCCCCCAATTCACTCTTCTCCTGCGAAACCACATTTCCGTTTCCACACTCAAATCTAAGAAATCGAATCCAACCAATTCATAACGAATCACAACCAAACCTGTTTATTCCACGGGTTCTGAGTATGGCCATGAGTTCGATCACTTCTGTCTTTGTCGTTATCCTGCTCCCCGGACACCACCTGCGCATTTTAGCGCCGGTCACTGATCTCAGTTCAACTGTAAAAAGATAAAAGGCAAAAGAGGGGGGCGTTGTGCTAACCTCAGCCCAAGTGGATCTGGACCGCTCGTCCCGAGGCTCTTCGTCGTCCTTCTTGTTGTGGCCGAGCGCCACGTCGATCAAGCCTTTGATCAGACCTTCCATATTTTTTGTTCACAGAGAGAGAGAGAAAGTGTGTGTGAGAGAGAGAGAGAGAGAGAGGGAGTTGAATAAAGTTGAGGGAATGGCGGGTAATGGCATTTTTGTAATTAATGCTTTTACCGACAAACTGGGGCGAGACATGTGTAGACGTGTAGTCACGGGATTCACAACTCCTTTCAATTATTTGTTCAGAGAGAGTCAGAGACAGTGTGATTGTCCTGGAAAATGTTTTTTTTGTTATTATTATTTTTTATACTTGAAAAGAAAATTATAATAAATTAGGGCTTGAAAACTCAAAATAAACACTAAAAATAAAAGTACGTGAAGACAATGCTTTCGAATAAACGAGCCTAATAATTCTTGACACGGATGCCTAAAATTCAAGCCACCAATTAAGGTACAACACAACACCGGTCGGTTGAGAGTTGCCGGTGGTGCGTGAAGATGTTAATTCACATATTTTATTTCAATTATTGTTTTTTTTTTTTGACATTATCTTCTGACCCTTTTTTTAATATTTCTTTTGCTGCACTATCTTTTTTCTTGTATTATCCAGCTCTAGTTGGAATTTATTGGGTTGGGCTTCGTCATGCTGATGCAGTGGAGCGTCAGAATCCTACAAAGTATAGGCTTCTTTCATTTGTCTAGCCACTTTGGCCACTTCATATTGGCCACTTGAGAGGGCATGGTGCCCTACCATCTAGTGTTGCAAGACTTTGGTGGTGACATTGTGAGATTGGTTGATGCAACTTGAGTCCCTAGTGGAGTCGCCAATTAAATGTGGGGGCTATTTTCTGGTTGTTGTCTAGATAACAAGGATGCTCAAGCCTCAAATCCCGAAAAAGACAAGGCTCACATAAATGTAATCAATAGTAATATTTAACTTCAGCAAGGATGCTGAATTGTGGCTTCAGCAGTGACAACAGTTGCAAAATTATAGCATTAAATAATGCAAAATTGTTGTCCACTCGGCTATGAAATATTGGTACTATTTGAAATAATGTTAAAAGTTACTCTTGTATCTTTCTAATAATGATGTATCTTTTAAAATGTGCATCGAGTTTATGATTAAACAGTATTAAATTTTGATCAAATAGTAATTTTAAAAGTTACCTTGTTTAACTTCTAGAATTACTTTCCTATTTGTGATAGTTTCATATGTTGCACAATGTTCTAGAAGGAGATTGCTGTTGTTCGAACAATATTTTTCAAAAAATAATGCTAAAAACTACATTTTTATCCCACAATTATTCTACAATGTTTGATGTGACACTCCTAACCTATCCTTGACTTTTATTTTTTTTTGACAATGAGGGGTTCAAAAGTTGGTAAAGACACTACTAATATGGAATAGTTAATGAATATATATATATATATATATTGCTTCTAGCATTACTCTTTCAAATGCCGGTTTGTTCACAGCTCTCTTGAGTCTTGAGCTTCCGACCCGTGACCTGAGATGCCCATCCCTAACATAAAACCCCAACTTAAAAGTGTAACTCCTCGTGCATGCTCCTCGTTTTTCGAGGATACAGGGGATAGAACTATTGCTTTCCTCTTTGTCCTTGATGAGGACCATAGGCGGTAGGATATGATTGAAAATTATGAGCTTTAGGGGCTTAGGGTTAGGTTGTTTTGTGGGCTGTTCCTTGTAGGGTCGGTGGTGAGGCTGTTGCTTCTTGTATACTCCGTGTGTACTAGGGGCGCCTTACGTTGTTTTTTTTAATAAAATTGCAATTACTTATCAAAAACTCCTCGTGCGGTATCCTGTGAATCCTTTTCTGACGTAGAAATTAGCCAAAAATATATAGAAAAAAAAATGTTAATCAAAACTGTTTCTTTACATTTCTTTCAAAACTCAGTAACAACATAAAAGAAAAAAAATTCAGAAAAACGGATTAGATTACAGATTGCTCAGTATTTACAATATTATACATAAATGGCATAAATTAGTTACCAATTTGAATTCATGGAGCTAAGGATAAGAGCCACCAAAATTGTAAATGTTTAAAACATCCGGTACAAGTAAACCACCAAGGGGAGAACATGAATTCCCTTACTTAGCCAAGCCAAGAAAATCCAAACGTATGTATTGGCTAACAGCAACTGGAAGAAATGAGCAAGCCTTAAAAGTGCAATTTCAGTATCTCTCTCTTCAGAAATCACTTTCGGTGCCTCCGCTTTTGTTCAACTCTTTGCCTCTTCTCGTCATCCCACTCACGGTCATAGATGCTAAGACCATGGTTAAGGACTTGCAATGGCAGACATCATGTCACTTGCTAAATTTAAAGTAAAAGACTAAGCCAGGTTTCTGCTGAACTCTTTTCTATTATGGTTCATCATGTCACCAATATATAACTGTATCAAAGCACAAAACACACTACAATATTTTGTAATAACAGGCAGAAATTTTCAGTAACTCAACTATATATTTTTTTAAGAAAAACTCGACTACTAGTTTACTAAGTAGAAGACACCGACAATCAGCAAAGTGGCATGGTCTGGACAAATGACAAACTAAAGCCACATGCTTGGATAAGAGAGCCATCCAATTAAGAGATATGCGTGCAGCACAGACACTAAAAATAGATTCTGGCAAGTATTCGGCAAAGGATCCTGAAGTGAATGGATGTAAGTGTAATTGCTTGTCTGCATAAATATTATGTGTATATGCATGATACCATGAAAACAAATTTTAAGGATACGGGTCTGATTCGCGACGGGTCATTTTGGTTGCAACTTCTTTACCATGAATCCTTAGACTTGGCTCGTCTGAGTAACCTGGACGCTGAATCATTGCTCCCTTCCGGTCTCCCCTGTCTCTTCCTTCGTATGATTGTGACACACCAATACTAAGGGGAGGAGGTGGCGGAGCCACAGGTGAATACTCACCAGCCTCCCCTGATGGCAGATGCTCCCTTTTAAGTTTCCGCCTCTTAGAAGCTGCACTTGCATCCATATCATCTTTTAAAATGTTTGCTTTCTCCCTCTCCCTTTCCCTTTCTCTTTCCCTCTCCTCCGCCTACATGCAGCACTCAAAGAATTGAGAGACAACTTCATGTTTAAGTGTGATGAAAATGTTGATTGCTAAGGGTGTATCCCAAAAACTAAATCTATCCATTCTAAGAATCAATACAGCTATCAGTAACCAAATTATATGCATAGCAAGGCACCAATGAAAAGGAAAGATGTATATGGAAAGCCAAGATTCTATGTATGACTACAATATTGCATCAATAGCCGGCCATTCAAATAGAATGTAAAGTGGGAAGGAACACAAAAAATACAAACAAATCTATAGAGGGAGGGAGGGAGGGAGGGAGGGAGGCGGTAGGCTACCATTTAAAATAAGCTAGTAATTCCATAGGTCATTGTCAACTCTTCAGAAAAAGACCAAAGAAGAAAAAAAAAAGATTGATAAACTATTTCCATTGAAATGGTTATTTACCACTTCGGCTTCAAGACCAAATCCATTAAGCCAAAGAACAAAAATTTGAAGTTTTGGACTATTACTAAACTCACATAACACCTACATACGACCAACCTAATTCAATTCAGTCACCGTGCATAAAACATCTAACAAGAAGCACAAAATCGAACTTGACTGTCAGACAATTCCCCAGTTACGTCTTCAAAGGGCTTGTTCTGAATGTAAACGACAGTCTCATTGATAAATAAGGACTGATAAATACCTTCATTGTCGTTTAAATTAATAAATAAGGGCTTATAAATACCTTCATTGACAGTGCCTCTCTTTCATCTCGCTTTCTCTCCCGGAAATCATCATCTCTTCTACGTTTTGCATCATCCTGTGAAGCCAAGGAATTCTCTTCAGATCGTCTGCGTTCTTTCTCTTCATGTCTAGGAGATAGCCTTTGAGAATGTCGGGTGCCTCCAAACCTTCTATCAGCATCTTCATCTCTTCTACCAGTATTGACAGACTGGGGAACCACATTAGGTGGTAAGGGTGGAGGTGGAGGCAAGCTTTGATTATGAAACCGATCGTCAACATGAGATTTTTCTGCAGATGTATCAGTGTACCTTAATTTACTTCTGTCATCTTTGTTCCTATCATCTTTACCTTTGTCAGGGAGCCTATCAAAATTCCTATCAGAACCTCTCTCTTGAAGTCTCTCAACTGAACGTTCTCTTCCGTATCTTTCGATTGACCTATCCCTAGATTTTTCAGAGAAAATGTCATCCCCACGTGACTTATCTGGACGATCTACTCTATCCCTATAGTCCCTGTCATATCTCTCATTGCCCTTATCTTTGGACCTATCCAAAGGCTTATCCGTGGGCCTATAGACAGATTGTTCATCAGTTCCATGATCCACAGACCTCTCTCTATCAGACAATCGAACATCACCCTCTAAATCTCTTGTTTCAGAATCCCCTTTCCGGCGTTTACTTAGTCTATCAGGTTCTTCAGAAGGACTTCCTCTCTTTTGCAGCTTATCGCTAGACTTGGAGGCAATTGCAGAATTATCATGCCTAGGAGAATGAACAACACGAGAAGGGGGCCTTGGAACCTCAGAAACTTCAGCACCATCATCCTTTACAGCAGAAATCCTTATATCGGAAGACTTGGCAGCTCCACTCTCAGCCTTTGATTCATTACCGTGAGTATCTGATGATGTTCTAGCAGATGTAGTCGAACCTTTAGCTGAAGCTGAAACTGTGTTACCATTTGCGGTGACTGCAGAGGTAGAATTAGTAGCCCCAACCTGCCTGCCCTCTGATGCATGAGTTGAAAGATCCTTGTCACCAGTTGCAGAGCCAGAAGTCCTGGCAACAGCTTTTCCAGACCTACTATCATCTTTTGCAAGATCTTGTTTTGGTGTCTTAGCAATTGATGCAGCAGACACTGACCGTTTTGCTAAAGCTCTCAACTGCCAATGGAGGAAATTTAAACATTAGATAGGGAAGGAAATATATGATTGAGAGAGAGTGTGTGTGAGAGAGAGAGGATGGGGAAAAAGAATGATGAGAAAAATCAACAGCAGTTATGAATTATTAGATGATAAATCACAACATCAACTTGATATTAGATAATTATTGGTGTGAACGAGATATATTTAATCATATTAAAAACAAGATATTAGATAATACCTCAGCTTCTGTAGAGTTCTTTGGAGCAGGTTTTGCCATGTTTTCATCCAATGTTCTTGTGGATTCATCCACTTGCTTTGGATTATCTATTGATCTTGATGTTCCAGATTGTACAGCGGCTGAGGGTAAGGATGATTGGGTATCAGACCCATTGCCAGCTTTTAGTTTTAGACTTCCAGGATCAGACTTCGCATTTACAAGACTTTCAGTTCTTTCTGACCTCCCATCTGCTTGTTTTGTTTTTAATATCTGTTCTTTCACAGAATTCCCAGAATCGGAATATAGATTTATTGTTGCAACTGCTTTTCCCCCAGCAGTTTCACTTTGAGAAACTTTGGAAGAACTACTTTGCACAGGTGCTGAATTAACAGCTGAAGACTTCGAAGAAAGCGGTAGCGCAGGCTTATTATCAAGATAGCCGTTGCCAAATTCTTCATCTGTAACCCAGGAAGCCTGCAAAATGAAAGAATATTTAGTCCACGTAGAAGACTGGGCAGAAACCACACAATTAAAGAAGTAGGATACCTTTCTAGCAGCCAAAGCAGCAGCGACACCTGTTGCCAACACCTTGAGATCCTCTCTTTCATCACTTTTGATCTTAGCTACCTGCATGGACGGTAGGAATATATCAAAATGCTCTAAATTTACCAGAAAGAAGCAGATAATTCAAGAGAAAAAGCAGAACATTCAACATATCTCTTACCCGCTTTTCAAGATTTATACCAGTCTTTCGAGTAACAGGGAAAACACTAGAAATCTTTGTCAACATTATAAGAGCATTTCGAATTTCCATGTACTCAGTAGATTCCAAGCACTGAATCAATAACCTTGTTATCCTTTGACTCCATTTCCAATGTACCTATCAGCAATAGGACAAATTAACAAGAATCTATAGCTAAGAGCAGGAAAATACAACCTCATCAATGTGGGAATAAAAATGTTGAGTTACAGTACCTTTTCGCACACCAAAAGATTGAAGAAACTAGAAATTAATATATTACCAAAGACACTTGCGACTAATTTTTTTTTTTTTTGATAAGTAAGACACTTGCGACTAATTAGCAACAGAAAAAGAGAAAAACAGACAGCAAAGTTCTAGCTCTATACTTTACCCATCCAAAGTTCCAGGACAGGTTCAGCAGACAAACAAATAAATCACAGGAAGAAATTTAAAAAGATTTGAAAATTAGTTCAATCAACAACTCCTCTATCACATGCACAAAATAGGAAATTGTTTACCACCTTTGACATAAATGACGCTGCACAAAGTTGTCACAATTTAGTTTGATTTTGATCAAAATCTAACTCATAAAAAGGAGCTGCAAGAAGATCCTGATAAACATGTGGATGGGTCACAAGTTGGTACCTATTTAGCATATCCTTCTTCAATAATACGCGTGTTGCTTCAGGCTTCCCTCTACATCACTCTTTCTCAATAGTGCATAATAGGTCTATGTTGTACAAGGCCAAATCATCTAAAGCATATCCTTCTCAATAAGAGTTATCCTTACCTTTTAACATGACTTCATTACTTATTTTTCTTGGTATTCACCCTCATCCATTTTAATCTTATCATTTTAGCTATGATCACTTCATGAATCTGTTGCTTCTCAACAGCCCAACATTCTGTAACATAGAGCCTAACAGATATTACAAACCTTTTTTTTTTTTTTTGATAAGTACGAGAAATGTCATTAAAAACACAAAGCGCAGTCAAGTACACAGGGAGGAGTAATGATAGGCAGGGGCAAGCCAGCCGGCCCCTGCCCGGCCCTTTTCATTTAAATGAGATTTTTTTAATCAAAAGCAATTTCTGATGTCACATCAGAAGTTGCTTTTGATTAAAAAAATTATTTTTTTTATTAAAAAAGTCGGCTGGAGGACGTTTTACGTCCCCCAAGTATCATTTCCCCACAGGGAGTATACAAGAGGAGCGTCTAAAATGGAGAAGAAAAAAGAATAAGAAAATCATGAAAACTAATCACTAAGGGAGTTAGGAATCCAACAGACCAAGTGTACAAAGAATAAAAATGGAAAGTTCTGAGCTCCTCAAACATCCTTTCTTTGTCCTCGAAGATTCTATCATTTCGTTCCCTCCACAAGCACCACATAAGGCAAGAAGGAACCATCTTCTACACAGCAGCACTCCGAGAGCGGCCATCTGTCCACCAACAAGCGAAGAAATCTACCACCCGAATAGGCATAGCCCAAGACAAGCTGAAGCGAGTAAAGATTGCATTCCATAATACACGAGCAACCTCAAAATTGAGAAGAAGGTGGTCCACAGTTTCCCTATTCATCTTGCACATACAAAACTTATCAATCACAATGACATGTCATTTTCTAAGATTATCCAAGGTAAGGATCTTCCCTAGCACTGCGGGGGAAAGGATCTTCCTCTTTGCAAGTAAGGACCTTATAGAAAGAACTAACCACAAACTTCCCTTTGTTAGAAGGAGTCCACCAAAGTTAGAAGGAGTCCACCAACGCTTGTCGTCCCCTTCACTTCTCACTCTAATGGAATACAACAAAGTGAAGGAAGCCAAGACATCCACCTCCCAATCGTGGGCTAGTTGAATAAAGCTGATGCCCCACTAAAGGAAACCACTCTCCGAAGCCATGTGAGCTGCAACAGGCACATCCTCATCACAAGCAATGCCATATAAAACCGGGAAAGCTTCCTTGAGGGTCATCTCTCCACACCACACATCATGCTAAAATCTGATCCTGGACCCATGACCTAAAATAAATCTGGTATGACCACAAAATAAAATGCACCCCTTCCTTATGTACTTCCAAAGCCCCACTCCATGAGACCCAAGGGGATCTAAGGATCACCATCCATCCCACGCACCACCATACATAGCATCCACAATAACTTTCTACCAAGCCTCTCTCTCATGCGCACAACGCCATAGTCACTTCCCTAACAAAGTCCTGTTGAATATCCTCAAGTTCCAAATGCCCAAGCCTCCTTCAGAAATAGGGGAACAAAACTTGGACCAACTAACTAGGTGGTATTTGAACTCTTCACCTAAACCTCCCCAAAAGAAATCTTGATGGAGCTTCTCAATACGATTTGCCATGCTAGCAGGAATTGGGAAGAGAGACAAGAAATATGTAGAAAGATTGGAAAGAGTGCTCTTTATAAGGGTAACCCTTTTTTAGATCCTATAACTTTCCTTCAACCAAATAGGTATTATACGGTAAACCAAAGCTCCCGATTTATTTATTTACTTCATCCACTCGACTCTTATTTTACAAATCAGATTCTCCCAAGTCTCCCCACTCTCCATCTAACAAGAAAAGAAAAAAATTAAAACGTAAAAACTCCCCCAGTCACCATAATCACTAATTATTCTCTCTTATAAGCTAAAAAAGAAAAATTATGGAATGTGCTTGTACAATATAAATCTGATTCTTACTTATCAAAATATATATATATCTGATTCTTAGCCACAAGGTTTAAAACATGAATATTCTTTATTCCAAAATAATAATAATTAAAAAAAAAAATGAAATAATCACCACAGAAATAATCAATATAAATCTTCAAACATTCAAAGAACATAACCAACAATAATTAGTCAGGTCTTCAGCAGTAGAAAACTTTTTTTTGATAAGTAAAAATGAAATAAATAGTAGAAAACTCACTTCAGTAGTGTACCAATTCCACCTAAGTTTGAGACATGACGACCCGTAAGGTTGGAAGAAGAAAAAATTTAAGTACCACTGAGATCAGGAACACTAATAAAGTTCAAAAGAACCTATTAAGATTCTAGGAAAATTTATAGAATTAATAGATATATAGATGGGTAGTTTCAACATACATAGAACAAAGGGAGACAGAAGGTAACTGGGTGGGCAATGGTGAGGGGTTCAGAAGAGAGATGATACTTTTAAGAAAAAATAAAAAAATTACGGATGAAGTGAATTGAACTGCTTATGTAAACTTTTGAGTTCTTGAGGATTGTGGAAATTAAGAAGGAAATTTTAAACAATTGAAAGATCCAAGAAAAAGAACTCACCCTGACGAACTGGCCATATGTAACTCGCTGGCTGTTTGGATATCTATAATAAACAGCAAAGCCTGGCATATTTCCACACTCACGCTCATAAATAGATTCATCACTCTGCAACCCCAAAAGACAGAAAAGCACCGGTCAATGTCAAGAATTAAAGAAAAAAATAGGGAGAATATGAAATTATATTCAATTGCTTTATTAAAATGCTGACCTATATATCAAAAACTTTCAAAAATACCGCAAAGGAAACAAAACTAAATTTTGCACAATAATTACAAAACCAACATGAAGTTGTAATTTACCTTCCAATAGTAAGCAATCTTTAGCGTCTCACATAAAAACCTTCCAAGTCTACCCGCTTCATATTCAGTGCAGCAGCATATCATAGGTTGTAAGGTCTTACATATCAAAACATCAATGTGGTTCACTGTGTTAAAAAATGGCGTTCCAAGGGAATGAAGAGTGTGTACAAACATGGCACAATAGACAGCATCTGGCATACTGAAAGTACAGCGAGGAAAAATACAACGCTGAAGAAACTCCATGTTGATCTTCGAAGTATCAGGGCAGGAACTCCACCACTTATCTTTTTCACGAGAAAGCCGTTTACGAACAGATGCAACATTTTCTTCATGCTTATGGAGTTCAGTAGTCAAGCGATCTAGAGATTCTTGAATTCTTTCTTTGTCTTTCTTCCTTTTCGCGATTGCTGAACTTGAGTTATCAGAAAGCTCTTCCAGAGCCTTGAGAGCAGCATGCTGCTTGGAAATTTCAGACTCATAACGATTTCTAGGAACATAAAGATCATAGAGAGTAAGCCCCCAAAATGTCGCATAGAGATCAGGAGACAGACTGTTCCAGGCTTTTGAAGGTAACATGGTTCTAACAGTATCAAGAAGATCAGACCACCTACATAGAATGGTACAAACATTGAACAGGAAGGACAAGACGGCTAGTCAGAAATAAGGGTCAGATAAAGCATTCCAGTGTATCTGGATAAATAAATACTACGACTCCATGCTAACTAATGCCATCAATGCTAGCAAATCAAAAGACCCAATGTGATCGTTAAAATATGACATTTTCCTACATGTTTGTAACTGTAACCTACAACAGTTTTTTTTTCTCTTTTTTTTCGATAACTGTAACCTACAACAGTGGGCCAAAATATTAAAATTGTAACTGTAACCTATAACTGTGGCCCAAAATATTAAAATTTTCATGCAAAGCAATATGTCAAAAACAGCATAATAAGATATAATGGTAGAGACTATTACATTATAGGCTTCCTTGGAGAGCCAAGATCCAAAACCATATTGCCAGAATATTCAGTAGGTTCAGATGCTAAGTTTGTGGAAGCAATATTTGTAGCATCACTGTCGTCTAAAGGCCAGAAGACATCAGAAGTCCCCCGACACTTGAAGAGCCTCATTACAGGGCGATATATCAAAAAAGCAACCTATGTGGGGGAAAAGAAAAACACAGTAAGAAGGATGTTACTAACTCTGTAGCACAAAGACAACATAATACTCCACGGAAACCATTTGAGGGAAAATTTTACACAGCATTAAAATAGAGAAAGAAAAAAAGAAAGCTTTCTGACAGAAAAAGAGATAAAGCATACTAGCCATCATAAGTGAAGTATTTTATCAAATAGGGTAACGAGTAACCACAGAGAGAAAGAGAGAAGACACACCTCAGGATCAAGGTGGTAAAGATGGACAAGATCATCAAGCGAGGGAATCAACTGACCATAAGCCAACGCTGGTGTCACTGCACTGCAAAGGAATTCCACAAATTGAAGAAGAGTACCATGGCATCTATCAAACTGCTCGCAAACCATCTTTATATAAGGGGCATCTGCATTTATGACAACCCTGCAGAAAATAATAGAATCAGGTGCTATATCCAAGTAGCTTTTGTTTTTTGTTTTTCATTTTTCTTTTTCCTCGCTGACACTCACTACTTGACATATTATGAATCTTATGGCAATCAACTTCAGCAGGTAAAAATTATCCAACCAAATCACGCACAACAACCTGTCAGGGCCTGATAAGAAAACATTAAGGGTAAAGGACAAAAGAGAAATGAAAGACCCAAAATTAAATAAGGTGAAGCTAAATAATTTGAACGCTAATATACAGTTATACGTGGAACGAAAAACACTATTAGCTTAAGTATGATTCTTGAAACCCTCATGTGTTTTACAGCAACACAAAGTTTCATAGAATACGTAAACATGAGCACAAAAGTTGATATATAACACAATAAAGACACAACAACAACAACAAAAAGAGAAAATTCTTTTCTTCGAAACCCTTATTCAATAACAGAAAAAGTGAAAAAAAAGGCCCAAATTTCATAAATAATCATTTCTTTCTCTTCAAAACTCAATGCTTTACGACAAATCAGTGTAGACTACACATGCCTGCTTAGTTTTCAACTCATGTGAGCCACATCCACCATATATCCAAATTACGCAAACAAACATGTGTGCGACAGACATATCCCCCACACCCCAATCCAGAAACACACAAACATGCCCCTATGCAATCACACAGACAATTGTATTATGTCCAACAGAAGGGAAAAAAGGCTCCTATTCATAGGTATCCATGCTACCTAAAGCGCTTATGCTAATTAAAAGACAAATCGGCCATGTTTAATTGTGATGTTATGGTCAACATCATGGGATTTCACCCTCTTACTCTCACCCAAATCAAGAAACCAGAATACACAATAGCAAGATTAGGGAAAAGGCCTCGGGAAACCAATAGCCAACTAATAAACAACTTGAATAAAGTATCCTTATTTCTGCTTTCTATAAAAACAGAATTGCTTAAGAGAAGTAAATGTAGACTGTTACTTCAAGTGAATATTTAGCAAATAGGTTTCTAAAGCTTACACAGAACGATGTTGAGCAATAAGTAACAAAAGAGGAACTGCCAACTTTGGTTCATCTTTTGAAAGCAATGAGTCCCTTAGCCTGTTAGTTGACTTGATCAAGGCCTGCATAGAGAATTATATGTTAACATCTTAAAACTTAGCATGTCAAATACCAAGATAGTAAACTCAGCAAGCTTCTCTATTACAAAAACAAGAAAGTCAATTTAACAGCACCAGAAGTTCAAGCAATGTTTTAAAAACAATAGTTACAAATTCATGACATTTTAAAATAAAACCATAAGTCTCAGAGCATCTGGTTATCGATACACAATATATGAATACCATTCAACTTAAATGAAAATTTCCAATCATAAGGCTTATGCCCTGATTATGACTTATTAATTTGGGTGCGGAAGAGGGAGGGATTGAAACAGGCTTTTGAATTTTGTATGGGACATATTTCACCCTTAGAATTCAGAACTTCCAAAGGAAACCCCATAATGTTTGCTCCATAATATTAAGAGCACACTATCCAATTTGCCTATGTATTTCATGTCCCCCTTTCCTCTCCCCTGCGAGCATTGCAAACCGTATTGAGAAGCTCCAACGTGATTTCTTATGGGGTTGACTTGGCAAAGAGTTCAAATATCACTTGGTTAGCTTGTCCAAGGTTTAGCCTGTCCAAGGTTTGTTTGCCGCTCTCTGAGGGAGGGGTGGAAATTTGGAACTTGTTGGTATTCAATCATGCTCTCTTAGATAAATGGCCTTGGCGCTATGTGCATGAGAGAGAGGCTTGGTGGAGAACGGCGGTAGACTCTAAATTTGGCAGTTTATGGGGTGGATGTGTTCTATTGAGCCCTCTAGAGCATTTAGGGTGTGGTTATGAAAGAATATTTGGAGGGGTTAGGGAAAATTTTCATGTCAAACCAGATTTGAGGTGAGAGATGGCTCCAAGATTAGATTCTAGCATGATCAGTGGTGTGGGGATGTAGTCCTCAAGGAAGCCTTTCCAGATTTATTTGGTATTGCCTGCACAAAAGATGCCTCTGTTCCTGCTCACTTGGAGTTTTATGGTGGTTCCAATCAGTGGAACGTGAGCTTTGCTAGAACTGCTCATGATTGGAAAATGGATGTCTTTGCCTAATTCTTCAAGGTGTTGTATTCAAATGAAGATAAATTGAGGTGGGTCCCCTCCAAAAGTGGGTTGTTTAAGGTTAGATCCTTCTATTGTTCCTTGGTTTGTAGTGAACGTTGTTACTTCCCTTGGAAGAGTGTTTAGCGGACCAATATTCCTTTGACAGCGGCCTTTTTCGCTTGGTCTACGAGTCTAGGTAAGATTTTTACCATGAATGCAGGTGTAAGAGGAATAGAGAGTCCATAGACCATCTCCTTCTTCATTGTGACGTGGCTTATGCCATTTAGATTGCCTTTTTCAGCCGTTTTGGTTTGTCTTGAGTTATGCCTAGACGTGTAGTTGACTTGTATGCTTGATGGGAACTACCGACAGTATACCAAGTGCGGTTGTGTCTACATGCCTTTTATGGTGTTTATTGAGGGAAAAGAATGACAGAAGTTCCGAGGACCGTGAGAGGACTTTAGAGGAGATTGTCTTTTTTATTCAAAACTTTGTATCTTTCGACAGCTACATATGTTTCTCCTTTGTCTACTAGTTATTGTGATTTCCTTATCCTTTTTGCTCCTTCTAGCTAGGTGCTTCCTTTTGTTTACTCCTGATGTACTTAGAGACGCTTTTACGCTTTTAATGATAATTATCGATTACTTATAAAAAAAAATAAAAAATAAAAAAAGTACCTAGCAAATTCTAATTCCTTTGACTTCAAGAGCTATGGGGCTCCAAACTTTTTTTTTTTTTTTAATAAACTTCACTTACCCTCCCCCCGCGGATCTTTCGTCACTTTTGCAATCGTACCCTCAATCTTTAAAAAGTTGCAATGTTAGTCGCTATCTTTGAAAACTTTGTAATGTCACCCCTACCCATTAGGGTTTAAAGTTAAATTAGACGATATACAGGTAAAATGTCCAAAATACCCTTGTAAAACTTTTAAAAATACAAAAGTACACTTCATTTTTTAAAAATAAAAGTCTGATGGGTGGCTTAATAGGGGTGCATTGCAAACTTTTTAAAGATGACGACCCAACTTTGCAATTTTTAAAGTTTGAGGGTACGAATGCAAAAATGATGAAATATCAAGAGGGGTAAGTAAAGTTTCCCAAAAAAGAAAAATCAAATTCAGCTTTATTTCTTAAAAACTGCTGAATCTCTGTCACAGCCTCATGTCAGCCTAACCTAAAGAACTTGGACTCCAAGTCACTCAAAATTCAAAAATAAAACCCCACTTTATTGGACCCCTCTATAATTTCAACACAGAAACCTGGATCATCACAAACAAGAAATAAATCATGAAAAATGACCCATTTAGCTGGTAAATTCTAACAGTGCAGAAATTCTGAATAATCCCCAACTAAAACATAATAAACTCTAAATCCAAAATAGAAATAGAGCAAATCAGCCCCTTAGTGGCTTCCATTTTATCGCTAAAACTTCTCATCAACTTTAATTGCATCACAAGCATAAGATGCCATATTAGGAATGATAAATTAAATCAGCTGCCTACAAATTTAATCAGTGACAGCTTAAGGTCCACCCCCGCCCCCCCCAAACAAAAAAAAAAATAATAATAATAATAAAAAGAAAAGAAAAGAAAAGAAAAGCAAAGTACCTTGTTATTTCGTGTTACTCCAAAAGAAGTTGCCTGATAGCGGAGAGTCTCACCACCCGCCATGGCATCCAGCTGTTCCTCAGTCAGGTTCTCTGTGTACTGGACATTTGCCATTTGTTGAATAAGCTCCTGATATAATCATAAAACTCCAATCAATCATTATAAGGCTTGTAACAATTGCGTATCATAAATGCTGCAACTTTCAGACCTCAAAAATACCTGCAAGAGAACAAGCTCAATTCCCTGCCCCTTTTTTAACTGGTTCACAAGATACTGGAAAAGACCCCTCAATTCCATTGATGGGTACTTCTTACACCTATAAACAATGATAGTGAAAAGTCAAAAAGGTAACCATGGAAGGTTCTATGCAATCTCAAAAGTTAAAAGTGCATGTTTCACAAACAACTATCCACACAGAATAATGACGACAACGATTAGAATGTATGAATCTACATGAAAAAGAAAGAAAATAATATGGCATCTCTGTCACAAAGCCAATAAATACCCGAACTTTCCCAATGTCAGATGAACCAATAGAGGAAACTAATATCATTCACTGCATAAAGCATCCTTAATAATACATAAAATATTATGATTGAGTGACCATATACAGAAAAAGCTAGCACCCAGGTTAATAACTCTTCCAATATATGACCAGTAGAAAGCTTGGACTGCAAAATTGAAACAAGTATTGACATATAAAAAAATAGTACATTTACTAACATAGACAGCCAGTAGATTAAGAAAGTCTACAAAGAAAGCATAGTAGACTCTAACTGGATAAGTTACTTAAAGATATTAAATAAGAGTCCACCTAGGCGAGGTGGTCACTTAATAGTAAGTTGAAGTCGGTTTCTAATTTCCCTAAGAACCATTTTCAGCTAATGTGAATGGAGGTGCAAACTATGGTAAAGCAAAGAAACAAGAAATGGACAATGCATCGTTAAATCATTCGGTCACTGATAGCAGTGAGTAGCATGCCCCACAAGAGGCAGTGATGAACTCTAGAACCTGAGCATTTCGTTCTTATCTAGCCAACTGTCGGAGAGAAGCTTTTAACAATAACCACTTCATTAGAAGAAAGGACATTACCAAGGAAATTTATTTATCACACTAATGGGTGATGGCCCATTTTCTGTTCATCAAAATAAGTAGTGTGGACTCTTAACAGAGACAGCATAAGAATGCTACACCCTCACAACTCCAGTCTTATTTAGCCAACTGCCAGAAACAAGGGCCTCGTTTGACAACACTTTTGGAGAAGCTTTTTGCTTTTTAGCAAAAAGAGTAGAAATATTAACAAATAACTCCAAACACAAAATACTCATAAAACACTCAAAACTACTTTCACATTTATGTCGCATTAAAAAACTTTTTTAACCAGAAAGCAAAAAGCACCCTCTAGAAAGTTTTATCAAACAAACCCAAGCTTTTTACAGAATAACAATTGCTTAACAAGGAAATTACAAAGGAAATCTAAGAAATAAAATATAACGGAGACGACCACTTTCTACTGCTCTATGACTATAAACTTCCATTTCTTTCTCAAAGTTGCACTCAACAAAGCAAACTTGGGCATGATGGCCCTTTGTGCAAAAAGAAGGAACACAATGGAAAAATTTAAAAGATTATGAGATCTATTGCTCCATCACACCCACCACCTTTGTAGTTCTCCACCCATTTTTTCAGTTTGGATTTATTTTCATTAATTCCTACGGGTCTGGTTTTACAGCTAACTGAAACAGAATGTGTTTGTGTGTGTGTATCAGAAAAAATTCCACAATCTTCAAGTCGTTTATTCTTTCAAAGTATAATGGCATATCTTTAGCTACTACTAGCAACCAGTGGCCTACTATCATTTCTCAAGTTTATCAAAGAAAGAGACTATCTTCTTGTCTGTTTTAATTGCTTACTTTAAATGAATAATGTCTGTCAAGTACAAAAAAAAAAAAAAAAAAAAAAACACACACACACACACAATGAGATCTATAAAATTTACATCTAATATTTTTCTTACAACCTATTCAACCATTTTAGTCTCAAATTTAACAACACAAGTGTATATAGTACTTCAACGCTTCTTTTTTTATAAGTAAAACTACTTCAACACTTCTAAGCATATTCCACAAGTAAATGGACACTACACCATCTAAATTAGGAATAAAAAATTTGAACTAAACAACAACTTCAGCAACTTTCAATCTAGTAATTCCTTTCTTGAAATCATAAGTGGCATATTAAAAAGCCAAAGGAATCCACTGCCACGAGAGTATAACTCTCCAATGTTATAAGTACCTAGCACAAGATATCTCAATACATCCAATTTAAGAATTTTACTTATATTAGACCCTAGAACCTATAAAATACTTTGCTAAAAGCAAGTATCAGTGCATTCATATATATAAAAAAAAAAAAGAAGGAAACACCATTCCTTGAGGTTAAGAATAGTGGCTAGGCAATCACAATGGTGCAGGATTAGAGTTCACGAAATGTTGGCCTGCCCATAAGATTCATTGTGTATCGAAAAAGTACATAACTTGTCTGAAAAGAGATGAACCAAAACTACACAGGTTTTTGCTTCTTTCAACATAATCGTGTTTCTTGTATCAATGACCAAACAGAAAAAACTTTTTTACATTTTAGGACTCATATTCAACAAGAACATTAAAGAACAAAAAAGTATAACTGACAAGTTCTGTCCATTCATGAAATTAGCCAAACCTTTCTCCCGGTAGTTCCAGTACACATTATACATTTAGTTAATACAAAAACAACTGGACAAAAGATAAAATATACTATACAGGATGATGAAATGAAGAATCTACAGAAAAGATTCCAGATGAGGGGGACTTAGTTATTATGGGACAAAAGTTCCTCACAGAGAGATTCAGTTCCTAAAGAATATTAATTGCTAACTCGATCCGCAAGAAAGACAAAAGCAAAGTGATAAGGCTTTCTTTGTTGAACTATATCCTTCTCCTTGTAAGGGACTATCTATCTCTTGTAAGCACATTAAAGTGGTCCGAAATATGAATCAGCCTTTGCATTGCAAGTACTGTGCTTGTGTGGATCTACATGGAACACAGAGAGAGGAAAAAAAAAAGGAGACAAATACAAAAGGAAAATAGGTAGGTTCCGAGTATAAACCTAAAAGCATTATGGATGAAATGGCATATTCCGGCATGTTCTAGATTTTTTTGATAAGTAATGAAAAGGTTTATAAAAAAAACGTAAAGCGCCCCTAAGTACACAGAAACTCTCACAAGCCCAAAACCCAAAAAACAGCAAGAACACCCACAAGACATTGAGGCATGTTCTATATTTTTAAAGGCTGAGACAATGCAAAAGCAATGGAGATGCTTCAGCACAAAGTTATGACCAATATAAACAATTATGTAACACCCCGGTTCCATATTGAGAAGATGAGAAGCCCACATAGAATGGTTGGTTTATAAAGAGACATGCATGGCTGCTAAGTCTCACATTGCTTACTTACTAGGTAAAACTGTGCTTTATAAGTGATTCTAGTGAAGCTCCAAATTGACTAGTCATTTTGAAGTGATAGCGCATATGTGGCTAGACATTTTCTTTGTGTCATGACAAATGGTATCAAAACCACCTACTAATGCAATGCAGTACTGCCAGCACCGTATGACATGGTTCTGACGAGAACGTCAAGAGTTTGAGGGGGCGAATTTGTAACACCTCAATCCTATATTGGGAAGATGAGAAACTTACATAGAGTGAGTGGTTTATAAAGAGATACTAATGGGTACTAAGTCTCACATTGCTTGCTTACTAGGTAAAACTGAACTTTATAAATAATTCTAGGAAAGTTACAAATTGTCTAGTCCTTTTGAGATGACAACGCAAAAAATATAGCTAGCGTTTTTCTCTGGGTCGTTACAATTTATTCATTATTTAAATACTCATCATCGAAAACTACCACTCCAATTACAGAATCATATTAGGACCATGAGCATTCAAGAAATAACGTAAAACAGACACAATAATCTAGTAAAGAAAACTAAGAAAGACAAGATAACAAAAAATTCCTATCCGACCCGAGCTATGGAAAATTAAACAATTAAGAAACATGATCATGATGTGACAACATAACTACAGAAATGAAGATTTAATTTCTCTTATCAATGAAAACTTGAAATGTTTTTTATTCACGAAATTCCTCAAGCCACTGATATCTCAAATCATTGAATACAACCGATCTGTAAAACAATTATCAATGAGAAGCAACTAATGTCATTTCAACACTGATTTATAATATATCAAACTTAATATATAAAAAGGGTGGATACTTATTCAGGATGAGCTTTTAAAAAGATACAGGTTATGCTACTTTCTTCAAATCTATTTCTTGCATTCTTGCATGTTCACTAAAAAATTAAAGAAAGAAGCGACTTTAAATATACTGGAATGTTCCAGCATGACGATGTAGGAGTAAGACTCAGGAGAGAATAAGGATGACAATAACCATGATAACAACCATCCCAAAACCATGCTTTACTTAAACCAATCAAAATTACTTATCAATTCAGTGTTTTTCCAAGGTAACCAAAGCGAGGTGAAACTCCATCAAAATTTAGTGCAACAAATTTAAGTACTGCTGAAAAGACAGAAAGCAGCAATAATGCTAGCTTGGTAGTCACCATCCAGTCACCACCCGTTACTAGCTCCAAACTCCACACATTGAGAAAATTGCCAGGAATCTGATTTCCCATTATAGTCCCCATCCTCCTAAATTCAGAACACTTCAAATAAACCCAGCATTAAATAACTTACCCTCCTACAAGAGCAGCATACGCGAAAGATAAGGCAACCCACCTAGATTTATTTGAAGCACCATAAAAGAAATCATCTTTTCAGAAAGATTTGATGTTTCTATGCACAGTTATTGCAAGTATAAATCCAATGAAAGAAAAACTAATACTTCCAATGTGTAACAAATCTTGAATTGTAACAGTCCAATAAGTGTGGATGGTGGTTCGGAATACCCCTTAACATCACATCAATAGCACAATAAAAGTCCACGTCTGCAACAAGGGTCCTTTATAACCGATTAACATATGGTGAATATAGTTGATATATATAATGAGCCCTCTCCCAAGAGTGTTAAAGCCTCCAATTTGTACCTCAAAACTACTTTTCTAGCCCCTTGGTGGCCCTTAAAAGTGCAAGCCTCAACAGCCTCTCAAAAATATTCATGATTAGGACATCATTTAAAAATACAGACAGAACATTATTTAAACAAAACAAAACAAAACAATAAAAAAAAACAAAGCAAAACAAAACAAAAATCCAAAAAAATTGTCAACAAACCATACAATACAAATTGAGATTTGAACCAAGCTGCTCCTTTGTTAGCCACAAAATTAATATCAGTCATTTTTCTGAGTGTGACTATTTACAGATCATGAATTCCTACCCCCTTTCCCCCAAAGAAAAGGGGGGAAAAGGAAAGAAAATTTCTTCAACTCTGACCAAAAGAAAAAAGATCATGGTCAATGTACAACAGCCTCAAAATCCTTGAGAGCTTTGACAGATGAAGCTCTATAAGAACAATGCAGCCTGCAGACTTCCGATTGGTGCCTCCATGGACATTGAGATTTACTTCAGTAGATCAGTTGCACTTTCTAGAATCTATATCTTCACATATTAAGAAGTAATTTTGTAGGTCTCTTTCTATCAAAAGGCAGAAGTATGCAGAATGAAAGGACTACGCAATCATGAAGAACCGATGACATCCTGAACTATAAGATAGAACCCCCTTGAGAAACAGCTAATGAAGCTACAATCAAATCAAAGTGTTCAGGTGATGGTGCCTCCTCTTATACAGGGTTCACTTTTATGTCCCAGCATGTTTGACTCATATATGGAAAAATAATATGGAGAACAGCTGGTCAAACCAAATCGCTACTTGTCTGGAATCTTCCAACAACATCATGAGAGGAAGCAAGCAATCACTAACAGGAAGGAGCACAAGACGGAAGAGAATTTTGACAAAAATCAGCGATACAGATAACCAAATGCGTCTTATCTTCAGACTCCACCTAGAACCATGTTCTTCATAAGGCTATCGTTGTTTCAGTCACAAAAAAGTGCTTAGTACTTTGAGAAATTCAACTCCATCTACTCTTTCAACCAACAATTTCACACTTCCGCAAAATCGTTAAAATTACTATGTATACACCCCAGAAAACCTTTCAAGTATGAACACAAACAGACAGAGCAACTTCTTTGCTTCATATAATGACAAGCTAGCAATCATTGTGAATGACACCAACCTTCTAATGTTGTACAAGAAGGATCAAGAGCTACAACCCCCGCAAGTAACTTACTTTTGATTCCAATGAAATATTCTATCCCACCCGGTGGTGCTGATGCATCTTTAAATCTCATTTGAGCAATCCAACAAGTGCCTTTCTCACTTTGCAATCTCCAGTATACAAAAACTGAAAAGCTAAACTTACGAAAAACCAATTGAAGTTCGCACTGTAATCCTGATCAACCTTGTCCTCCATTATGCATCTCTTTTTCACATTCCGACTATCTGTCATCAAACCTCTGTTACCATATCTCATACAGTTCCCAGAGTATGCCTGCCCATTCACAAGTAAGGGCCACAGAATATTTTTGCAATGTCACAATATCCCAGCTCCAGTCATCCTGCTTTTGTGAGGTTAGTCTGCAACCCGGAAACTTAAGTAAAGCATCCCCAGGATATGTCTTGGAATCTATAGTATGGTTAAATGTTCAATTACAATACAAGTCATATCAATACTCACAAAAATAAATGACCAAAAATACTTGAAAATCAGTACAATGTGGAAAAGGAGGGAAAAAAAAAAAGAAAGAAAAGAAAAGAATAAAAAACAACACATACACACACAACCCAGACATTCTCAGATGGGTTGGCTTTGTGGAAAACAGAAGAAATTAAAATTTTAGACCGAGACATCTTAACCGCATATGAAGTACTAAAACTTAGCATCAATACAACATTAGACAGAAAACAAATAAGAATGGCAGAAATTAAAAATAAAAAATATTTATTATGGTTGGGAAAAGAGAAAGATTGATACATACAGGTGACCCCAAAATGAAGCCAACGACTGAAGCCAATCTGACAAATTTAGGCCATCCTCTTTTAGCTTATCACGCCCACCTTGTGCCAAACGCTCAATAACAACATATTCCAAAACATCATACTCGAGCTGTGCAGAAAAGTAAGCATTTAACCAGGATCAACACAAAATACTGGGAAAAGTAGTGCTCTTTTTCTTGTAAGTTAATATTTAATGATGATAAAAATAAATAAATAATAAATAATAATAATACTTTAAAAAAAAAAAAAAGGATACTTGTGCACAGGCAGTGTACTAAAGGGTCCTAAATAGTAAGAGAAAAGGTGTGTTTGTTTGGGGGGGGGGGGGGGGGGGGACTTTCTAATGGGAAAAGAAAAAAGGTGGAAGTTCAAAAAATCTATTTCAAGTACAATAAAGACCATACTCGAGAAATTGTAAGATAAGAAACTTCATAGTAGAGAATTATAGTGACTATGCTTAAACGAAATCATAGCAGCAAAACAAATACCAGGGAAATGACAATTATAATATAAATGCTTTGGTAATTAATTCTAATGAGTAGGCAAGTTCAAATGTGCAGCCAGATTCATCTTTAAGTAGAAAGTGTATACCAGAGAATGGTAAATCACATTGACAAGAGAATTACTAGTATCAAAGGAGCACTGCTTCCCTATATACCAAAAGTCTATCAACAGGCACATGAAAACATAGACGTTCTCTTTATTTTACACCATGATGGTTATGCCTATACACCTACAATGTCAAGGAGATCAAAGCTGTTTAATGCAGCAATGTAAAATAATAAGCTTAGTAACACAGCCTATAAATCTCAGTCAGTCAAGAGAGGGTTAGGAACAGGTGTAACCTGGCAGGATTCCAAAAAAAATTAGTGGTGAAGTATGCCTTGGATGAAGGCTGAAACTTGCAGGTCTAATTTAAAATCACTTTCTTCTTTATTGCGAAGTGGCAAGAGACTTAAGGAGTGTGATCTTTACCCTCTTCGGAGTCCAATGGGTTATGCCCAAAAGGGTGATAGAGCTGAAATTGTTGGCAAGGCCAGGTGGGTAGTCATTCAGTTCTAGCTATGTGGAGGATAGCTCCGTTGTGCTTAATGTGGACCATATGAAGGGAGCGGGATGCAAGATGTTTTGAAGATTGTAAAAAGTCGAAGGAAGAGCACAAGAACATTTTGGTCAAATCGCTCTTTAATTGGACAAGGGCATATAATATTTCTTGAAAAGCTCCATTAACTACGGCGATGCAAGCGCGCCCTCTCGGCATAGGAAAGGGAAGGCTCACATGATTTAGTATTGAGTGCCTCATGTGGGTCTTAGGTTTTAGGTTCTAGCGGGCTTGTGAGTTTCTTTTTTTTGGGCTAGTTTGGTTGTTCTTGTGTATACTACCTATGTACTTATGGGCGCCTTACGCTTTTTTTAATAAATTTTTATTACTTATCAAAAAATATATATATATATATTTTCTTCTTCTTTTTTAATTTTTCTGCATTTGTGGCTTTATATACACCCACTGCGCTTTTCAATGAAATGAATTACTAATCAGAAAAATAAATAAATAAATAATAATATCAGCAGGTAAGCACTAACAACAAGAAGCTATGGGGTTTGAAATTTATTTTTTTTTACAAGTAAATCAATCTCATTAAAAAGCACAAAGGATCGCAACCCAAATACACAAGAAATATACAAGAGAAACCCTCAATTAGGGAGAAGAACACATCCAGAAATTTTATAAAATTAGAAAAGCGAAAATAGTTGCAAGCCGCCATCCAAACATAAAGAGATTTGAACATAATAGCTTTTAACTGTAACTCATTTTCTCACAATCTTCGAACTTTCCAGCATTCTGCTCTCCAAATGCACCTCATTAAGCATAGAGGAGCCACCCTCCAAGCTTCTAAATTGCAGCGGCTTCCAAACTAACTTCTCCAACCAGCCAACAACTCCATCACCCTTTGAGGCACGACCCACTCTAATCCAAAAAGACGGAAGATCGAAACCCACAAATCTCTAGCCACTTCGTAGTGAAGAAGAAGATAATTCATGGTCTCCTCGCTCTTCTTGGACATGCCGCACCAATCCATCACTATAACATGCCTTTTTCTCAGGTTATCTGAAGTTCAAATCTTCCCTAGCACCGCCATCCACACAAAGAATGACACTTTCGAATGAGCATTATTTCTCCAAATGCTCTTTCAAGGAGGAGGAGAGCTAGAGAGGAGGCAAAGCGCATGACAAAAGGATCTGACCTCGAACGCCAACCTTTTGGAAGGTATCCCACAGATTTTGTTCTCGCCACCACATCTCAACTTGAGAGAATACAAAGATTAAAGAACGAAGTGACCAGCACCACCTCCCAATCATGCACTAATCTGGTAAAAGTAATATTCCACTGAAGAGTATCGTTAGAAAACTGCACATATTCTATCACCGAAGCTTCCTTTTTTTTTGATAAGTAAGAAGAACTTTATAAGAAAAAGTGTAAGGCGCCCCTAAGTACACAGGATGTATACACAGGAGCAACCAAAACTAACCCAAAAAAACCCACAACACCAAGGCCCCAGAACACAAAAGAACCAAACAAGCTACAAAAGAACCCAACTAAGAACAATAATACCCACTACCCATCAAGGCACAACAGACCTACAACATATGTGACTTGCCTTTCCTACGCCTAGAGGGGTAATTCGCATCACCATAGTTAATGGAACTATGCAAATTTAGAAGCTCCCTTTTCCCTTTAGACTTCTGGCGCGCAAAAAACTGGAACTCCTCCTCCATGGCATCCCGAATAGCCAAAGCCTCCTCCCCAAAATCCCCATCCATCGCCCAATCTAATGGCAAACCATCCCAATAATCATCTTCATCCTCCTCCCACACCACAATCTCCCCGTTATGATCAAAGCCAACTGGCCAATTCCGAGTCTGGGAGAAACCATTCAAGCAACCACTCGAAGGGGAAGAAGGACCTACCACCCCGCCATTGTTGACCTCCTGAAGCGCCACGGGAGGGACTGAAATCGGGGGCAGGTTGAGAAACCCCTTCCTAAAGGCCCTGATTCACTGGCGTCATTGCCTTCTTCATTGCAGGAGGTTTTGCCGCCTTCTCAGCTGGCGGCTCTGCACCTGAAACCCTCTTATCAACGAAGCCAACTGACATCTTCACAGCTTGCAAAGAGTTAGAAAGTAGCCCATCATTCCACTCCACAAAATGTCTTTCCCTCAATTTTTTCGCCCTCCTGTAGTAACACTAAAAAGGCTTAGAAGCCACCACAGGGAGGGGAGAACGCAGCTTCTCTCCTAAAATAGCTGCACCAGCGAGAGACGGAGTGGCAAAAAGGGGATTATGAAACTGAAGCTTCCCTAAAGGAGTGAACTTAAAAGAAGCAGAACCCGCGGAAAACCCATATCCGGCGCCGGAGAAGGGGGGAAACCGAACAGATTAGAGGCTGGATTCAAACTAGAAACCGCCGGAGGCACCTGGGACCTGCTCGACTCACCCCTGGAAAAAGACTCCGTTCCTAAAACTGTCCCTATAACCGTCGCCGACGAGGGCTCCGGCCTAGGGTAGATCCCAGCAACAGCCGAAGAAGCTGGACTCACACGGTCACACCCTCTTTATCTCCCAACGCTGAAACCTCCAAACCCCCAAGAAGAATCCGATTCAGAACCAACCCCGAGGACATCTCCGTTGTCGTCTCCAGCGAGGTTGGCGGCGGACAGGAAACTTTAGGTTTCTGCTTGATTCAGGTCACGGGAAAACCTAAAGGTTTTCGAAACAGCCCCGACCCGACAAACCGGATCAGAACTCTCCCCACGGCCCGGCCCAAAGCCAAATAAAAACTAGAACCCAACTTACGCCACGTCCGCAATCTCAGAGTTTCAAAATTCAAACGAGAGTCCTTACCCTGCGGACATACAATCTGGCCTTTGCCCAACATATCAAGCCAGTGAGCCTCCAATGAAAAGCAATCCACCGCCGATCTCGAAATATCCTCTGCATGCCGCACCGCCGGAAGAAGATTGAACTCGCAAGGTGTCGCCCACGAAGCCCTTAACCCGGACCGACCATCACCCACTATGGGCATCTTCTTCGCAACAGTGGTCGAATCCACCCTCACAACCTCCGCAAAAGAAGGCCCCATCCACTTTGGAGCCAGGCCCAGAGTCAGCCGATCTTCCTCCACAGCCTTCTTCTTCGATGTAGATGAGGAACCGAGCCTGCCACTCACCGAAACTGAGAAAAAATCGACAACCATTCTCAGCTCGACTGAGAATTTAAGCCATCCCCACCCTCCATGGCCCTCGAGGATAACAATGGATCCTTTCCGACCGCCCAACCCAAACGTTGTCGCCTCTAAATAGCGCCCAGCTTTATTCCCACCTCTCCGAGCAATTAGAACCTTCTCTGAATGACTTCACAAAGACTTGCTCTACCGGGAGACCCAACAACACTTCCAACGTTGACGCAAGCCATTCGGAGCTCTGAGCATTCAACAAGACCACACCCAGAAAATTTTTCCTCTTCTCCTCCACCCTCAACGTCGACGCCCCACCCAAAACCGAGAAGGTGAAAGCCTTCGACTCCACTAAGAAAATCTTATCCATCAACGACACCCCCGGGACTATGACGACCAAACCAAAAAAAACTACATCGCCGAACAAAGAACCTCCCAGACGAAACAGAAGGCCGAAATACAAAGCTAAAGGACCAGGCAGGAGGCTGAAAGAGATAGAGAATGTGAGAGGACGGATGAGTATTATAGATGTAACTTCAATAAGGGTACTTTCACCGAAGCCTCCTTATAGCGAGCAATACTAAATAACTCCGAAAAAGATGCCTTCAAGCGCCGATCCCCATACCACAAATCATGTCAAAACCTAATCCTTAAACTTTATAAGTAAGTGTAATACGCCCCTAAGTACACCAAGAGTATACACAGGAACAGCCAAAGCTAACCCATAAAAAGAAAAACCCAACCAAACCCATAAGGACCAACCCTAAAACCCGCATGCAGCACCCACAACACCCAGAACCACAAGAAACCCAAAGCCCAAAAAAGCCCCCCAACATAACATTCACCCAAATCTGCCCAAAAGCACCCAAACCCAACAGAAATATAGACCCAAAAATACAAAAACGCCCGAATTACATATGAAAAGCAAACCCAAAATACAAATTAAACCCCAAAAAGAAAAGAAAAAGAAAAAACTATAGTCGGTGGCGTGTGGTGGTGCTGTTGCCGGCGCGGCGCTAAACCAGCCTGAAAAACTGTCGGAAGTCGCGGAATCTGCTGGAAAAGCCGACGGAGGGGCGCGTGCTCGGCGAAGAGGTCCCCAACACCGTAGATCTAACTCCCAAACTTCAAAAAAAAAACCCCTCGGCCACGCGTGGCGTCCACCCGCGACAACGCCAATGACGGGGAAAGTCGATTCAAGACAGCGAAACCTCCGGTGATGCACGTGCACTAGTAGGAGGACCCAAACACAGTAGATCTACAACCCATGATGTAAAGAACCAAAACCCACGCACGACAGCGCAGCGGCCAACCACGGAAACAGCGTCGACGGAAGAGACCGGAACGAGCCGGAGAAGACCCAACCACCGAGAAGTACACCCAAGAAAAAGAAAAACCCTAAGAACCCAGAGAGGCAGAGGGAAAGAGAAGAAGACGAGAGGAAAGAAGAGAAGAGGAAGGGAGGAAAGAAGAGAAAAGGAAGGGAGGAGGGAAGAGGGGAAGAGAAAAGCTCTTCCTTCCTCCCCTGGAACAGCCACAAAAGGAGGAGAAAGTGGGGGGAAGCAAAGGATTTTGAAAAAAGGGTGGAGAGCTTCTCTCTCTGGAACCACAAATCTTTATTCTCAAAAACAATGGAACTCCTAAGCCTAATGGCTTTCTTTCCAACAAGCTTTTTAACTTTTTCCCACTCTCCCTCCCTCTCTCGTCCCCCTCTTTTCAAAAAACCTTTAGCCTTCTCTACTTCGTTTGTGAGGGAGGGATGGAGGGAGGATCCCTCCATCCCTCCTCCTCTGGTTCCTCTCCGGTTTAGGTTCTCTTAGCTTTTCTTCTTCGCTTGGGTCTTTTCGTTTTGGGGTTTTCTTTTGTTGGGGGTAGTTCTTAGTGGTTGGGTTTTCCGGCGCGCACGCGCCCCGCTCGTGACCTCTCCGGTCCTTGCCATTGTTGCCGTCTCTTTGGTTGCCTCCGCGTCGTTGTGGGTGGCTGTTTTTGTTCATGCGCTTCTTGGGTTGTAGATCTACGGATTTTGGGGCCTCCTCGCTGTCCACGTGCCTCTCCGGAGGACTCTCCGTCGTGGTCCGACTCTTCTCCGCCGTCGGCACTGCTGCGGGTGGCCGCCACGCGCCGTTCCGGCGCGCATGGTCATGAGTGTTTCTGATTTTTGGGTGCTAGATCTGCGGCGTATGTGACCTCTCCTCCACACACGCGCCTCTCCGATGGCTTCTCCGGCAATTTCCGCTTCTTCCGGTGGTCCTTCCGGCTGGTTTCGCGCCGCTCCCATTGCGCGTGTCTACACGCTCCGGTGGCGCACCAGTTCGCATGGCTCCACGCGCCACTGTTTTTTTTTTTCCTCCTGTAGCTCTAGCTTTTCTTTGTATTTCGGGTTTGCTTTGTATTTTGGGTTTGCTTTCCTGTATTTTGGGTATTTTTGTATGAGTTTTGAGGGTATTGTTTGGGGGTTTTATTGTATGATGGGGGCTTTGGGGGGTTAGTTTGTATCTTGGGTTTTATTTATTGTATATGGGGGGTTCTATTATATCTTGGGTGTTTCATGGGGGGCTTCTTTTGAATCTTGTGTTTTATTGTATTATGGGGGATTACTTTGTATCTTGGGTGTTGGATAGGGGGTTCTATTGTATCTTGGGTTTTATTTTATTTTGGGGGTTACTTTGTATTTTGGGTGTTTGTTGGGGGGTTTCTATTGTTTCTTGGGTTTCATGTGGGTTTTGGGTGTTGTGGGTACAGTTTCTTATGGGTTAGCTAAGTTGCTCTTGTGTATACTTCCTGTATACTTAGGAGCGCCTTACGCTTTTTTAATGAAATTTTCTTACTTATAAAAAAAAAAAAAAAAAAAATGGCTTTCTTTCAAAAACCTAATCTTAAACCCATCTCCCACCTCATATCTAACGAAATCCCCCCCCCCCCCCCCCCCCCCTCCTCCTCCTCCTCCTCCTCCTCCTCCTAATGTTTCCCACACCCCAACCTTGAAGAACCCAACAGCCTCATTGGAACACCATCCTTCTCAAATTCTATCATATTTAACTTCCACCACCGATCTCCACAAGGCCTCCCTTTCCATGGCAAAACACCATAGCCATTTTCCCAAGAGAACTCAGTTAAACTGAATTAGGTTTCTAACCCCCTAACCACAAGAGAAAATCAAAGAACCAATCTTAGACCAGCTTATTAAATGGAATTAAACTCCTCACAAACTCCACCCAACAAAAATTCCTGCTGAAATTTCTCAACTCGATTATCAACACCAACAGGGATGGAGAAAAGGGACAGATAATAGGTAGGCAAATTGGAAAGAGTGCTTTTAATCCGTACCAACCTACCACTCTTAATCAAATAAAGCATCTTCCAACAAACCAAACGAAGTTCCATCTTTTCAATAATATCATCCCATATTGATTTAGCGTTATACGAAGCACCCCAACATAAGACTCAAGTACTGCATAGGAAGAAAGAGCACCCCTCAACCAAACATATGAGCAAAACCGCCAACATCCACAGCCTCAACTTTCTTGGGAATAAGAAGTAGCAATGAGGCTCCTCTCAAACTTACCTCGAGCATGAAACTCATGAAAGACATTCATGATATCTTCTTTAAGAAAGAAATAGAAGGAAATAACAAGTCTGGATTTTTCTCCTTTAATAAGTGCTCAAACATACTTTAAATCTAAAACAAGAACTACACGTAGATCAGCCCTTTGGTACCTTCCCTTTTTAACTCCCAAATACGCTCATCAATTTTAGTTGCATCAAGAACCTAAAACCATGATAGATGGCTCTGATCAACATAATTCTGATCAGGTCATTGCGCTGACTAATTTGTTGTGCTAAAGAAATCAATTCAATAGTCAGAAAGTCATGCAAACCAAAAAAAAAAAATTAAATACAAAGGTGACGTAAGAGAAGGGGGGGCAGGGGGGAAGGTGAAGAAGAAGAATAGATATATACTCATCACTTAACAATTGGTATAGACCAACTTCTACCACATGAACAAATTTTTAAGAGTAAACATGAGAAATAAGACAAGAAAATGAAGAAAGGGAAATCCTGGCGTACAATGCCCAAAAAAAAAAACTGCACCTGTGTTAAATACTTGAATGCATCTACTACAGGGGTGATCATATCCCTGTATGCCTCAATCTGCACATCAAAGTTTTACACCATTAAGATGTCTTATGTTATAAAATTCAGAGCAGTAAAAAGTTAAAAAAGGATACTCCCAATTAAACAATACCTGGTGAACAATTGTACGGAGTACAGTCATTGGATTGGCATGAGCTAGTTTTGCAACCATCCGACCCAACTGCTTTAGATTTTCCTTTGCAAGTCTTTTCAAAATTCTTCGAGTGTCCAACTGTAAAGTAACATAGAAGAAGCAAATGACACTTGTAACTCACCAAGCTTTGCAAGGCACAAGATGAACTCAACCGAATAAAGTAGTTATACCTTGGCTGTTTGCCGTGCAGCCAAAACCATAGGAATCCGCTCATCGTCTTTTTCCCATTCACCATATAAACGATAACGCGCCTAAGAAGACGAGATTCATCAAGCAAAATTCTCTACCACACCGAAAACCTTCTCAAATGAAGAATCAAATAGCACTGAAATAAGGCCAACCTCATATGGAAGGAGACTCATAACTTCCCAGATCTCCTG
Organism: Alnus glutinosa; assembly: GCF_958979055.1. Lineage (NCBI taxonomy): Eukaryota > Viridiplantae > Streptophyta > Magnoliopsida > Fagales > Betulaceae > Alnus > Alnus glutinosa. The sequence goes on along the minus strand of NC_084898.1, from coordinate 24,713,044 downwards.
GCCAACTGCTGGATTTGCAGGTATCAACTGTAAAGAAGGAAGTAAACATGTTCCTAAGGCTTCCTCTATCCTTGACCTAGCTTCCTTCAGGTGCAGACGAGGAAGTCGATTCCCACCAATAATGGATTCATGATTCAATGCTTCATCACCACTACCTACAAGCTCTAGTGCAGACAAGTAGTAGCCTCTTAATACTCTGCATACCTACTCATGAAAAACCAAGACCAGCCAATCATTATGAGCTCAAAAGTAAGAAAAAATATAAATAATACTATTATCAGAATATCAGAATGAAACAATGCACCTTCTGAAGCAATAAAGTATCAAGGTAAAGATAAGGTCCAGCACAAGCCAGCATCTGAAATAGCTCACTGGGAAGATCAACAAAAAACCCACGAACTGATGAATTTGCTGTATCCACAACATTGATGCTGGCTCCTGAGGAAGGCCCAAAGCTTTGCAAATTTGCTTGACGTACAGTGGCATAGGCGGAAGAGATCGATTTTTCGATAAGCCTGGATACATACATCACAAATTTATTAATGATGCAAATGTAGATGGACTCCATTGAAAGCTAATTATGGGCAGAGTAAAACTATTAATGCTAAATAATGCCTGGGTAATTAAATTGAATTTAAAATTGCACTTGAAAAAGTAACAAAGCAACCAACTTTGTGGAAACTTGCATTTTCTTTTTAGCACGCAAGTACAGGAACAAACAAGAACAGAAACAGGAGTGAACTTAAATTTAAACGAAAATGATTCAACAAAGTCTATATATTTTACCTAAACATGCTGTTACAGATTTGAATGTGTTCCACTGGATTGAGTGGTGAGAGACGATCAAATAGTATATGCGCGTGGTACCTGGCAAAAATAGCTCATCTTATAGATAACATTAAAACATAAATAAAGAGAAGTTTATTCATTTTAAAAATTAAAAAAAAAAAAAAAAGAATAAATAAAGAGAAGTTTGGTAAGTTTTACACACAAGAGGGGGGAAAAATGAAAGTTCGGTTCAAACATACTAAACCCAGAAGTGAAAAACAACAAGGATTTTACCACCTCATCTCAATGTGTGTTAGATACATTAAAAAATAAATAAATAAATAAATAAAAGAAAGAAAAGAGCATCAATTAACCACCTTTATATGAAAAATAAAGAAAAAAAAACGGCATCAATATGCTTATAACTTCTTAACCATGGCTACATAAATATGCTTATAACTTCTTAACCTTTTGGAATTGATATAGCCACCTCTAATGTTATTCATCACTCAAGGAATTACAAGAATGCACTTGTTAAAATATTAAAATTTTGAGATAAAGGAATCAAAGGTACAGTTGACAGAAGAATAAGTATACAAGCAATTTCCACAACTGTGGCAAACCAAGTACACCACTGGGAAAATGGATATGGTGTTACACTATGGAGAGGGAGGCTTTGTAGAGATCGGTGGTGAAAACTAAGTATTATAGTTAAAGGGGAGGTTGGTGTTATAAGGAGGTAGAGGGCCCTTAGGCGTGGAAGTGAGGAAATATATAAGGAGGGGGTGGGATTCTTTATATTGTTAGAAATTTTTTTAAAAAAATTAATGGAAAATTTTTACAAAATGCGTAAGGCACTCCTAAATTTGTTAGATATTTTTTTTTTTATAAGTAATTTCAAATTCAATAAAAAGCGCAGAGGGGCGCAACCCTAATACACGGGAAGTATACAAGAGAGCCCCTAAACGGGAGGAACAACTAATAAATTAAGAAAGTCTACATAAGTAGAAACACCTAGGTGGCAAAGATGGTGCGCTATCCAAAGATATAGCGTGTTAAGAAGACACTTCCTTAATACTTTTTTTTTTTTGATAAGTAAGAGAATTTTATTAGAAAAACGCAAAGCGCAATCAAGTATACAGGGGGTATATAAGAGAGACAATTAAGAAGAAGAAGAAAGCAATACAAGGAAATCGTTAAAACTAATCCCTAGAGGTGCTAGATACGCAGCCGTCCAGGAATACAAAGAATGAAGAAAAAAGGAAATGAGCTCCTCTATGGTTCTTTCTTTGTCCTCAAACTGTCTATCGTTGCGTTCCGTCCACAAGCACCACATAAGACAACAAGGAGCCATTTTCCACACGACCGCGCTTCGGGAACGTCCCCCCGGCCACCAACAGGCATATAAGTCTATCACCCGAGAAGGCATCACCCAAGACAGACCGAAACGACTGAGGATGACATACCAAAGAGCGCGTGCAACCTCGCAATGAAGAAGAAGATGATCCACAGTCTCCCCGGTCATTTTACACATGCAGCATCTATCAATCACAATGACCCGCTTCTTTCTGAGATTGTCCAAGGTGAGGATTTTCCCTAACGCTGCCGTCCAAGCGAAGAAGGCCACTTTCAATGGGGCCTTGGTCCGCCAAATACTTTTCCAGGGGAATAAAATAGCTTCTTTGCAAGCAAGAGCCTTATAGAATGATCTAACATCAAAAGACCCTTTGCGAGAGAGGGACCACCATAGCCGGTCCCCCCCATCTTGAGCAACCTTGGATGAATACAGTAAGGAGAAAAAGGAAGCCATGACGTCCACCTCCCAATCGTGTACATCACGGAAAAATCTGACATCCCACTGATACTACCATTACAGTCTCGACATCTTCAAAAAGCCTCGCATTCCGCTCCCGCCAAATGCTCCACAAAACACAATGAGGAACTAAACGCCAAACATTTTTAGCTAGGCCATGCCCTCGAAAAGCACCCCAAGTAGTCAACAAATCCAGCACCGATTGTGGCATGACCCATTCAATTCCAAATAAAAAAAACATAAAACTCCAAAGCTCACGGGCGGTGTTGCAATGAAGTAACAGATGATCAATAGACTCCCCCTTCTTTTTACACATACAACACCACTCAATAACCACAATATTTCTCTTTCGCAGATTGTCATGAGTCAAAATTTTACCTAAAGCTGCAGACCATACAAAGAACGCCACCCTTGTCGGAGCCTTAGCACACCATATATTCTTCCACGGGAATGATGGACCTTCTTTCCTACTAAGTGCTTCATAATATGACCTTACTTCAAAATAGCTCCTTGTAGATAGGTTCCAAACTAACTTGTCACCCTCTCCTTGTCGAATCGGAGTGGAGTACAATCGCTCGAAGATAGAGAGCACCATCTCCATCTCCCAGTCCTGGAGTTGCCGCATAAAGAGAACATTCCAATGAATATTTCCATTATGAACAGCCAAATTATCTACCACCATTGCCGCTTTGTTCCTCACAAGACTATACAGAACTGGAAAACAATGCTTCAAAGATCTCTCCCCACACCACCGATCATGCCAGAAACTGATATGTGACCCATCCCCTACCACAAACCAAACATAATTGCAAAACTTCTCCCACTCTTTCCTGATATATTTCCAAACCCCTACTCCATAGGAACCCGACACCTCAATAGAGCACCACCCACCCTTTAGGCTCCCAAATTTGGCGTCAATCACCAAACGCCATAAAGCCTCTCTCTCCCTACCATATCTCCACAACCATTTACCCAAAAGAGCTTGGTTAAACTGGGTGAGGTTGTGAACTCCCAACCCACCTGAATGCAACGGAGTACAAATCTTGTTCCATTTCACTAAATGCAATTTGGCCTCATCCCCTATGCCACCCCATAGGAAATCCCTCTGGATTTTTTCAAGACGATTAGCCACCCTCAAAGGAATAGGGAACAGCGACAAGAGATACGTGGGGAGATTGGACAGCGTGCTCTTAATAAGAGTCAACCGCCCGCCCTTTGACAAATACATACGCTTCCAACCAGCCAGCTTCCTTTCCATTTTCTCAACCACCCCTTTCCAAGTATGAACGGACTTGTAAGAGGCACCCAAAGGCATACCCAAATAAGTCATAGGCAAAGACCCAACCCGACAACCCAAAAGCTGAGCCAACCCTTCAACATCCTCCACCTCACCAATAGGAACAATTTCTGATTTTCCTAAATTGATCCTTAATCCCGAAACTGCTTCAAAACAAAGAAAAATGCACCTCAGATGTCTAATTTGTTCTTCTTGCGCCCCACAAAAAATCAACGTATCATCAGCAAACAATAAATGATTCACTACTATTGCCTCTGACTCTCTATGTCCCACAGTAAAACCTGTCATCGAACCCTGCTCCAACGCAGCAGCCAGCATCCGGCTCAAAGCCTCCATAACCACCACAAATAATAAAGGCGACAGAGGATCACCTTGTCGTAACCCGGGAGAGCTAGTAAAGAAACCCGACGGAGTTCAATTGACAAGGATGGAGAATCTCACCGTAGAGATACAAAAACGAATCCAAGCTCTCCATTTCTCCCCAAAACCACAACGTTGTAATAAGTAAAGCAAGAAGTCCCAATTCACATGATCATAGGCCTTTTCCAAATCCAACTTACACAACAACCCAAAATCCCCTGAACGGATTTGACTATCCACACATTCATTAGCAATAAGCACTGAATCCAAGATTTGTCGACCACCAATGAACGCATTTTGGGTGTTTGAAATAATCTTACCCAAAACTGATTTCAACCTGTTCGCAAGGACTTTGGAAATAATCTTGTAAATTCCCCCAATAAGACTGATAGGCCGAAAGTCACTCACATCCACAGCATCATTCTTCTTTGGAATCAGAGAGACAAAAGTAGCATTGAAACTCTTTTCAAACTTGCCTCGAGAGTGAAAATCTGCAAAAACAGCCATAATGTTATGTTTGAAAATATCCCAACACTTCTGAAAAAAAGCCATAGTGAAGCCGTCGGGGCCCGATGCCTTATCTCCATTGAAATCTCTGATGACATCCCACACCTCCTTCTCCTCAAACCCTCTCTCTAGCCAGCTACTCTCATCGTCATCAATTGATAGAAAAGAAAGGCCCTCGACCCTTGGCCGCCAAGAACAATTCTCAACATACAAGTTTTTGTAAAATTGAACTATATGCTCCTGAATCTCCCTTGGATTTTTGGAGATTTCACCATCTACGCTTATTTTTTTTTTGATAAGTAAAATGTATTGAAAAGGCGCAAAGGGGCGCAACCCAAAGTACACAGGATGTATACAAGGAACCCCTAAAGTAAGGAGGAAAGAGAACAACTATCTAAGAATTCAAAATAGGAACATTCATGCATAGTCTTAATTCTATCCCTCCACATAAACCACATTTGAAACATCTTTCTCTTCAGATTTGACAAAACAGTCTCACAATCTTCAAAGCAGCGAGCATTCCGTTCCCTCCAAATGCACCACATCAAACACAACGGAGCCATGCGCCAAATCTGTAACGAGGTCCGATTACCCTTCTGGCCCCTCCATTCACCATCTACGCTTATAGAGTCCACTTGATTAAATTTGCGAAACGAGTTGGCCATCCTGTGAAAAAAATTTGTGTTCTTGTCCCCCTCCTTCAACCACAAAGCTCTAGATTTTTGTCTCCATATTATTTCCTCAAAAAGAAGAGTTTTCTCCAGCTCTCTAGACATATCTATCTTTCGAACCTTCTCTTCCTCCTCTAGGCCACGGCCTTCATCAACTGAATCCAGCTCACAAATGCCCTCCAAAAATTCTTTCTTCTTCTTCCCTACATCACCAAACACTTCAGCATTCCATTTCTTCAAATCTGCCTTCAATGCCTCCAGTTTAAACGCCAAAATGTGACTTGGAGAACCCGAACACTCATAAGACGACCACCACTTTTTGATTTGCTCAACAAAACCCTCATATTTCAGCCACATGTTCTCAAATTTAAAATACCTTTTTCCTTCTCTTGGTGCCCCACAATCCAAACACAAAGGGAAGTGATCGGACAGAAGTCTTGGAAGCCTCCTTTGAGCTACTTCAAGATAGTGTTCCTCCCACTCCACAGAAATTAAGAATCTATCAATTCTAGACCATGTGTGGTTATTTGACCATGTAAACTGGCCATCTTGAAGAGGTAGATCCACCAAGTTCTGCATGAAAATGAAGTCTGAAAATTCTTCCATAGCAACTGAGAAACTGGCATTGCCCGACCTCTCACTCGGAAAGCGAACAACATTAAAATCTCCCCCAACACACCACGGCAACTCCCAACAACTCATCAACCCAGCTAACTCAACCCATAAATCCCTCCTATCCCTGTCATCATTTGGGCCATAAACCCCCCCAAAAGCCCAAGAAACATTATCACCAATGTTGCGGAAAGAACAAGCAACCGTATGTCTACCTATACATTCCTCCAATTTCTCCACCACTCTCCTATCCCACATAAGTAAGATCCCACCCGACGCTCCATTGGCTCCCAAATAACACCAATCAACCTGATTACAACCCCATAAACTCCGCACCACCTCCCTTGAGATTATTGCCATCTTAGTCTCCACCAAACAAACAATATCCGCCCTCCATTCTCTTAGAAGCCCTCTAATTTCTAGTCTTTTTTTTATCTCATTAAGCCCTCTAACATTCCACGAAAGTAATTTAGGCATCATAACTGCAAAAAGAACCCCTACCTTTAGTGCGACCTCTAGCCGATAGAACCCCTTTCTTCTCATAATTCAAGGACCAAGCCAACCTGTTTAGTTCTCTCTTCCCTTTTGCCCCTTGGTTCGACGGACACAAAGTCTTAGGACTGGCCGAGGATCTTCCTCCAGCAGCTTCTATCTCCTCAAACATAGCTAACATTCTGTCCTCAAATCCTTCGCAAGATAATCCGATAGCTTGATAACATGTCATAACTTTTTCCACCACCGATCTAGGTGATATCCTGTGCTTTTCTCCCCCTTTTGCTGCCAAAGGTGTGATTTCCAGCGGTGCACCACTCTCCCCCTCCTCGTTAGAATTTTTTTCTTCTAGTTCTAACAGGAGATCGCTTCTAAAATCCTGTGCACCACTGTCCAATAGAGCTTTTCCCTCATCAGTTACACCTGAATCTTCCCAAAGGCAGCTCTCCACTTGGTTTCCCACTAAAACAGGTTCACATATTACCATCTGCAAATTGTTAATGTCCATCATCTTTGTCACTGAGCTTGTACCCACAGCAGGAGCATCCATCTCATTACAAGTACAGTCTGTAACCAGGAGCTCCGGCAAGACTCCCGAAACCTGCTCCCCTACTTCAGTATTTTTGTTACCCTTCAAAAAGCCACCGTCCACCTGAAGAGCCACTGCTGCATCTTCTCCTTCTTCACCACACATCACGACCTCAGGCAAATTCAGCCGAAGAGAATTTTCTGGTTTCTCAGACCTCACGCTCTGACCCACAACAGGGACCTGTCCCTGTTTTCTTGTCCAAACAGCCTTAGAAATTCCAGACTTCCGACGTTGAAAAACACAGCTGGAATGATCTGAACCAGACCCAAGAACAGAGACGCCGGAATCCTTGTCTTTACGCACCTGATGTGCTGCGGACGTTGAAGCTCCAGCATGCAGAGAAAACAAAGGGGTCGGAATGGGTCTTAGGCATGATCCAGCTTTAGCTTTAACAATAAACTTGGGCTTTTTGATGGGAAAACCCAGTGGGGCTTTACCTTTAGAAGCATGGGCCACTTCAGAGGAATATAATACCGTAGAGGTACTCACTGATTTTTTGGAGATGGGTCGGGTATCCTTAGAACCCATAAAGGCCTGCTTAGTCTTAGGAGAAGCGTGAGAAGCAAACTGCTTCTGTCTGATATCCAGGGGTCCTTCCTCCAGCAAGAGAAGATCCGTTAGACAATGACCTATCTCCTCGTGCAGAGCTGCCAACGACTCCCTTAGCCTACGGACACGTAGCCTATCACAAGAGAAGACATTGCGTGATTCAGTGGCAGACGTGTTGGCAGACCCAACTACTTCTCTCCTTGGGAATGAGACCTGCGACTTTCCCGATGCGCGAGACACCTGAGCTAGTTTCTTCTTCAAGTCCTTAGCCGGAAATATTTCTCTGGTCAGGCTATCGTGAGCCGCCTTCGAAGGAAGCATCGACGAAGTAGGGGCCGGAATCACCGGAGCCTTTGCATGAGCACGAAAATCCTTAACCAGAGCCTGCACCTGATAAAGTTCCTTCTTCCCTGTTTCTTTAGAAACTTCCAACCACCTTGGAATTCTTGCTAAAGGCTGACTGGAAGGACCAAACGGCTCTTCATTCACTGGCAGAGCCGAAGTTAACACCTCTGCAAAACTCCTCCTTGTCTCCGCTTTAGTCCCAGCTAGTGGAACTTTCGGTGCACTAATCTGCTTCGTGACCCTGGACTGATCCGCTTGAAGATGACTGATGGCTAAGTGGAGCTCCAACTCAAACCACTCCCAACCCTCACCGTATCTCCCTTTCGGCACTAAAATGGAACCATTTTTCTTCCTGCCCTCATATTCTTCTACAAGCAGGAAAAAACCATGCCTATTAGAGCATTGTTGTCCAAGAATACGGGGGAAGCCAGCAACGGATTGATTCCAAAAAACTCTAGAATCTTGTACCGAAACTAACTCATCAAACGACTTGATCAGCCAGACTGCCTCATCTCTACGTAGAAGGATAGACCTCATCACTCCTTTGCACTTCTCTCGTATCCGAATCCCAGTAGAACCTCCCACCACCGACAAGTCGAAGTCCTTAGACTCAACAGACCATCGACTCACAGACCTCATCTATAATCGGTATTGATAAATCAAATACAAATTAAACCAACAAGACGAAGTTAGTACTAAAATAACAGGTTGAACATCCAACCCCTACGCTTCTAATAAGATTGAATGACTTATCAAAAAACATCCAACCCCTGCACAGCCACAGAGTAATCAAAAGCAATAGAACAGTGATAGGGCTACCAGTATTCAGAGAAGTAGCAATGCAGTAACCCAACGCGGAAGCAAGAATTGAATCAGAAAATTATAGATGATTTAATCATTTGATAAAATCATCAAAAAGCAGCAGGTCAAAGCCCTTTTTTCCCCAAATTCAATAAATTTAGTTTGAAGGTTATAGGTCCAAGGTCAGGTTTTGGAATGAGTTGTGGTGGAAAACAGCCATTGAAGATTTTTTATTCGGACTTGTTGAGAATTGCACATTGTAAGGACGCATGGGTGACAGGTCATATACAGTTTTGAAATGGAAATCTTTAATGGAATATATTTTTTATCAAACCAGTGCATCATTAGGAGGTGGATTTGGTTTCTTCTTTCTTAACTGTTGTATTCTCTCATAGTAAGGCAAGAAGCTGAGGATAAAATATGTTGGATCCCTTCCAAAAGGATAAAGTTTGAAGTGAGATTTTATTATCATGTATTATCCATTCCTACTAGTTACCCTTTTTTTTGGAAGAGTATTGGAGAGTTAAGGCTCTTTTGAGAGTGGTGTTCTTCATGTGGACAATAGCCTTAGGAAAAATTTTGACTTTCGATAACCAAAGGAAGAGGACTGTTATTATGATGGATTGGTGTTGTATGTATAAGAAAAGTGGGGAGCCCATTGATCACTTTCTTCTTCACTACGAACTAGATAGAGAATTATGGAATTCGCTTTTCCATCTGTTTGGTGTTGATTGGGCTATGCCTAGAAGGGTGAGAAAGTTGTTGGTGAGTTGGAGGGTTAGGTGGGAAGCCATAAAGTTTTGGAAGTTTGGAGGTTGGCTCTTTTATGTTTAATGCGGTATATTTGAGAGAGCAGAATGCAAGAATCCTTGAAGATCGAGAGACTTCAGTGGTAGAGCTGAAAAATATTATATTCAAATCTCTTAACACATGGATAGCAGAGCGTACTAGTCTGCATTTTCTAGTTTTCTGAATCTTTGGATTTTTGTTCTTTTTCTCTTTTATATGGAGTTTTATCTTGTATACTTTCTATGTACTAGGATTGCACCTCTCTGCGCGTTTCTATTGAGATTACATTACTTATTAAAAAAATAAAAACTAACAAGAAAGTAACACAAAAACGAAAACCTTTTTTTTTTTTGATAAGTAATTGCAATTATATTAAAAAGCGCAAAGGGGCGCAACCCTTATACACGGGAAGTATACAAGAGAACCCCTAACAGGGATGAGCAGAGAATAAATTTAAAAATTCTACATAAGTAAAAGAACTCAAACTATGATGGGGCGCTATCCAAGAATATAAAGTATTGAGCAACCGCTTCCGAAGCTCCACCATAGATGTCTCTACATCTTCAAATAGCCTAGCATTCCGCTCCCTCCAAATACACCACAGCAAGCATAAAGGAGCTAACCGCCAAGCTTCAATAGCTAGAGCACCCCCAAACGCCGCCCCCCAACAACTCAGCAACTCCAACACCGTACGTGGCATAACCCACTCGACCCCAAATAAGGTAAGGACAAAGCTCCAAAGAGCCTGGGCTACCTCACAGTGAAGCAACAAATGATCAATAGACTCCCCACTCTTTTTACATAAACAACACCACTCAATTACTATCACCTTCCTCTTACGCAAGTTATCATGCGTCAAAATTTTGCCCAAAGCAGCTGACCAAACGAAGAAGGCCACCCTAGTTGGAGCCTTAACACGCCAAATATTCTTCCAAGGGAAACACGGGACAACAGGGCCACCTTTCCTAATAAGCTCTTTGTAGAAGGATCTCACCTCAAATAGACCTTTTCTAGAGGGATTCCACACTATCCTGTCACCCTCCCCATGCCGAGCCGAACTGGAGTATAGACGATCGAAGAAAGAAATGACCATATCCACCTCCCAATCCTGAATATGTCTCGTGAAGAGAACATTCCACTGAATAGCCCCATTATGAACCACCAAATTATCTTCTACCGTCGCATCTTTATTCCTTGCTATACTAAAAAGAGCTGGAAAGCATTGCTCCAAGGATCTATCCCCACACCACCTATCTTGCCAAAAGTTAATATTTGATCCATTCCCCAGTTCGAACCGAACAAAGTTACGAAATTCCTCCCACCCCCTCCTAATATGCTTCCATACACCTACTCCAAATGAACCCGAAGCCTCTTTCGAACACCACCCCCCCTTTAAACTCTCAAACTTGGCATCAATCACCAATCGCCATAAAGCCTCTCTCTCCCTACCATATCTCCACAACCACTTACCCAAGAGAGCTCGATTGAATTGGATGAAATTGTGAACTCCCAACCCACCTGTAGGCAAAGGTGTGCAAATCTTGTTCCAATTAACTAGATGAAATTTGGTCTCGTCACCAATGCCACCCCACAGAAAATCCTTACGAATATTATCTAGACGAAAACCTTTTTTTTTTATATCAGTAATTCAAATCCATTAAAAGCACAATGGAGCGCAAACCTAGTACACAAGAAGTATACAAGAAAATCCTTAATGTATAGAAAAAAGAACAAAACTCCAAAAACTTAGAAATTAGAAACAACCAAGCTATTGAACACTATCCATGTGTGAAGGGATTGGAACAGCATCTTGTTCAACTATAACAACGCAATCCCTCAATCTTCAAAGCTCCTTTTATTCTGCTATCCAAATACATCACATTAAACACAAATGAATCATCCCCCACACTTCCAAAGCAATACGATGTCTCAATTGTCCTCTCCAACTCACCAACAACTCTTTCACCCTTCAAAGCTAACCCATGTAACAACAAGCAACTGGAAAATCAAACTCCATAAATCTCTTGCAACCTCACAATGAAGAAGGAGGTGATCAATAGATTCCCTACTTTTCTTACACATACAGAAATCAATCCACTACAATAACATTCATCTTTTGTAAATTATTTTTTTTTTATAAGTAATATAATCTCATTAAAAAGTGTAGAGGAGCGCAACCCTAGTACACAGGAAATATACAAAAGTGCCCCTAATCAGAGGAAACAAAAGTAAATGAATGTAAAAACTCAGCAAACATAAGACGACTCGAGCTATGAGTCGAGGCCCATACAAATAGCGTATTAAGCACATTGCAACACAAGTCCAAAACCGGTAATTCCACATCTTCAAATACCCTTGCATTCCTCTCACGCCAAAGACCCCACATAACACACAAGAAAACCTGCTTCCAAATTTGCTGAACTTGACCATGACCCAGAGAAGTGCCCCAATCACTCAATAAATCCAGCACTCTTCTTGGCATGACCCACTCCACCCCGAACAAACTATAGAAAAAACTCCAAACAACCCATGCCACATCATAGTGAAGTAAAAGGTGATCAATGGATTTTCCATTCTTTTTGCACATACAGCACCACTCAACCACCACTATATGACACCTACGCAAGTTGTCATGTGTCAAGATCTTTCCTAATGCTGCTGTCCACACAAAAAACGACACCCGCTTCAAAGACTTAACATGCCAAATACTCTTCCAAGGAAAAGAGACGACCTCTTGACTAGCGAAGGCTTTATACAAAGTCTTCACTTCAAAGATCCCCCTCTTAGAGAGATTCCACACCAACCAGTTAACCGGTCCATGCCGAATTCGATTAGAATACAAACGCTCATAAAAGGAAAGAACCATGTCCACCTCCCAATCTTGAGCATAAAGCGTAAAGACAACATTCCAATGAGCAACTCCATCTACCACAAACAAATTATCTACCACCCAAGCGTCTTGAAAACGAGCAAGACTGAACAAAGCTGGATAACAGATCTTGAGCGGCCTATCTCCACACCACAGATCATGCTAAAATCGAACATGATACTTTTGTAAATTATTCAAAGTCAAAATTTTCCCTAAAGCTGCCATCCACACAAAGAACACTTGAGAGAACCTTAAGTTTCCAAATACTCTTCCAAGGAAAAGGGAAACTTGCCGGAGTAGATAACACATGATAGTACGACTTCACTTCAAACAATTTCCTTTTAGAAGGAATCTAGCAAATTTTATCCTCACCTCCTTGCCTTACTCTATGAGAATACAACTCAAAGAAAGCAAAGACCACTTCCACGTCCCAATCATGCACATGTCTTGTCATGAAAATATCTCAACTTCCATTCCGGAACTATATATGATCCGCCACCCACACATCCTTATAGCGTGCAATACAAAATAATTCCTAAGAAAAAAATCTTTAAAGGCTCTCCCCACACCATAAATCATGTCAAAACCACACCATAGATCCATCTCCCACCTCATAACTGACAAATTTAGAAAAACCTCACCACCCCTTCCCAATACATTTTCACACTCCTACACCATAAAGCCCCACAACTTCCTTAGAACACCGACCTCCCCTCAAGCTATCATATTTAGTGTCCACAACCAATATCCACAAAGCCTCCCTATCTGTAGCATACCTCCACAACCACTTACCCAAAAGGACACTGTTAAACTGAATCAGATTTTTCACCCTCAAAGCCCCAAATTATCGAAGTACAAATCTTCGACCACTTCACTAAATGAAATTTAAACTTATCAAAAACACCCTCCCCACCCCACCTCCCAAAAAAAAAAAATTCCTCCAAAGTTTTTCCAACCTATTAGCCACTCCTACTGGAATAGGGAAAACGGACAAATAATATGTCGGTAAATTTGAAAGAATACTTTTTATCAAAGTCAGCCTACCTCCCTTAGATAGATAAAGCCTCTTCCAACCCGCCAACCGATGTTCCATCTTTTCAACAATGTCATTCTAAATGGTAGAAGCCTAGTAAGAAGCTCCCAAAGGAAGACCCAAATATTTCATCAGCAACGAAGCCCCTCTACACCAGTGCTAGCCAAACCCTCTACATCACCCACATCGCCTATAAGAACTATCTCTAACTTGGACAAATTTATCTTCAACCCCGACACGGCTTCAAAGCATAAGAATAAACACTGCAGGTTATGAAGTTGTTCGCAATTAGTCTAACAAAAAATCAAAGTATCGTCTGCAAACAATAAATGCGACAATATTATCTCCTTATGATTTCTCGATCCCACAGAAAATCTCGATAAGAGTCCATTGTCCACAATAGCATACATCATCCCACTTAAAGCCTCCATAACAATTACAAACAATAAAGGAGACAACAGATCCCCCTGTCTAAATCCACAAGAGCTACTAAAGAAACCAAATGGAGATCCATTAACAAGAATAGAAAACCACACCGTAGTTATGCAATGTTTTATCCAAACTCGCCATCTCTCCCCAAAGCCACATCTCTTCAACAAGTACAACAAAAACTCCAAATTAACATGATTATAGACCTTCTCCAAATCCAATTACATAATAGTCCCGGTTCCACAGACCGAATGCGACAATCCAGACATTCATTCGCCACCCAAAATTTGTCCACCTCTGATAAACGCATTCCGAGAACTTGAGACAATCATTTCCAATACCAATTTCAACCTGTTCAACAAGACTTTAGAAATAATTTTATACACACCACCCACTAAACTAATTGGATGGAAATCCTTGATTTCCACCGCCCTAGCTTTCTTAGGGATAAAAGACGCAAAAGTAGCATTGAAACTCTTTATAAACTTCCCTCGGCTATGAAACTCCTTGAAAACTGCCATAATGTCCTCTTTTAATACCTCCTAACATTTCCAAAAAAAAGCCATAGAAAACCCGTCAAGTCCTGAAGCCTTATCTCCATTGAAATTTCTCACCACCTGCAACATTTTAATCACCTCAAAAACGAAAACCTTACAAGAATTATAACATTGACCAAGGATAAGATAAGAAGCAAGCAAGAAACTCCCATCGAAAATAAAATCATGTTTCTAAATTATTCAGCTCAAGAACGTACATCACCCAATGCAAGTACACATGATCATATATCACAAATACAGCATAAAAACAAAAACAAAAGGCAGATACTGTAATAATCAATGCAAAGAAGAAAACAGGAAAAAATATCCCAGCCAAACAAAAAATGAAAGAAAGAAAGAAAGAAATAAGACATAAACAAAACAAAGTCAACCTAAGAATCCCCAAGTTCTCCACCCAACAATATCAGAAGTTCTAATAAAAACAAACCTACCAATCATCCACAGAAAGGAAACCAGTAAGTAAGCCCAATGTTTGATTATTTTCAAGCTCTGGAGATCGTTCAGCAACTGCCTCAGTTTCCATGTCTAAAGCAGCAAAAAGATCTATCGTCACGTCTCCTTGTTTCTCATCATCCATTAAATCCTTCCCGGTAGCCGCAAGATTTATCTTTCCAATTTTGTTTGCCTGCAGAAATTAGTGAAATCCATGTTAATATGAAACGGTAGCATGGTCTAAATTACAGCGAAGAAGCTTCTGGAGCATCCAATACAGCAACAACAGAGAAACAAAGGACGCTCTATAGAGGAACAACATGCACCAGATAGATAGAATACTTTTTTTTTTTTTTGATAAGTAATAATCACTCTTATTAAGAGCGTAAGGTGCCCCTAAGTACACCGGAAGTATACAAAATGAAACACCTAATTAGAAAGAGAAAAACGAACAAGAAAATTGACAAAACTAAGCGACAGTGAGGACACAAGGCCACTATCTAAAAATACTAAGTATGAAAAAATGAAGTTAAAATATCCTCCAAGGATATCTCCAAATCCTCAAAACACCTATTATTTATCTCCTTCCATAAACACCAAAACAGGCAACCAAAAATACTTTAATAAGACTGATTATATGAGAGTTATAGGAAGAAGGAACATATGACATTCTCTTTTTTTTTTTTTTGGGTATAAATAACTGACAAAACCTAAGGCCCAGCATCAATATATTACACAAAGACGAAAGAAGTCCTAGCCTCATTAATAAGGAAATATGCATAAAGACTTTCATAAGAGAAAAGACTTCTGATTAAAATGGATACAGAGAGAAACACCCATTCAGTATAGTACTACGGGAAATATACCTCATCAAGTCGCTTGGCACAAAAAGTATTATAATGGTCAAATGCCTCATCATCCCTGGGAAGTAAATGTGCATATCTGGAAAAAACATAAAAATCTAATCAGTGACAACATCAGAATCAGAATAGCAATTCCATGTAGAGAAAAGGAAAGAAGAAAAAAAAAATGACAATACAAAAGGCATATTTGACAAATCCAACAAACAAGCTGTGGAAAACAGATATGAAAATGGTAAGTAATTCCAGACTGCAGCAATTATTTAAGCAAACAGAAGACATTGTTTAATAGGCATTAACAGAATAATATAATAAGAGCATCAAGTATCAGGTGCTCCATAAAAACACACCATCACTGATGTAATTTCAATCTAATGCTCAATTGTTCACATCAAGAAAATATAGTAATGAACACGCTAAGATGTTACTCGAGGATTCCTTGTTCACTTGGGTTCTTAAGCTTAGATGCATCTGTCAAAGCAACAATGCAGATGAGCCAATATTCTATTCATTTGAATTTTTAAGATTCTTATTCTTTTTTTTGATAAGTAAGAAAATATTTATTAAAAAAGCGTAAAGGCGCCCCTAGGTACACAAAAAGTATATGCCAGAAACACCCAAAGCTAACCCGCAACAACCAACAAAACCAACAGAAAAAATCCCAAAACCCAAGAAAGAACAACCTAACAACCACAAAGGAGCCCAAAACGAGTTACAAGAAAAAACTAAACGCCCGAGAGACAACCCACAACCCACCAAAGCAACAACGAACCCTACAAAACGTGGGCCTATCCTTTCCTACGCCTGGAGGAAACTAACCCGTCACCATAATTAATGGAGCTTTGCAGATTCAAAAACTCCCTCTTGCCTTTTGACTTTTAGCGTGCTAACATTCTCTCTCTCAAAAACTCTTCCTCCATGACGTCCCGAATAGCCAAGGCGGCCTCCTCAAAAGCACCATCCAAAGCCCAATCCAAGGGCAAGCCATCCCAAAACTCATCGTCCTCCTCCCAAGCCTCAATCTCCCCGTTCTGATCAAAACCGACGGGCCAATTAAGAGATAGGGATAAACCATTTCCTTAAGAGGAATAAGGAGTGAGACAACCTCTCGGGGGGGATGAAGGTCCAACCATCTCGACCTCGGTGACCTTCTGCGGCGATGTGGGATTAACTGGCATCTTAGTGCAAGGGTTGAGAAATCCCTTCCTAAGACCCTGCTTCACTGGTGGCTATGCAGCCTTCTTCACTGGCGGCTCTGCAGCCACAACCTTCTTAATAGAGCGACCAACAGTCATCTTCACGGCTTCCAGAGAATCAGAAAATAGCTCTTCATTCCGCTTCACAAATTGCCCTTCCCTTAGCACCTTCGCCCTCCTGTAGTAACACTGAAAAGGCTTCGAAACCACCACGGGGAGGAGAGAACGCAGCTTCTCAGCCAACACAGCAGCTCCAGCGAGAGATGGAGGGGCAAACCCGGGTTGAGGAATCTGAAGCGGCCTTAGAGGAAAGACCTTAAACACAGGATCCGGAGGACGAGATGGAGAAGGAGCCACCGGAAAAGTAAGCTCCGGTGACGGCGAAGGGGGGAACCCAAATTTTTTAGAGGCTGGAGAAGCTGACGACGCAAGACCCACTCCCTCTGTGGCTACCAGCGCATCACCCACCAAACTACCAAGAGGAGACCGAACCAAAAACATCCCAAAAGACCAATCCGGCATCGTCTCCGGCAGGGATCTAGACCGACAGGCAACTTTAGATTTCGGCCAAAAACGGGCCACGCGGAAACCTAAATGTTTACGACCCATCCCCAACCCGGAAAACCGGTCCAAAAGTTTTCTTACAACCCATCCCAAGGCCACATAAAACCCGGAACCTAGCTTATTCCACATACGCGTTCTCGAATATTCAGATTTCGAATTTTCGAAATTCAAATTCGAACAAGAGAGAACCTTCTTACCCTTCGAACGAAAATGCAAGTCTTTGCCCAACAGCTCTAGCGGCGGGGACTCCAACGAGAAGCAATCCACCACCGATCTCGGTTCAACCTCTGCATGCCTCACCATCAAAAGAAGGTCAAGAGCACATTGCTCCTCCGGCGATGCCCTCCACCCAGAATGACGACCCCCCACGATGGGCTCCTTCTTCACGGCCGAGACCGAATCAGACCTCAACACCTCCACAAAGGAGGGCCCCTTCCAAAGAGGAGCCAAACCCGGCCTAACCTCTTCTTCCTTCCCAACTATCTTGACCAACGCAAGCGAAGACCCATACCCGCAACCCGCTTTGGCAAAGAGAGAATCTCTGGCCTTTCTTAGCTCGTCCGAGAATTTGAACCAACCCCACCCTCTACGCCCCTTAGAGATCACGATAAACCCTTTCCGGCCACCCATCCCGAATGATGCTGCCTCTAAGAAACGGCCCGCATGGTTGCCACCTCTCCAAGCAATCAAGATTTTCGACCCATCCCTGGATTTGATGAAATCTTGATCTTCCGGATGATCCAAGAGAATCTCCAGCGTCGATGCAAGCCACTCAAAGCACTAACAACTGATGATGATCTCCCCGGAGAAACATTTTCTTTTCTCCCCCACACTCAGCATCAACGCCCCATCCAGCATCGAGAAGACAAAAAACTTCAACTCCACGATAAAACTTTTCTCCATCTCAACTCACACCCAACACTCAATCGGCCACCTCAGAAGAACACATTGTCGCCGAAAGAGAGAAACCCAAAAAGAGAAGCCACCATTTGAGCCCCTACACGCGATACAAAAGGCTATACTTGTTCTATAAATAAGAATAAGATTCTTATTCTAGGAGCAGAAAGCTATAAATAACTTGTAACGCATTCCATATAGTAGTTGGCTGAGGAACCAAATAGAAAACATGTGTGATTCATTCATCCCCAGTCAAAACACATCAACAGTTCCTCACGGAACACATGGCACTCATGCTAGACTTCAACTCACTTGAGATATAACCAGCTTTAATAGCTATTTCTTCTTCTTTTTATAAGTAAGAAAACTTTATTAAATAAAGCGTAACGCACCCCTAAGTACACAGGAACAACCAAAGCTAACCCGCAAAAACCCAATAAAACCCACAACACCAAGGCCCCAGAAAATGAAAAAACCAAAAACAAACTACAAAAGGACCCAACTAAGAACAAGACTACCCACTACCCACCAAGGCACAACAAGCCTACAACATGTGCGCCTTGCATTTCCTACGCCTAGAGGGAACTTTCCCGTTGCCGTAATTGGTGGAACTAAAATTTAGAAGCTCCATTTTTCCTTTCAACTTCTGACGCGCAATCAACTGGAATTCCTCTTCTATGACATCCCAAATAGCCATGGCCTCCTCCCCAAAACCCCCATCCATCGCCCAATCTAAGGGCAATCCATCCCAATAATCATCTTCTTCCTCCTCCCACACCGCAATCTCCCTGTTATGATAAAAACCGACTGGCCAATTCCGGGATTGGGAGAAACCATTTAAGCAACCACTCGGAGGAGAGGAAGGACCTACCACCCCGCCATTGTTGACCTCCTGAAGCGACGTGGGAAGGACTAAAACTATAGGGAGAAGGTTGAGAAACCCATTCCTAAAAAGGCCCTGATTAACTGGTGTCTCTGTCTTCTTCATTGCAGGAGGCTTTGCCACCACCTCCGCTGGTGGCTCTGCAACCGTAACCCTCTTATCAGCGTAGCCAACAGACATCTTCACAGCTTCCAGGGAATCAAAAAGTAGAACATCATTCCACTTCATAGATTGACCTTCCCTCAGTTTCTTTGCCCTCCTATAGTAACACTGAAAAGGCTTAGAAACCACCACGGGAAGGGGAAAACATAGCTTCTTTCCCAAAACAGCTGCTCCAGCAAGAGACGGAGGGGTAGAACATGGTTTAGGAATCTGAAGCATCCCCAATGGAGTGAACTTAAAGACAAGAGCCGAAGGAGCAGGATCCACAGAAAAACCCAGATCCAGTGTCGGCGAAGGGGGGAAACCGAATAGTTTAAAGGCTGGAGTCCGGCTAGAAGACACCAAAAACACTTAGGAACTGCTCGACTCACCCCTGGAAGAAGACATAAACGGATCCGTCCCTATAACTGCCGCCGACGAGGGCTCCGACCTAAAAGAATCCCCAACAAAAACCGACAAAGCTGGACTCAAGTTAGAGGATAAGATATCCTCTACAAAGGACTCTCAAGATAGGCATGAAAATAAGCCTACAGCAGCCCTCAATCCAAGATTCACTCCACTCTACACGCAGCCTAGATTGTCTCAAGCTGAGCAGCTCTAACTCATGTTCCAAGCTGACACAAGACAACAGCTTCATGCTTCACGCCTGACAGCAGCCCAACTCTCTTGATTCACGCACTCCATGTTTCAGCATATTTCATTCCATGTTTTATGGGATATTGTTCTCTTTACATCTCTATATATTATTCCTCTTGTAACTGAAAAATGTATTGAGAATCAGTAAAGATGTAGCTCTTGAGTTTACCTGTGTTCTTCTCTGTTTTCTGTCTTCCCTTTGTTTTCTAACAACTCGCGACTATGAATTTCTTGTCCATCTCACGACACACCCGAAACTAAGATGACCAACCCAAAAAAACTACATCGCCGGAAAAAGAACCACCCAACCAAAGAGCACACCGGCTGATTCCCCTATGTGAATCGCTCCCCAACAAATCAGAGAACCGAAACTCGAAACTTGAGAACCAAGCAAGAGGCTATGAAAGATAGCAGATGCGAGAGGACGGAAATATATAGCTACTTCTTTGCAGTAAATATATATATGTTTCTTCTTTTTCTTGATAAGTAAGATAAATTTTATAAAAGATGAAAGCGCCCTTGAGGATACAGGGAGTATACAAAAGGATCCAAAAACAAAGAGAACAAAAAAGACGAGGAATAACAACAATAAATAAATAAATAACCCCACAAAGACCCAACTACAACCGAAAACCCAAAGCACCCCAACAAAAACCCAAAAACACTCTATAACATTACATCACAGCGACCCTCTTGCTTTTGCTCCGAGTAGAACCAAGACTCCTATCATCATAATTGATATCGCACTCAAGGTTATGAAGTTCTTCTTATAAAAGACAAAAGAATAAATGTTCAGCAACTTTTTTTTTCTTACATCAGTATACAAGATATCAAAATTAGAATACATATTATCATTGTTTAACATCATTCACAACTATAACATAGCTAACTTTGGATCCTACCTACATCATGAAGAAATTACATTAGCTAGTATTACTCCGTGCTTGGGGTTCCACCTTCAATGAGCACTAGTTTAACAATTAACATAATTGATATAGCATTAGATATATGAAGTATACTTATCAAAAAAAAAAAAGATACATGCAGTATTACAGTTATCAAGAACACATTGCAATTGTTCAGAATGCATTGCAAGAGAAACACCATACAAGGAAGCTAAGTTTTGATTCAAAGGATCAGTAGGCATTGTATTTTTTTTTTTTTTTTTTTTTTTTTTTTTTGAAAAGCATACAAGAGAAACACCCTCTATGCGTCTACAATTTAAAAAATTAACCAGTTTTATAAGATTTAATGATAGAACTAGGATAATATGGCTGTGAATCCGTGCTCTATAGTTGAGCATTCATTGAATATATATATAGGAGAAGTACAAGAGTTCAAAATAACCCAAGACTCCTATACAGACTTGATCTAGGACTCTTTAGCTCTCATCTATTTAGCATACAATTGAACTTAGGACTCTAGCTTAGGACTAGAACTTCGGATGAGAGTGGTCTTCTTATCAACAGCCTTCAGATGAAATTGTGCCGCACAAGACTCATACTTGGAATTGAAGTCTTGTGTTGGAGTTGCATTAATATTCAATGAGAAGTTTTTGATTGTTGATTCCTTTCTCTCCAAATGTCCATATTAAGGAAGCATGAATAACTTTCCAGATGGCCTCTTTGGTAAGTCTCCACCCTTGGGTTTTCCAAACAATGAAGGAGGTCTAGGATGTTGCTTGCCATAGCCGCCCCAGGTCTTGGCCGAAGATCACTATTGTACTCACAATGAATAAAATGGTGTTTATAGTCTCCTCAATCTTTTGTATAGGCAACACATTACAAAAGTGAAATCCCGCCTTCTAAGATTATCAACCGTAAGGATTCTATCCACAGTTGCCGTCTATGAGAAATCAATGTGGGGTGGGGCCTTAAACTTCCAAATTCAAGGGCAACATACAAGGCTCTCCAATCTTAGAAAGTTTTGTAATAACTCTTCACTTCGAAGCCATAATTACTAGCTGGGATCCACAACATTCTATCCAACTCCTCCGGATGGGTTTTCAAGGAATATAACAAATTAAGAAAAGAGCCAAGAGATTCCAACTCCCATTCATGTGCGTCCCTAATGAAACTTGGATTTCGGTCAATAGAAGAGCCCAAAGAATCCAAGTAATCCAACACCAAAGCCTCTTTATCACGAGCTATCCAATAAAGTTCTGGGAATGAAGACTTAAGAACCACTTCTCTGCATCACACGACATGCCAAAAGTGAATGTGGGATCCATTCCCAATCTTGATGGATACAAGGTTGGAGAAATGCCACCAGCCATTTCTAATATTCCTCCAAATACACACCCTGTAAGGCCCTCAAGCTCTCTCTAAAAACTAATCCTCTTTATGCACCCCATATTTCTCAGCAATCACCTGTCTCCATAGTAAATTCTCCTCTTGCACAAATCTCCAAAGCTATTTACTAAGTAGGGCTTTATTGAACTACATGATATTTTTAACTCCCATCCCTCGACTAGAGACTGAGGAGTAGATAGTCTTCTAGTTCACCAAATGAAACTTTGACTCATTGCTCAATCCATCCCAACGGAAATCCCTCTAAAGACGCTCCATTCTCCTAGCAATATTTGCGTAAAGGGAAAAGGGACAAGTACGTAGGTTGATAAGAGTTAGGCGACCTCCCTGAGACACGTAGATCTTTTTGATAGGCATGCAAAGAAGTTTATAAAAGCATAAAGACACTCCTAAGCATACAGGAATTATACAAAAAGGACACCAAAACAGGAAAAAAGATGGAAGAGGGGAAAAACACCCGCAAAACCCAAAAACAGGAAGAAACCCAAACAGCCCAACATAACCAACCCACAAAACCTAGAGACTATTACATCACAGCAAGGGCCCTCTTGCCTTGCCCCAGCTAGAACCAAAACCCCTGGTAACATAATTAATCGTGAACGCTAAGTTCTTAACCTCACGACTCCCTTTAAACTTATATGTAGAGACTGAAGCCTCTTGACTCTGCTCTAACTTGCGCCGTTAAGTCCAAAAAGCCCTTCACATTCCCCTCGTGGGAGACCCCCAGAGTTTGAAAACTGAAACTAAGATCAATCACTACCCCGGGAGAACCACCAACCTCTTCAAAACTACCTCCCCTCGAAAATTCACCCACCTCTGAGGAAGACAACAGAGGAGGGCACCCAAACACAGACTGGACCGAAGAGAGAGGAGACCCACCCACATTTGACGGAGGAAGGACCTCACCGCTTGGGAGAAGGAAGCCACGCCGAAGAAGAGGCTGACAGACCTTGACGCGAAAAGGCGTAGGCGCAGACACTACCCCATCCCTCGCTGGTGCTGACATGGGCTTGGCAACAGCCCCAATCAATAGCATAGAAGGAGCCAAGGGAACACTGATTGCCTCAAAAGCCTCAGCAAGCAAATGCTCATCCATTCTACCAACCTTAGGCTTCCAGGAGTTTCTAAGCACCGACTTGGATTCTAACGGATAAATAGGTGCTCCAGACTCCAACATCACAGGGAGAGAACAACAAAGCCTTTAACCTAACTCATTTGTAGTCACCGAAAACATCCAGGAGCGCTGGACCACTCCCAACGAGACCCAGATACGGAGCCAGCTCCGGCTAGGCAAGCTAGGCAGGCTAACCAGCTCTAGCAAACTTCCAAACAGCACCCAACTCTAGCAACCTAGAGCTGGCCTCAGACACAAACGGAAAAGGATGACCCCCACCTACAGGCCTCACCGAGGCAAAGGCATTCGGCACGGGCGCACCAACGTCAAGATCTGAATACGCCGGCGAAATATAGACGGCGAGAACTAGACCCATTGCCAGAATAGGAGCAGAAGAAACCACCATCGAACCCGAAGCAGAACCACCACCTAAGACACATAAATCTTCTTCCAACTAGCCAACCTTGTTTGCCATATTCTAAACTACCCAATCCCAAATAGCTTTTGACTTAAAAGAAACACCCTGAGACACCACAATTGAGAATATTGGACAGCTCTTCCTTATGCGAAACCTCCCCAACTACAAATATTTCAGATTTCCCAAGATTAATGTTCAGGCCTGAAATGGCCTAAAAACACTAGAGAACGACCCAAATTATAGATTTGATAACGATATGCATTTCACATAATAAGCATATTTTCTGCAAACAGAAGATGAGATATTTCCAGGGGGACAACATTTTGGATGTCTACCCGGATCCTGGTAAATAACCCCTAATCATAGCTCTAGAGAGCATCCTACTGAGAGTGACCATGACAATCGTGAAGATGAGAGGTGAGAGAGGGTCCCATTGATGGAGGGCCTAAGAACTATCGAAGAAACGGTGTGGACTTCCATTAATCAAGATAGAGAAGCAAGTCGTGGAGATACAAGCAAATATCCATTTCCTCCATTTAGTACCAAACCCAAAACTCCCCAAGAGATAGGAGGAGAACTCCCAATTAACATGATCGTAAGTTCTACTGGACAGTGGTACACAGGATGTTAGAAGCGATCTCCTGTTAGAACTAGTAGAAAATAATTCTAACGAGGAGGGGGCGAGTGGTGCACCGCTGGAAATCACACCTTTGGCAGCAAAACGGGGAGAAAAACTCAGGATATCACCTAGATGGGTGGTGGAAAAAGTTATGAGATGTTATCAGGCTATCGGATTATCTTGCGAAGGATTTGAGGACAGAATGTTAGCTATGTTTGAGGAGATAGAAGCTGCTGGAGGAAGATCCTCGGCCAGTCCTCAGACTTTGTGTCCGTTGAACAAAGAGGCAAAAGGGAAGAGAGAACTAAACAGGTTGGCTTGGTCCTTGAATTATGAGAAGAAAGGGGCTCTATCGGCTAGAGGTCGCAACAAAGGAAGGGGTTCTGTATGCAATTATGATGCCTAAACTAATTTCGTGGAATGTTAGAGGGATTAATGAGATGAAAAAAAGAGTAGAAATTAGAGGGCTTCTAAGAGAATGGAGGGCGGATATTGTTTGTTTGGTGGAGACTAAGATGGCAATAATCTCAAGGGAGGTGGTGCGGAGTTTATGGGGGTGTAATCAGGTTGATTGGTGTTATTTGGGAGCCAATGGAGCATCGGGTGGGATCTTACTTATGTGGGATAGGAGAGTGGTGGAGAAATTGGAGGAATGTATAGGTAGATATACGGTTGCTTGTTCTTTCCGCAACATTGGTGATAATGTTTCTTGGGCGTTTGGGGGGGTTTATGGCCCTAATGATGACAGGGATAGGAGGGATTTATGGATTGAGTTAGCTGGATTGATGAATTGTTGGGAGGTGCCGTGGTGTATTGGGGGAGATTTTAATGTTGTTCGTTTTCCGAGTGAGAGGTCGGGCATGGCCAGTTTCTCAGCTGCTATGGAAGAATTTTCAGACTTCATCTTCATGCAGAACTTGGTGGATCTACCTCTTCAAGATGGCCAATTTACATGGTCGAATAACCACACATGGTCTAGAATTGATAGATTCTTAATTTCAGTGGAGTGGGAGGAACACTACCCCGAAGTAGTCCAAAGGAGGCTTCCAAGACTTCTGTCCGATCACTTCCCTTTGTTTTTGGATTGTGGGGCACCAAGAGGAGGAAAAAGGTCTTTTAAATTTGAGAACATGTGGCTGAATTATGAGGGCTTTGTTGAGCAAATCAATAAGTGGTGGTTGTCTTATGAGTGTTCGGGTTCTCCAAGTCACATTTTGGCGTTTAAACTGAAGGCATTGAAGACGGACTTGAAGAAATGGAATGCTGAAGTGTTTGGTGATATAGGGAAGAAGAAGAAGGAATTATTGGAGGGCATTTGTGAGCTGGATGCAGTTGATGAAGACCGAGGCCTAGAGGAGGAAGAGAAGGTTCGCAAGATAGATATGTCTAGAGAGCTGGAGAAAACTCTTCTGTGTGAGGAAATAATTTGGAGACAGAAATCCAGAGCTTTGTGGTTGAAGGAGGGGGACAAGAACACAAAATTTTTTCACAGGATGGCCAACTCGCGTCGCAAATTTAATCAAGTGGATTCTATAAGTATAGATGGTGAAATCTCCAAAGACCCAAAGGAAATTCAGGAGCATATAGTTCAATTTTTCAAAAACTTGTATGTTGAGAATTCTTCTTGGCGGCCAAGGGTAGAGGGCCTTTCTTTTCTTTCAATTGATGAAGATGAGAGTAGCTGGATAGAGAGAGGGTTTGAGGAGAAGGAGGTGTGGGAGGTCATCAGAGATTTCAATGGAGATAAGGCTTCGGGCCCCGACGGTTTCACTATGGCTTTTTTTCAGAAGTGTTGGGATATCTTAAAGCATGACATTATGGCTGTTTTTGCAGATTTTCACTCTCGAGGCAAGTTTGAAAAGAGTTTTAATGCTACTTTTGTCTCTCTGATTCCAAAGAAGAATGATGCTGTGGATGTGAGTGATTTTCGGCCTATCAGTCTTATTGGGGGAATTTATAAGATTATTTCCAAAGTCCTTGCGAACAGGTTTAAATCAGTGTTGGGTAAGATTATCTCAAACACCCAAAATGCGTTCATTGGTGGTCGACAAATTTTGGATTCAGTGCTTATTGCTAATGAATGTGTGGATAGTCAAATCCGTTCAGGGGAGTCTGGGTTGCTGTGTAAGCTGGATCTGGAAAAGGCCTATGATCATGTGAATTGGGACTTCTTACTCTACTTATTACAACGTTGTGGCTTTGGGGAGAAATGGAGAGCTTGGATTCGTTTTTGTATCTCTACGGTGAGATTCTCCATCCTTGTCAATGGAACTCCGACGGGTTTCTTTACTAGCTCTCGCGGGTTGCGACAAGGTGATCCTCTGTCGCCTTTATTATTTGTGGTGGTTATGGAGGCTTTGAGTCGGATGTTGGCTGCTGCGATGGAGCAGGGTTCGATGACAGGCTTTACTGTGGGACATAGTGAGTCAGAGGCAATAGTAGTGAATCATTTATTGTTTGCTGATGATACGTTGATTTTTTGTGGAGCGGAAGAAGAACAGATTCGACATCTGAGGTGCATTTTCCTTTGTTTTGAGGCAGTTTCGGGATTAAGGATTAATTTAGGAAAGTCAGAAATTGTTCCTATTGGTGAGGTGGAGGATGTTGAAGGGTTGGCCCATCTTATGGGTTGTAGGGTTGGATCGCTTCCTATGACATATTTGGGTATGCCTTTGGGTGCCTCTTACAAGTCCGTTCGTACTTGGAAAGGGGTGATTGAGAAAATGGAAAGGAAGCTGGCTGGTTGGAAGCGTATGTATTTGTCAAAGGGCGGTCGGTTGACTCTTATTAAGAGCACGCTGTCCAATATCCCCACATATCTCTTGTCGCTGTTCCCTATTCCTTTGAGGGTGGCTAATCGTCTTGAAAAAATCCAGAGGGATTTCCTATGGGGTGGCATAGGGGATGAGGCCAAATTTCATTTAGTGAAATGGAACAGGATTTGTACTCCATTGCATTCAGGTGGATTGGGAGTTCACAATCTTTCCCTGTTTAACCAAGCTCTTTTAGGTAAATGGTTGTGGAGATATGGTAGGGAGAGAGAGGCTCTATGGCGTTTGGTGATTGACGCCAAATTTGGGAGCCTAAAGGGTGGGTGGTGCTCTATTGAAGTGTCGGGTTCCTATGGAGTAGGGGTTTGGAAATATATTAGGAAAGGGTGGGAGAAGTTTTGTAATTATGTTCGGTGTGTGGTAGGGGATGGCTCATATATCAGTTTCTGGCATGATCGGTGGTGTGGGGAGATTTCTTTGAAGCTTTGTTTTCCAGTTCTGTATAGTCTTGTGAGGAACAAAGCGGCTATGGTGGTAGATAATATGGCTGTTCATAATGGCAATATTCATTGGAATGTTCTCTTTACGCGGCAATTACAGGACTGGGAGTTGGAGATGGTGCTCTCTTTCTTCGAGCGGTTGTACTCCACTCCGATTCGACAAGGAGAGGGTGACAAGTTAGTTTGGAACCTCTCTTCAAGGAGCTATTTTGAAGTAAGGTCATATTATGAAGCACTTAGTCGGAAAGAAGGTCCATCATTCCCGTGGAAGAAGATATGGTGTGCTAAGGCTCCGACAAGGGTGGCGTTCTTTGTATGGACTGCAGCTTTAGGAAAAATTTTGACTCATGACAATCTACGAAAGAGGAATATTGTGGTTATTGAGTGGTGTTGTATGTGTAAAAAGAAGGGGGAGTCTATTGATCATCTGTTACTTCATTGCGACACCGCCCGTGAGCTTTGGAGTTTTGTGTTTTCTTTGTTTGGAGTTGAATGGGTCATGCCACAATCGGTGATGGGTTTGTTGACTACTTGGGGTGCTTTTCGAGGGCATGGCCTAGCAAAAAATGTTTGGCGTTTAGTTCCTCACTGTGTTTTGTGGAGCATTTGGAGGGAGCGGAATGCGAGGCTTTTTGAAGATGTCGAGACGGTAATGGTGGTTTTAAGGAAGCGTCTTCTTAACACGTTATATCTATGGATAGCTCCCCATCTTTGCCACCTAGGTGTTTCTACTTTTGTAGACTTTCTTAATTTATTAGTTGTTCCTCCTGTTTAGGGGCTCTCTTGTATACTTCCCGTGTATTAGGGTTGCGCCCCTCTGCGCTTTTTTATTGAATTTTAAATTACTTATCAAAAAAAATAATGCCAAGAATTCCCGACTTCAACAAACTGTCTAGACACTCATTAGCTGTAAGAACCAAGACTAGAATTTGTCTCCCCTCTATAAAGGCATTTTAATTGTTCAATATGAGCGTTCCTAACACCTATTTCATTCTAGTAGCAAGTACTTTTGCCGTTATTGTATAAACAGTCCCCATCAAGCTGATAGGTTTGAAATCCTTTACTTCCAACTGCCCAATCTTTTTAGGGAACAGAGCAGTAAAATTGCCATTAAGGCTCTTCTTGAATATCTCGTGCTCATGAAAGTTATGGAAGAGGCACATTATATCATTCCTCACTATAGCCCAATAAAACCAAAAGAAAGCAATAGTGAAATCGTCTAGGCCCGGCGCTTTGTCACCACCCATACTTAGCAATGCCCGAAGAACTTCCTCCTATTGAAATAGTCTCTCCAACCAAACCTCTTTTGCAAAGTCTAAACAAGGAAAATCCAAACAATCTATTTGGGGTGCCAAGTAGCAGTTTCCCTAAAGAGATTCTAGTAACACTGAGTGATTATATCAATGATCAGTCCTTGGTCGGAGGTAGCAGTACCTTCAATACAAAGACTAGAGATATAGTTGTCCTCTAGTGAGAATTTACCAAGCGGTGAAAAATCCTTGTGTTGTGAAACCCTTCTTTTAACCAAGGCACCCTAAACTTCTGCCTCCAATTAACTTCTTGCATAAGGGCAACATTCTCCAAATCTGCCTCAACCCTCCTCATTCTCTCCTCTTCTAAATTATCAAAAGACTATCTCCTCCGGTAAAGACTTCTTCCTTTCCTCTACATTTCTAAAGATCTCCTTATTGCAGCTTTTTAAGTCAAGCTTCAACCACTTTAACTTATAAGCAAAAACAAAGTAGGGGGTTCCAATGAACTAATAGGAGTCCCACCACCCTTTCACCATGTCTACAAAACCTTCTGCCTTCAACCATATGTTTTTGAATTTAAATGAATGTAGACCTACAGACATACCTCGCTATCAAGCAATATGGGAGAATGGTTTGATACTGGTCCAAGAAGTCGGCGCTAAATCAAATATGGAAAGTACTTTTCCCAATCCAGAGACATTAAAAATCTATTAATCCTCAACAAAGAAGGGGTCTTGGCGATTAGACCAACTAAAGGAACCTCCCGCCAACCGAATATCCATCTACCCCTACCCATAAAATCTTAGAATTCTCAAATGGCAAAGGTTAAACGAGTCGCCCCAACCCTTTCATTCGGGAAGCAAGTAACATTGAAGTCTCCCCCGATGCATCAAGGAACTTCCCACAAATTGAAACGCCCTGACAACTCCTCCCACAGATACTGCCTTTCAGAATCAACATTGGGACCATAGACTCCTAAAAAGGCCTAAATGAATTGGTCTATAACAGATTTGAATTTTCATGAGAAAGAGAAAGTGCCCACCGCCTCTTCTCCACTGCACGTTTAAAAGAATACCATCCGAGGCTCTTGAGGTTGGCAAGCAAAACTGTGGGAAGGTCCCCCCCTCCCCAACAAGCCTCGGACAATACTAGAAGAAACCCACTCCATTTTTTTTTTCTTAGAAACACCCTATGTTAGGCTTCCATTTTTTTCAAAAAATTGCTAGTGTTGCACCTCTTTCCTGCGTGGGTGAGGAAAAGTAGGAACATAGACTATGGCCCATTGCAAAAGAGATCTCAAAAAAGAGGATTTTAGACATAACATGTTGGACTTGCAGTCCTCAAATAGACGTTGATTCCTATAGATTCCTTAGATTTCTACACAAGAAAACTAAAATGTCTCATCTTCACAAATGGCTTATCAAAATGACTCCAGGCCACATTTATTGCTCAAAACGTTTCATGAATCAAGTGAGATCTTGATCCATTTTTTTATGCTTTTGCTTGCGAGTACCCAAAGGAAAAAAAAAAAAAAAAAAAATTGATAAGTAAGTGGAGAATTTTATAAAAAGCGTAAAGGCGCCCCTAAGCATACAGGAAGTATACAAAAGGACACCAAAACAGGAAAGAGAGGAGAAGGGAAAAAAACACCCAAAAAACCCAACCAGAAGGAAACCCAAAAACCCCTACAAAACCAGCCCACAAAACCCAAAGACTAATACATCACAATAGGCCGCTTTGCCTTGCCAAAAAGGAAAAAATATTTACAAGGAAAAAATATTTACAAGCTCCAATAAGTCTGTGACACACCTCCCAGACCTAGCGTCGACGCGTGAGAGCGCATCAAGCTAGGAGACCCATTCTCTTCAATTCCTTTCTCCTCGTTGTGTAGTTGGGGTGTGAGTTCCATTTTTCTGGTTCTTGGGTCTCTTTTGTATTGCACATAGGGGCATCAACTGGTGGTTTCTCTTTGTGGGTTCCTCTTCGCCGGCGACTATGCAACTTTCTCTGGGTCGGCCGTTCTGTGTTTTGGGGGTGTTTTGAGATGGAGAAAAGTTTTCTCGTGGAGTCGAAGATATTTGACTTCTCGGTTCTGAATGGGGCGTCGAGGATGAGGGTGGGGGAGAAGAGAAAAAGGTTTTCTGATGAAATCGTCATCAATTCTCAGTGCTTGGAGTGGCTTGCATCGACGCTGAAGATTCTATTGGGTTACCCAGAAGATCAAGACTTCATCAAATCATTCAGGGAAGGGTCGAAAATCTTGATTGCTCGGAGAGGTAGTAACCAAGCTGGTCGTTTCTTAGAGGCAGCAGTATTCGGGTTGGGTGGCCGAAAAGGGCTCATTTTGATCCCTGAAGGTCGTGGTGGGTGGGGTTGGCTCAAATTCTTAGATGAGCTGAGAAAGGCCGCAGTTTTCCTTTCTGCCAAAGTGGGCAGCAGATCTAGGTTCCCGTATGTGTCGGTCAATGGAAGGTAGAAGAGGCAAAACAAGGATTGGTTCCCTACTGGAAGGGTCCCTCCTTTGTGGAGGTGTTGAGGTTAGGTACAGTGCATTTCGCAGGGGTTGGATTCTTCCGTTCCGGTAGAAAAGGAGCCTGTCCAAGCCCCTGCGATTCCAGTAGAGAGTAAGTGTGCTGAAGGTTTGGAGGTTCCTAGTCGGGTACCAGGGTCTGGTGTTGCTCCTCTGTTATCCACTGGTACGACTGAAGTGGCAAGAAGATCTCTTCGGAGAAGAAAGGTCTGCCTATTGTCTGCAACCAGAATTGGGAGAAGGAATGTTGGAGGAAGGAGGCAGAGCTTTGGGAGAGGATTTCTGCAACGTATCCATTGGTGACTAAGGAACAAAGACAGAAGCATCTTGAAATCTGGGGCAAGATGATTGAGCGCAAGAAACGCGAAAGTAAGAGGGAGCTTCAGAATCTACAAAGTTCTGTCAATTACGGAGACATTAAATCTTCTTCGAGGCATAGGAAAGACAAGGCCAATAGATCGTAGAGTTGTATGCCTTGGGGGTTTTTGTGGGTTGTCTTTTGGGTGTTATTTCGTGGTTTTTTTTGGGTGCGTTGCTTGGGTTCTTTTGTGGGATGTCTTTTGGGTTTATTTTGGTTTTTTAGGTTTTGTCTTTGGGGCTTCTTGCTGGGTTTTTGTTTCGGTTTTTTCGGGTCAGCTGTGGCTCTCCTGTGTATACTTCCTGTGTACGTAGGGGCGCTTTACGCTTTTATTTCAATAAACTTTTAATTACTTAACAAAAAAAAAAAAAAACCATTTGAAGATATCCCCTCAAAAATGCAATTCACTGTCACTATTCAAAAAAAAGAATACGCACAACAGAAACGGTAATCATGCAGACCATAAAAAGATCATCTTAAACAAACAAAATTTAAAGAATCACTATATTACATGACCAGAAAGAGCACACAAACTACTCACATGCTATCAAGATCAATAAACTCCTCCTTCACCAGCAAAGCAGTAAGCTTATACAGCCCAAACGGTACAGGACAATTTACTTCCATACGCTGATAATATTGAAATTTGAAACCAAGAATCTGTGAAGCATGAGACTGCAAAGCGTGATAGAAGTATTAGTAAGTAAACTAAAGGTTTATTCATTACCTGTAATACTAACCTATATATCAGACAACCTAAAATACATCCTTACCCTTGGAAAAATTGGAATCAGTTCCAGAAAGATTCTGTTATCGGGCTGAAGTTCAAAACACTCCAAAACCTGACCAAACAAAATATCAAAAACCATAAATGGATCTTATACCATCAGATTCACCAGATACAACAAAAACTTAAAAATAGATACAACCCTAAGATAGCAGGAAAATAAGACGCTAAATGGAGGAAACTTACGATATCAAACGCACGATTAGGGTCCAGATCGAAATGTCCAATTAATGACTGCAGGATGTATTAATAAAAAAAGTTAAACACAAGAATGCAGAAAGAGGGACAACAATGTAGGTGGAGTCAAAACCTTAATAATGCCTATTGTTGCTGCTGATACATTTTGAGCTGAAGCTTCAGAGTCTTGGCACAGAAGGGTAACCTACAGATCCACAAGACAGTAAATACCCAAATATAGAAAACTATCAACCCTGTGAAAACTAATTAAAAAACATGACCTCAAAGATTAGAGAAATAAAGGACTCCAAACGATTTTAGCTGTGTTCCACTATGCAGCATAACCAATACATCTCACATCAGCAGCTTATATAAGACTCAACTACAGAAGCAACATGCTAGTAGAAGAATCAAAGTTATGCCTAAAATCTGAATTACTTTACCAAAGCTTTCACCCCCCACCGCAAAAAAAAAAAATTGTCGTTCATGACTTTTTTTATATAAGTAAAGCAAATTTATTAAAGGTGCAAGGGCGCAACCCAAGTACACAAGAAGTGTACAAGAAAAAAAAAATAATCCAGCAAGATCGAGAACAAGGAAAAAGAGCACAAAAATCAACAAAGTTAAGAGGTATCGAGAAGGGCATTAACAGAGATCCACCCAAAGAAGGATTTAAAAAAACAAAGCTGCAAATCCAAGCCCGTCTTCTCACAACTTACACACTCAAGTTGTGCATGTGCGTTCACATTTAAGCAGAAAACCATAAACTGAAACTTTTACAGCGCAAAGTGTCACCAAATAAGTTTTATGCTTATGAATCAAGAAAATATTGACAAAATTAAGGAACCAGAAAAACAAGTTAAATGCTTATACGAGACAAAAAGAAAACATATTTAAATCATAATAAAATACTTATCAAAGAAAATTTAGACTATGTTTGTCAACAAACTGTATACTTATATTTTGTATTCAGTTTGAATTTCCTGCGCTTTTCAAATACATTAACAAACTCAAAATACAAAACACCTTTTTACTTATCAAAAAAAAAAAAATACAAAACACCTTTTATAAAACTATATTATTCCTTTGTTGTAAGAATATTTTGACAAAACAGGTACTTAACTTTTGCAGGGATAGCAGCTAACCTATTCTTTAAAAAAAATTAACAAATTAAAAAGAAAAATGATTAGTGGCCGGGCTACCCTAACTCCCTAAGTGGATGAGTGGTGGTCGTGCAGCCACCACAATAGGCCCAAGGTGGTCGCGCGGCCACCCCGGCCAAGACAAGGGTGACTACACAGCCACTCTCTTTTTTTCTTTTTTCTTTTTTCTTATACGACTACATATGTTTGGATTTTCTCGAAGAGGCATACTATATAGAAAACATTTTCTCAAATGTAGACCCCACCGGAATACACTTCAAAAAACACATTTCACATTTATATTCGCATCAAAACACTTAATCGAATACATTAACAAACATCACCTTAAATTGTGATAAAACAAAGATGTAAGAGATAAATTGTTCACTTAACATGAAAATTATCTAATAAAGCCCTAAAGTTCTAAGAGGCCACTATCGTGATTGAGAATGAGCCAGGCAAGAGGGAGAGATGCAAGGCCTCTACATATTGCGACTAGACGAAAATTATCGCAAATGATTTTATATAATAATTGAATAGTCACCATACCAGCTTGGCATAGCCCTCACTTTCTTCTCGTAGAAGGTTAAATTTTGTTTGCTGATAAAGAAGACGAGTATTTACTCTGACCTGAAATCAACAGCATAAATACATCAACTATGGATACTGATCGCTTTCACTGAAAGTTCTTATCACGACATGACATTATCAGACATGCATGTTAATGTTTTTCGTATTCACATTTTTGTTATAGACAACTGCATACATTGAAACGGACTTCCTCATTTAGATTTTCCATACCCCACCCCGGCAGCAAAAACTTTCCACTTGGAAAAGAAAAGGACACATTTCAACAAAATAACTATGTTTTTCCACCCAACTGGCATATATTAGTCCCTTGAATTTGTTTTCATTTATTACCTAAAATGTGGAGAAAAAAACATGTGATTTACATTCTTTTATATTTAGATAACCAAAAGAAAATTATTGATCAGAAGAGGATGAAGGCTGCAACAATCTTCCTCACCAGGACAAACAACCCAAATGGGAAGGGAAAGATGGCAATCGACCCAATGAACTTACAAAAACAAGTCATTGGGCTAAGTTGTCGGAAGCTGGATTTCACAGTACTGTGTGATAAGAAACCAAATCAAAATTATCTTGACCTTTTACAATGCACATTTAGTTTAGGGCATTCAAAGAGGACTATGGAGTAACAGTTTAAGGTTCAGTTGATTCATGGAAAATACTATAGTTGTATCCATACCTCATTGTATTAATAGTTTACATTAAGGTATTAGACAAGTGGATACCAAAGGCTAAAATACATTTAAATCCTTACACCATATGTATGATTCCAAATTAATCTCTTAGATTGTATCAAATTAGTCCTTGAAAATTGCTACATCTCAATGTAACCTTTATTTTGTCTTACTATCACCACTTGAACAGAATTGCTGATATAATAGATATTTTTGGTACATGTCCTTATAATGCTTGCATGGCATGCCACAAACTAGTCCCACAAATCAAAATATATGGAGAAATATAAATTAATTTATAATAATGGATATGTAAGACATTTGCCACGTTATCAATTGCATTCGTATAGCAACTGTAAAGTATAATAAAAGTAACATTGAAGTGTTTTCAGAACTTTGAGGCTAAATTTAAACAATCAATAGATCAAAAACAAAATTGGAATCTAACACATACTTCAAGGACGAAAATGTATTTTGACCAAGAAACAATTAAGTGTGTTTTAGTGATAATGATGATAATCACATAATTCCATGTTGTAACAATCACAAAACAAGAGTACCGATATGCACTTGTTAATATTTTGAGCATGCCACCATATATGACTATACAGCTACAAAACAATGATCCTCTTACCTCTTTGTTCTTCAAATCCTGAGCTTTTATCTTGATCATTTCAGCCTCCCATAGAAATTCTTCCTACAAGTAGTGTTTTATTTCATTCCCACAAAGATAAAGCATTGATAGAGGTCAACGACCACAGAACTAGAAGCCACAACCAGATAACAAACAAGAAAAAACCAAATTATAATAATATAACTATCATCACCTCAGAACGCTCCTGGAAAAGCCTCAAAGGAACCAATGCAGATTCCACCAGCCATTTTGCCTAAGAAGAGGAGAATGAAAACAAAATAAGAACAAAGCAACATAAAAGGTGAATCACAAAAAAAAAAAAACAAAACAAAACAAAACAAAAGGAAAAAACACAAGGGCACATTATACATCTTTCAAATTTATGAATAGTCAATTGCTTGGAAGCAACAAATTCATAGAATGACGACTTTAGTGAGAGACATTAAAGTAGCAAGAAACCAACATAAAAAAAAAAAAACATCATTTTCTTTTATAAGTGATCAAAAAATCATTAAAAACGTAAGGCACACCCATATACACAGGAAATATACAAGCGAAAACACCTAGCTAGATAGAAATAGAAAAAACAAACAAGAAAATAATGATAACTAAGCACCAAAGAGGAAACAAAAACAGTTGTCCAAAGATAAAGAATATAGAAGAAAAAAGGCTCCAGCTCCCCAACGTCCTCTTACAGTACTCAAAACTGTTATCATTCATTTCCCTTTAAAGACACCACAAGAGGCAAGAAGGCACCACCTTCCACACAACAGCACTCCTTGTGCTACCAACAATATACCAACAAACAAACAAGTCAACTATACGGCTAGGCATAACCCAAGACAGCCCAAAGCGACTGAAAAGGACACTCTCATAAGGCACAAGCAACCTCAAAATGGAGAAGGAGATGGTCCACAGACTCTCCATTCCTTTTCCACATACAACACCTATCAATCGCAATGACATGCCGCTATCTAAGATCAACCATGGAAAGGATCTTTTGTAGGGCCAAACACTTCCAAGGGAAGAGAAGGCCATCATTACAAGCTAGGACACTATAAAAGGAACTGACATCAAAGAATCCTTTTTTTGGAAGGGGCCCACCAAAGCTTGTCTTCACTTTTCCGTCTTCCTCTAACTGAATATAACAAGTTGAAGAGCAAGGCAAAGACACTCACCTCCCAATTATGAGCCACTCTAGCAAAGCTTACATTCCATTGATTAGAATAATCAGAAATCTCTAAGTGAGCCACTACAAAAGTATCATTTGCGTCATATAAATCTAAAGAGGCTTCCTTTAGGGCCTTGTCCTCATGTCATAGATCATGCCAGAATCTAACATTAGAGTCATCCCCACCTCAAATGACTTAAACACTTCCTCCAACCCCTCCTAATATTCTTCTATAACTCCACCCCATTCGCCCCAAGAGGCTCGTTTAAACACCACCCACCCCACGAATTGCCAAAAAACAACATTAAAAACTCTAAGTTAGAACTGCATTCATATGAAGGGGCAAGTGGAAAGATGGGGAGTAGAAGGCAAAGGGAGCCAACAAAGACTAACCATCAATTGGTTGAATAAATAGCAAAGGGAAAGGACAAGAGGAGGGATGAGGCATCCCTTTGGCGAGCAAATTCCAAACTATCCAAAGGTAGACAAATGGGAGGAAGAAAAGGAGCTTAAAAGAGAGTTTTTCAAATGCTTGCCTCACTATATACCATTACAACCAGGGTATAGCAATAAGATTATGCCTTCACCTTTCCTTCCTTTCTTTTTTGATAAGTAATATGAACTTTATTAAAAGAAAGCGTAAGACGCCCCTAAGTACACAAGAAGTATACACAGGAACAACCAACGCTAACCCGCAACCCCAAGGCCCCAGAACACAAAAGAACAAAAGACAAGCTACAAAAGAACCCAACAAAGAACAAGACTCCCCATAACCCGTCAAGGCACAACAAACCTACAACATGTGTGCCTTGCCTTTCCTACACCTAGAGGGATAGTTCGCGTCGCCATAATTAATGGAACTCTGCAAATTTAGAAGTTCCCTTTTTCCTTTAGTCTTCTGGCGCGCAAAGAACTGGAACTCCTCTTCCATGGCATCCCGAATAGCCAAAACCTCCTCCCCAAAATCCCCATCCATCGCCCAATCTAAAGGCAAACCATTCCAATAATCATCTTCTTCCACCTCCCACTCCACAATCTCCCCATTATGATCAAACCCAAGTGGCCAATTCCGAGATTGGGAGAAGCCATTAAAGCCGCCACTCGGAGGGGAGGAAGGACCTACCACCCCGCCATTGTTGGCCTCCTGAAGCGACACGGGAGGTACTGAACCTATCGGGGGAAGGTTGAGAAACCCCTTCCTAAAAAGGCCCAGGTTCACTAGCGTAATCGACTTCTTCAAAGCAAGAGGCTTTGCTGCCTTCTCAACTGGCGACTTAGCACCCATAACCCTCTTATCAACGTAGCCAATTGACATCTTCACAGCTTCCAGGGCGTCAAAAAATAGCACATTATTCCACTTCACAGAATGCCCTTCCCTCAGTTTTTTTGCCCTCCTGTAGTAACACTGAAAAGGCTTCGAAACCACCACAAGGAGGGGAGAACGCAGCTTCTCTCCCAAAATAGCTGCTCCAACGAGAGATGGAGGGGCAGAAAATGGTTCAGGAATCTGAAGCATCCCCAATTTAGTGAACTTAAAGACAGAAACAGAATAGGTAGTCGGATCCGCCGGAAAACCCAGATCCAGTGCCGGAGAAGGGAGAAAACCAAACAGATCAGAGGCTGGATTCCGGCTAAAAAACCTCGGAAACACCAGGGAACTGCTCGACCCACCCCCGAACAAAGACTCTGTCCCTGTAACATTCCCTGTGTTAGCCGCCGACGTGGGCTCCAACCTAGAGGAATCCGCAACAAAAGACGAAGAAGCAAGACTCGCGCCCTCTTTGGCTCCCAACGCTGTAACCTCCAAACCCCCAGAAAGAAACCAATTCAAAACCAACCCAGAATACACCTCCGATATCGTCTCCGGCGAGGATGGCATTGGACTAGGAAACTTTAGGTTTCCGCTTGAGACGGGCCACGCGAAAACCTAAGGGTTTTCGAAACAACCCCGACTCGGCAAACCGGGTCAGAACTCTCCTCACAGCCCGGCCCAAATCCAAATAAAAAGCATGCCCGAACTTACGCCACGTCCGCAATCTCGAATTTTCAAAATTCAAACGAGTGCTTTTCAAAATTCAAACGAGAATGCTTTCCCTGTGGACGTACAATCTGGTCTTTGTCCAGCAGATCAAGCGTGTGAGACTCCATTGAGAAACAATCCACCGCCGTTCTCGGATCAGCCTTTGCATGCCACACCGCCGGAAGAAGATCAAATTCGCAAGGCATCACCAACGAAGCCCTTATCCAGGAATGACCATCACCCACTATGGGCATCGTCTTCGCAGTAGAAGTCGAATCCAACCTCAACACCTCCGCAAAAGAAGGCCCCGTCTACTTTGGAGCCAAGCCCAGAGTCAGCTAAACATCCTTCACAGCCTTCTTCTCCGACGAAGATGAGGAGCCAAGCCCGCAACTCTCCGAGACAAAGAAAAAATCTACAATCTTTCTCAACTCGTCGGAAATTTAAGCCATCCCCACCCTTCACGGCCCTCAGGGATAAAAATAGACCCTTTCCGACCGCCCAACCTGAACGTTGTCGCCTCTAAATACTGCCCAGCTTTATTCCCAGCTCTCCGAGCAATTAGAACCTTCGATCCTTCTCTGAAGGATTTAACAAAATCTTGCTCTGCCGGGATACCCAACAACCCATCCAACGTGGACGCAAGCCACTCAGAGCTCTGCGAATTCAAGAAGACGACACTCAAGAAATTTCTCCTCTTCTCCTCCACCCTCAACGTCGACGCCCTAACCAAGACCGAGAAGGTAAAAGACTTCGACTCCACTATGAAACTCTTATCCATCTGCGACACACCTGAGACTAAGCCGACCAACCCAAAAAAACTACATCGCCGAACAAAGAACCACCCAACGAATCAGAAAACCAAAAAACACAAAATTAGAGGACCAAGCAGGAGGCTATGAGAAATATAGAATGCGAGAGGACGGAGCAGAAATCGAACCCCTAGCTGGACGCGCTCTCACGCGCCGTCACTAGGGCAGAGAGGAGAGAGAGGATAAGATGGGTTGCCCTTAGTGCAAGGAAAAGGGAGCCACGAGGCAAGCCTAGAATATAGTAGCAGGTGAGGCACTACCCCAAATGGAATGAAGTGTACAAACTAAAGATAAAATCTCTAATAATTCAATAAAAAAATATTGAAAATATAGAAGCAGTACATAAGATATTCCATCACATATACAGCCAAATAGAACATGTTAGTGAAGCTCTGTCGGACAACAACGTACAAAAGCAAATTGCTGATACAACCCAACAGTCCATCCATGTTTAGTATGGTCCCAAACCCAAAAATCCCTTCCAAATGACTAGAAGCATATACATTACAGCAGGGAAACAGATTCTTAATAGAGCATATATGGATGAGATTGTTCTGTGCAATTATATTCACAGTACTTGAAAAACTTTTATATATAGACAACATCAATGAATAGAATTCAGATCATCATGGGTACATGCCACAATATAAGCAAATAAATCACAATAACACACATCAGTGAAATACCAATAATAAAACATAGAACTAGATATTTTTTATTGATAAGTAAGAAAATTTCATTAAAAAGCGTAAGGCACACCTAAGTACACAGGAATTATACACATGAGTAACTCAGTTAGCCCACATAAAAAAACCCAAGAAAACCCATAAGAAACTACATACCCACAACACCCAAAACCCATATGAAACCCAAAATACAAAAGAAGCCCCCAACAAACACCCAAGATACAATAGAAACCCCCCATAGAACTAGATATTAATAAACGCTAACCAGTTAACTATATATTATTTTTTTTTTATAAGTAAGAAGAACTTTTATAAAAAAAGCGTAAGGCGCCCCTAGGTACACAGGAAGTATACACAGGAACAACCAAACCTAACCCAATAAAACCCACAACACCAATGCCCCAGAACACAAAAGAACCAAACAAAATACAAAAGAACCCAACTAAGAACAATAAAACCCACTACCCGTCAAAGCACA
Source organism: Alnus glutinosa (assembly GCF_958979055.1). NCBI lineage: Eukaryota > Viridiplantae > Streptophyta > Magnoliopsida > Fagales > Betulaceae > Alnus > Alnus glutinosa. Next base: position 24,671,892 of record NC_084898.1, on the reverse strand, counting down.
ACAGACCTACAACATATGTGCCTTGCCTTTCCTACGCCTAGAGGGGTAATTCGCGTCACCATAGTTAATGGAACTATGCAAATTTAGAAGCTCCCTTTTCCCTTTAGAGTTTTGACGCGCAAAAAACTGGAACTCCTCCTCCATGGCATCCCGAATAGCCAAGGCCTCCTCCCCAAAATCCCCATCCATCGCCCAATCTAATGGCAAACCATCCCAATAATCATCTTCATCCTCCTCCCACACCACAATCTCCCCGTTATGATCAAAGCCAACTGGCCAATTCCGAGTTTGGGAGAAACCATTCAAGCAACCACTCGCAGGGGAAGAAGGACCTACAACCCCGTCATTGTTGACCTCCTGAAGCGCCACGGTAGAGACTAAAATCGGGGGAATATTGAGAAACCCCTTCCTAAAAAGGCCCTGATTCACTGGCGTCATTGCCTTCTTTATTGCAGGAGGTTTTGCCGCCTTCTCAGCTGGCGGCACTCCACCTGAAACCCTCTTAACAACGAAGCCAACTGACATCTTCACAGCTTGCAAAGAGTCAGAAAGTAGTCCATCATTCCACTTCACAGAATGCCTTTCCCTCAATTTTTTTGCCCTTCTGTAGTAACACTGGAAGGGCTTAGAAGCCACCACAGGGAGGGGAGAGCGCAGCTTCTCTCCTAAGAGAGCTGCACCAGCGAGCGACGGAGCGGCAGAGAGGGGATTAGGAAACTGAAGCTTCCCCAAAGGAGTAAACTTAAAAGAAGTAGAAGCTGAACCCCCCGGAAAACCCAGATCCGGTGCCGGAAAAGGGGGGAAACCGAACCTATTAAAGGCTGGATTCACACTCGAGCAAGAAACCGCCGAAAGCACCTGGGACCTGCTCGACTCACCCCCGGAAAAAGACTACGATCCTGTATCTGTCCCTGTAACTGTCGCCGAAGAGGACTCCGGCCTAGGATAGATCCCGACATCAGCCGAAGAAGCTGGACTCACGCCCACATTATCTCCCAACGCTGACACCTCCAAACCCCCAGGAAGAATCCGATTCAGAACCAACCCAGAGGACATCTCCGTTGTCGTCTCCGGCGAGGTTGGCGGCGGACAGGAAACTTTAGGTTTCCGCTTGATTCGGGTCACGCGAAAACCAAAAGGTTTTCGAAACAGCCCCGACCCGGTAAATCGGCTCAGAAATCCCTGAAATAGAGATCCCATTTGCATAACAGGGCTGCATTTCTGGTTCATCTCTGACCACACAGTAGATGCCCATAATTTCAAAGCTCTGTCTTACCAGAAATGACAATAATACCACTCCCTGCATCCCATATAAATAGCCCACATTTCCCTTTTGGTCGTTTCTGAAAATAATTCTCCATGCCCATAAATCTACGATACTTTTTGTTCGCTTTCCTAAAATAACCTTTCGCTTTTGCTTTAATTACATTCGATGTCATGTCCCTTTCCACTTTCAAGTAAAAAATTAAGGACAAAACATCAAAATTAGTATAAAGCAAGTAGGTGTAATAACATTACTTACTATTTTCTTAAAACTTGTGCTTTTGTCAAGTGAACTTATTTTGCGGGACAGTAAGGGTGTACACATTTATTAATTAGTTAAACAACTTGCACACAACATATCAAGTACCCAAAACAGAGTCGTATCAAAAAAATATTGTACACCTTAGAATGCAATTAACAAAACAAGAAAACATATGCAATAGAAATATTTTTTTAAATAAGCAATTTCAATATCATTAAATAAGCGCAGCGGGGCGCAACCCTAATACATAGGGAATATACAAGAGAACCCCTAATATGAAGAAAAAGAACAAAAGTTCAAAAAATCTGCAAAACTAGAGACAAGCAAAAGCTATGATGAGCAAATATCCAAGTGTAGAACGTGTTGAACATAAGCTTCCGCAACTCTATCACCGAAGTTTCAATATCTTCAAAACTCCGAGCATTCTATTCTCACTAAAGGCACCACATTAAACACAATTGAGCCAACCTCCATTACTTCCATAGCTGTACCACGCCCTACTTGTCTTTCCCAACTAACCAACAAATCAATCACCCATCTAAGCATAACCCACTCAACAACAAACAGATTAAAAATGGAACTCCATAACCCCCTTGATACTTCACAATGAATTATTAAATGATCAATAGACTCCCTACTCTTCTTGCTATAATCATATGCACATATATCTCTCTCTTTTTCTCTCTCTCCCTGCCCTAGCGGCAGCGCGTGAGAGCACGTTACTCTAGGAGTTTGGCTTGTTTCGCCTCCAGTCGTCCATTTGTTGTGCGGGGATAGTGTTTTGAGCATCAGGTGTTTGTGGGTTGTGCTAGTAGCTCGCGTAGGGGCGTCAGCCAATGGGTCTCGCGACTGTGTGGCTCTTTTCCGTCAAAAATGTGAACATCCTCTGGGTCGGTCGGTTGGGTTTTGGGTGTTTTTTGAGATGGAGATAAGTTTTATCGTGGAGTCGAAGACCTTTGTCTTCTCGATTCTGGATGGGGCGTCGACGCTGAGGGTGGGGGAGAAGAGAAAAAGCTTCTCCAACGAAATTTTCATTAGTTATTCGTGTTCTGAGTGGTTGGCTTCGACCTTGGAGAATCTCGTGGGTTATCCGGAAGATCAAGTTTTCATCAAATCTTTCAGGAAAGGATCAAGAGTCTTGATTGCTCGAAGAGGGTGTAACCAAGCCGGCCGTTTCTTAGAGGCAGCATCATTCGGAATGGGTGGCCGAAAAGGGTTTATTCTGATCCCTAAGGGACGTGGAGGGTGGGGTTAGATAAAATTCTCCGACGAGCTGAGAAAGGCCGCAATTTCCTTCTCTGCTTCAGTGGGCTGGGGGTCTGGGTCCATGCATGAGTCGGTGGAGAATAGGGGGAAGGACGTAGAGGCATGGCCGGGTTTGGTTCCTTTTACGAAGGGGCCCTCCTTTGTGGAGGTGTTGAAGGCAGGCTCAGCCGCTGTCGTGAAGAAGGTGCCTATCACGGGGGATCGTTTTTCCGGGAGAAAGGTTACGCCGATGGAACAGTGTGATCTTGACCTTCTATCGGCGGTAAGGGTGTTAGACGCAGATCTGAGGTCAGCGTTGGACTGTTCTAAAGAGTCTTCTTCGTTTGATCTGTTGGGTAAGGACCAGCCTCTCCGTCAGTTGGGTAAGACTTATCTTCCACATGCGAGTTTGAAATTTGAAATTTCAAAGTTGCGCACGAGGAGTAAGCGGGTCATAGGGTTCAACAAGGTTTTGGGCCGGGCTGCTAAGAAACTTCTGGGCCGGCTTGCAAGGTACGGACTGAGACGAAAGGGCTTGCGTTTGGGTCGTCTCATGCCAAAACCCAATTCCTCCCAGTCGTCAAGTTTCACGCCGGAGACGACGCTGGTGGCCTCTTCTGAGCTGTGCGAAGACATTCTGCCGGAGTCGATGATGGAGTTTCCCTATTGGGATCCTTTGTGCGAAGACAAACCAAGGGGTGGGTCGTCTCTGGTTATGTTGGCTCCTCTGTTCGTCTTCCCACCACTGCCAATTGCGGAGATGCCGTCCCCGGCGACCTTGGCTGCTCCTCTAGCGTTGACTGGGCTTTTGTGTGGTGCAGAGCTCTCCGTCCCAACTATTCCTTCTCCCTCAGGGGCCTCTGAGTTGAGGAAGAAGATTCGTTCTTCCCCCTCCCCCTTGCTGCAAAGTCGCCCGTCGAGTATTACAGGAGGGCTAGGGAGCTCAGGGTAGGGCATTCTGTGGTTTGGAATGATGGGTTTTTATCAGACTCTTTGGAAGCCTCGAAGCTATCTGCTGGACCTGCTCTTTTTAAGGATATAGGTGGAGAGTTTCATGCGAAAAAGAAGACAGAGACTCCAGCAAAACAAGGTCTATTTAGGAAGGGATTTCTCAATCTTCCCCCGATTGTTTCTGTCCCTCCCGTTTTGCCGCGGGAGGTCAAGGACGTCGGGGTAGCAGGTCCTTCCTCTCCTCTGAGTGGTTGCATCATTTCTCGTTCTGTTGAGGGAAATGGTTTCTCCCAATCTCAGAATTGGCCTGTAGGTTTTGACCATAACGAGGAGACCGTAGTTTGGGAGGAAGATGATTATTGGGAGGGATTGCCCTTGGATTGGGCATTGGAAGGAGCTTTTGGGGAGGAGGCCTTGGCAATTAGGGATGCCATGGAAGAAGATTTTCAGCTGGAGAAGATGATTGCGCGCTAAAAGTCTAAAGGAAAAAGGGAGCTACTTAATTTGCATAGTTCCATCAATTATGTTGTTGCAAAAGATCCTTCTAGGAGTAGGAAAGGCAAGGCACACATGATGTAGGTTTGTGTGCTTTGGTGGGTGGTGGGTTGTTTAGTTTCTTACTTGGGTTCTATTGTAGTTTGTTTTGGGGTTTTTCTTCGGCTTCGAGGGTTTGGGTTTTGTTGTTTCTGTTGGGTTTTTGCAGGTTAGCTTTGGTTGTTCCTGTGTATACTTCCTGTGTACGTAGGGGCGCCTTACGCTTTCATTAATAAAGTCTTCTTACTTATCAAAAAAATATATATCTAAGGCTATTGTACACACAAAGAATGCCATCCGCAAGGGAGCTTTGACTCTCCATATACTCTTCCAAGGGAAAGAGAATCCATTCGAACCAATTGGCACTTGATAAAGCGACTTCACTTCAAACTTACTCCTTATAAAAGGACTCCATCCTATTCTATCCCCATCTCCGTGTATTAGTCTAAAAGAATACAACCTCTCGAGGAAGATACTACCACCTCCACCTCCCAATCCTAAACTAGTCTAATAAAACTTACATTCCAATGAATATTCCCTTCTTTAAGCTACAAGCTATCCACCACCCACGCTGTTGTGTGGAAGATGGTTCCTTCTTGCCTTTTGTGGTGCTTGTGAAGGAAACGAAATGGTAGGCATTTCGAGGACAAAGAAATGACGATTGAAGAGCTCATTACTTTTTTCTTTTTTTCTTTGTTCCCTTGGACTATTGTGTTCCTAGCTCCATTAGTGATTAGCTTTCATGATTTTCTTGTTCCTTTTTCTTCTCCTTTTTAGACAATTCTCTTGTATACTCCATGCGTACTTGATTGTGCTTCGCATTTTTTAATGATATTACTCTTACTTATAAAAAAAAAAAAAAAAAAGTTATCCACCACCCACACGTCCTCTCTCTGTGCAATACTGATCAAATCCAAATAAGATGCCTTCAACAGACCATCCCCACACCACACATCATGCCAAAAACTAACCTTTGACCCATCACCCACCTCAAATCTAACAAATTTTGAAAACATTTCCCACCCCTTCTTATATATTTCCGAACTCCCACTCCAGATGTCTTTGTTACCTCCTTAGAGAACTAAACCGCCCCCCCCCCCCCCCTCCAACTCATACTATCATATTTAGTCACTATCACCAATCTCCATAGTGCCTCTCTATCCGCAGCATACCGCAACCACCACTTTTCCAAACGGGCTCTATTGAACTGAATCAGATTTCTAACTCCCTACTCACCTGATTTTATCGGAGAACAAATCCTTACTCAATTCACTAAATGAAATTTAAATTCATCCCCAATACCACCCCATAAAAAATCTATTTGAAGTCTCTCAAGCCTACTAGCCACTCCCATTGGAATTGGGAAAAGAGATAATACGTATGTAAATTGGATAGTGTACTCTTAATCAACCTACCACCCTTGTATAAATAAAGTTTTTTCCATCCAGCCAACCGCCGTTCCATTTTTTCAATAATGCCATTCCAAATACATATGGCCTTGTAAGAGGCACCCAATGGCAAACCCAAGTACTTCAATGGCAACGAAGATACTCAAAAATCAAGAATATTGGCTTGTTCTTCTACATCTCCCACTTAGCTTACAGGAACAATTTCTGATTTTGCTAAATTAATTCTCAATCTCGAAACAGACTCAAACATAAGAAAATATACCACAAATGTCAAATTTGTTCGGAATTTGCATCTCAAAAAATCAATGTAGCATCAACAAACGGTAAATGAGACACTAACAACTCTTCATTATTCCTCGACCCCACTGCAAAGCCTAACAAAAGTCTCATATCCACTGTAGCAGAGCCTCCATAACCACCACAAACAATAGCGGCGATAACAGATCCCCCTCTCAATGCACGAGAGCTAGAAAAAAATCCGGACAGTGTACCATTTACAAGAATGGAAAATCGCACCGTAGAAATACAATGCTCCATCCAATCCCTCCATTTCTCCACAAATCTGCATCTCTTCAACAATAAAACAAGAACTCCCAATTTATATGATCACACGCCTTCAACAAATCCAACTTGCACAACACTTCGGGGTCTCCCGATCTAATCCAACTATCCAGATATTCATTAGCGATTAACACTAAATCCAAAATTTGCCTACCTCCAATGAAAGCAAATCATATGAAAACATTTGTTTTACCTCCAAAATTTGAAAACTATCCAAACATTCATAAGTTATCATACAAATTATCTAAAAACATAATATTTCTCTTATACTTACAAATTTTGTGAGGCGAGAACGATACTCTCCTGGCATTGCAAGCTGCAAAAGAAGTGAATAAATCCACGTAAGGAAAAGCTTATGGACTAGCATCAAATACATAATATATCAGGTCATCAGTAAAACAAACAAAACCACACTATACAGTAACATCACGCATAATAATGCTATAACTTTTGGGCAAGAAGAGGCAACACCAAAATGCCACAACACTGAAACAGCACAATTAAGGAAAAGCTCATTGTCCAAATACTTAGACTCCCAACAAGGATTTAACTCACAACCTCCTTGTTGAAAAGGCAGGACTCAAACACCCATTCCAAGTGAGAGGTTGCCACTCTCAATCCCAACCTCCAGCTAACAAATTTTAAACCATACACACTCAATAAAGCGGCTGAAAAATTATATCAAAAGCAAAGAAACCGGTTGTGCTTGTTTGGCTCCAGTGTATTACTACACTCCTTTACATATACGTTTACTGTGGCTTCAAAATTCATGTTCCTAACCTATTGTCACAAATATTCAAAAACGAATAACTCACATCTTGAGCCATTTGGGTCACAATATCCGCGAAACCCGAAGCCAACTCTTCGTCCGATACACTAGCCGTGAACTCCACCGAGTCCAACGCCGCTTTGCACTTCTGAAACGGCAAGTCGCCGCGAACCTAGCAATCACACGCACACAAAAACTCATTCTCAAATCCTAAGAAGAAACAAATTACGCACGTATATGTATGTAGAGCCATAGAACTTGGAAGAGAGGGCGAACCATGGTCCAGCAGAGCTCGTAGAGGAAGCGAAGCATGGGGACGGGGTCGGGGACCTTGAAGCTAGGGTTTCCGCTCCTCCATTCGCGAAGAAGGTCCTCTGTGACGCATATGCACTGTACAGGAGGGAGCGACATTTACAGAGAAGAGAATCGCAAACCCTAGAGACTGAAAAAAGGGTGGGTTTGAGGAGTGGGGGTGGATCAGCGAGAAGGGTGGGAGAGCGATAGGGTGGTGAGCAGGTGGGTTTTCATGGGGAAATCCTTGGCGAACGGGGGTTTCAGGGGAATCTGACACAAGTTGTAGGGGGGTTTTGGGCAATTTCGGGGGAGGGGATGATGCTAAATGCTGTCATGCATTAAGCCTGTTGGTTCGGGTTTTCATGAGGCTGGTGGGTTTCTTGTTGGGTCGGATGTTTGATAAGCACCATAAAAAGGCCAGGGTATAGATTTTGATCACGGTTCACGGGACACACTAAAGACCGTGAGTTGTGATGGCAACAGAAAATGAGCGAGTTAGAATATAGTAAAATAAGATTCCAGTCAAACATGATCAATTCGGTTAGATACTATTACAAACGGGTCGATTTTGTGTCACTTGGCTTAACTCATATATGACCCGCACAAGTTGGATGATTTTTTTTTTAGCCTTCAAAAATTTAGGTCCTAAAGTGTAAATCTAAATAGACATGTAATCTTATTTTCTTTTATAACTATATGTTCGTTTATGCAGATGAACTTTTGTTGGAATGCAATATTATTCCGACGGGATATTATGCGGAGAAGTTGAGTTATGTTTATTAATTATGATTATGGTTAATTGGATATTGATTGTCATGAATCTATTTACGAATGTGTATAATTGATATAAGATATGAAATTGTGTTAATCAGGTCATACTGAGTAATTGGATCTATTAAACCCATGTATATTAAACATGTTGAAAACAAATAGAAAATGGTCATGTTCAAGTCAACTCAACATGATCTGTTTATTAAACGAGTAATATGGGTTGCGTCGTGTTACCCATTTAATTAAACGAGTCGGGTCATTGGTTGAAAAGTTTAACTTATTTAATTAGATGTTGGGTTCATGCTGACCCATATAGTAATATACATATTGGTTGACACGAAATGAACACTCATGAACCTGACTTCTAAAGAGACGATGTTGCCAAGTTCGTCATGGGTTCCATACCAAAAGTGTTTGTTGCAGTTATACTTAGTTCTTTTGTATAATCGTGGCTCCCACCATATCAAAATCATGATAAATGGTATTAAAACCAACTTAATAAGCTATGTGGATCAATAACAATATAACATAACGGGAGTTTTCTCAATCTAAACGTTGTAGATTTTAATGGAATAGATTCTGATATACTGAATATCCACTAAAGGCAACACTAGTTGAGAACAGAGGCCCAGGAGCTCACAATTTGGGCCGGGGTAATCAATCCCAAACTACGAGCCTCGATTGGGACGTAGGAACTTGCACGTATAACAATTTGGGATGTAGCGCAAAGGATTATTGCCCCGCAATTTAATTCCAACTATCCTATTATTCTCAACGTGGAACCTTGTTACGTCTTTAGCCTATTAGTAAAAATGCAATATAGCACGACACTTGATAACGGTCACAACCTACAGAATGAAGGGAATTTAGCACCATGCTCGGCCAAAGTCGTACCTCATTGCCAAGCGACACATTGCCAATGGCATACCTCATTAAAGGGCACTGATTCAATACCACACATCACCAAGATCGTACCTTATCAATGGAGCACATGCAACCAATTTAGGTACGTTCAAATTGACACATACATGCCATAGGCTTGGCAATTCTGGTCAACGGGTCGGGTTCGTGTCGACCCAATTGACCCGATTACATATTCGGGTTCAACACGAACCCGACCCGATTATTAATCGGGTTGAATATTGAAACCCGAACACGACCCTATTGTTAAACGAGTTACCCAAACACGACCCGGGTAACCCGTTGTGACTTGTGACTTCGTCTTTGTCTTCATCTCAACGCTGCTCCTCCTCGGCTCCTCTGTCTCTGTCCTGTACACGCGCCTCTCTCATGCCCCATCTCAGTCTCACCACCACCACTACTTCACCAACTCACGAATAGGTGTGGACTCCAACCCCCTCCTCTCCGATGCCCAAAACGACGACGTTTCCACTTCCGAAGACAAAATCGACGAGCTCGACATCATCGAAGAAGATCCACAGCAACAAAACGAATCAGAGGAAGGAGATGCAAAAGGCGACCGATCGGATCAGACTCAGGTTTCTAGCAACTTCTTCGACCATCTCAGCAGGGCCATCAGGACTCAGGAGGGCGTTCCGGTTCAACCAGCGCTCGATCGACGAGTGGGTCGACGATCGCTTAGGGAGTCAGTGTCTGAGTATCGGAGCTTCGGAGGAGGCATGATTATGAAACCACTGAAAGTTGAAACGACTGATTCGGGCTGAAGGAGAGGAGGCGTGAAAGTGTGAAACTAAGTGAAAGAAAGTGAAAAGGAAAACCGAAAAGAAAATATGCGGTCGCTAGGTTTGTTTCAGCTTTTTTATTTTTTTTTAAACAAACGAGTTGTAGTCTTGTCTGGCGGGTTGTGTCATAATCGGGTTGACCCGGTTATGACCAAAACCCGATTACCTTAAACCCAAACCCTGTATTTTCGTGTCGAGTTCGTGCCGGGTTCGTGGGTCGTGTCAAAAATTGCCAACCCTACATGCTCAAGCTTTTGCAAACAATGCACAAGCTCACTATAAGAAAGGGAAAGTCAAATAATTTTTTTCCCATTTTCTTTGTCTCTCTCATCTCTTCTTTTGTTATTTTCCTCCATACACGAAAACTCCATTTTTCCCCCTTTGGTTTATTATCTCCCTCAACCAACAAACTCAATAAGCATTTCAAGTAAACAAAATTTTCACCCTTTTCCAATCTCTCTTTAATTCTCATTACTGTTTAATTTTTCTTTTAAATTTGATGCTACTTCATATCTAGCTGAAAATGGGTGAATGATTTTGTTTTAAGGTTTTTATACTCTTGTTGACTTACCCATTAGTTGTTGTGAGTTTATTTGATGGGTTTTGGATTTGGGAGTAAAACTTGGAGTCTTTGAGTCCCCCACACAATTCAATGCTCCATTTCTCTTCTGTTGTCTTAGTATTTTGGTGGTCTACTGAAAAATAAAGTGACTTCTAATTTAACGTGCGTGTGTGTAACGTATAACAAAATATTGTAAAAGTATAATTTAAAAGACACAAATATTTTGTTAACGAAGTGAAAACTTAATTAAAAGAAAAACCACTTCAGGACAGCCAAACCCAGGATGGTTAAATGTAACACCCCGCTTTTACAAAAAGTGTAAGTGAAAATTTTTGAATTTTCACGTGACATTACTAACTTATCAGAGGTAATTATTGACAACGGAATAAATGTAATATAGATCAGGGAATAGATTGACACCTCAGATCTACTACTGAAATACCTCAAAATATATAATAAGCCAGTAAGTATAATTATACAAACAGTAATAACAGTCATGCCTCACAGGGCAAGATAGTCATACAAGCCAAATATATACATATAACTGGAGAATTATAAGTACTGTCTTGAGCTAAGTAGGTGGTAGCGCGCCAAGCGGCTACGTGAATTTTAAATTTATAAGTTTACCACTCGCAATAGTACATATCGATTGTACTATAGTAAGGGTGATCGAACCACAGAGATTATTGGTTGTTTTGCGTAATAGGATATTTAAAGAGTGTATTTAACTTAACTTAAAGATAAAAATAAAAAGCAAGAGTTGTAGAATTGAAGCTACAACAATAGAGTGAAGTAATGAAAGCGGAAAATGAAAACAAACTAAGAGAAAAACTTAGGGTATTGATCTTGTCCAATCCTCAACCAATGAAATGCTTAAAGTCTATATGGATCTTCCTAATATACATGATATGAGCGCGTAATGGGCATCAACCATTACGACGACCTTGACATGAAAACACTTTTGTTAAGACGTAGTTATAAAGCACCTACTTTTACATTAATCAACTCCACGTAAAGATTAGTCTATAATTGAAAAACGTTTACACTACGAAAGGTGCGGAGTGATTAATGATCTCTAGCTTACTACTCTACAACACATCCTAATAAGCATACACAATATATGAAAACCCTAGTTAGGCCACAATGATAAGGTATCTAGTTTTACACCAAACGCATCACGTAAAAGTTACACTATAATTGAAAAACGGTTTAAACTACCAAATGTGTGAAACGACCGGTATTCCCTAGTATACCCTATAAGGTGACTCTAATGAGAAAACACACATTATGTCAAAAAGCATCATTGCACAAGACATCATTCTCTTTCAAAAATGTTGATTTTACTCATGAATCCAAGAAAACTCATAGACAAGCATGACTCTTTTTCATGAATAAATGGATTGAAATATTGAAAACAAAACCTTTTAGCATGGGTTTTGCAATCCTCTAGCCTTACACAATCATCAACATATTAAGAAAATCTCAAGAACATCAAGAACACTTCATGGTTTTTGGAGAGGATTTTGATCAAACCCTAAGAACTAATTTAGCTAGACATGAAGTAAACTAATTTAAGCATAAAAAATAATAAAGAAACACGATCAAAATAAACTAAAAACAATATATTGAAAGTATGGAATTCGGATTACATAAAAGAAATGAAAAGCATTAAAATTAACTAAGAAGATACACCTGAGAAAATGGAAGTCCCAAGAAGATGCATGCCTATTACTCTCACCCATGCCTCATATATATAGAGGATGAGATTTACAAAATAAAATTTAAAGAAGAGATAAGATAAGAGATAAGATAAGATAGGATAGGATAGGATAAGATAAGAGATGATATGATAGGATAAGATAGGATATGATAAGATAAGATAGGATAGGATAGGATATGATAAGATAAGATAGGATAGGATAGGATAGGATAAGATAAGAGATATTTGGAAATATCTAAGATATTTTGGAAATATCTAAAAATATCTAAAAAAATATCTAAAAAATATCTAGGAAATATCTAAGATATTTAAAATATCAAGGAAAAGTGACATGTCAACATTGTTCCAGATTGTTCCGAAAATATCCAAATTCGATCGATTGATTATAAAGTCAATTGATTGCATTTCGCTCGATCGCATTCGTGGTTTCCCTGTCTCGATCGATCGCATCTCGCACGATCGATTTTTCTTCGACTGATGATTCGATCGATCGATTATAAAGTCGATCGATCTATTTGCCTTAGCCGATTCTTCACTTGGCATGAGCAACTTTGAACTCTGGAAATGACAAAATCACCCTTGATATATTTTCAGGTCTAATTCAAGTGTTTTGAACTAGATTTCAACTAAGACCTGAAAATAAGACAAAACACAAAACTACAACAAAACGTTACATTTACAACACAAACTAGGCATAACAAATGTAAATTAAGGGGTCTTGAATAAAATAATTCAAGACTTATCAGTAGGGTGAACTACAACAGGGTAGTCCCAAAAAGAATGGCTATCCAGCCTTACAAAAAACTGAACCAGGAACCATCTATGAGTCGGGATAGTCCTGATATTCTTCTTCTTTTTCATAGCCTGAATCATTACAAATACCATACAAAAAGAAGACAACAACATAAACACTAAAGTGAGTCCGCTGTTTCCAATAATAATATGAGTGCTGATTTATTTAATTAATGCAACACAATGCAATGGCCATATAATCACATGTATATGCAAAATATAATCTATGATCGCGAATCATAGACATAAAATGAACATAAACGTAATCATAAAGCAATGACAGTTTTAAGTGTAGAGTTTTAGGTATTTCTCTTTTTCCACTCCTCTGTTGGCCTAGGCACGGTTAACGTGTTATTTGAAGCCTGGGCTTCCTCCCTTTAACTTTTAATTATTTTCTTTGGGAGCCTAGGCTCCTAGAAACCTCAGTTTCCCTGGATACACCAATTTTTGTATTTATTAGTCTCTTTTCAAGTACCTCCTCATTCACTGAGAACCTAGGAACTCATGTGAAGCCTCATGTACCCACTGTGGATCTAGATCCAGCAGCTTGTTATTAAACAGATTATTAAGAATAATAAAACATGCAAAGCCACATGCGCAAACAAGTAAATAAAGCAGTAAACATATATTATAGGAAAAGTCAACCAGCTTCGTCCTCAGTAAGTATAGAGATACTTACTAGTTTCTGCTCCGAATATTTTCCTTTACAACTGCATAATAATCATCATATAGTAATACTAAATTAGTGAAAAGATGCTACAAATAAGTTTACTATACTTATCCTTAAAGTATTATTTTAACCGTTGTCCTAATACTTCCGTTTTTGGTTTTCTTAATCAAGATATTGAATGCCATCTTAGATTATTGAATAATGAAACTAAGACATCCTCTTTTATTAGCCATTAATTCCAACTAGTATATTGATTTATGACTCCCACTCATACCCATATATATATATATATATATATATATATATATACACCTTGTTGCCAAAATAATCCTTTCTACACACACACATATTAGCCATATACCCATATACACTCACTCACTAAGTTTATACTTTAATATTCTCATTCATGCAGGGAATTCCAGCATACATCACACACAATTCACTTCACACATTCATTTTTATTAATCAACACACATACACTTCAGAAGCTCATTCCCACACAAAATATTAAAGCAAAGCTACTATCTTGCTTGTTTAAAACTTCATGAGTGTAATTCTTTCATTAGAAGAGGAGAAACAACCCATGATCCCAGAGAACAAATACTGAATTTTAGAGAGTGAAAAGGAAGATTTACTTACCAAAATTCGTACCCAACATATTGGATAAAAGGAAGGGATCTAACTCCAAAACAGAGTGCTTAAAATGAGTTGGAAGTTGCTGGTTTTTGAGCTAGAATCAGAGAGGGATTTTAGATGTTGGTTTCTGGTGTTTTGTTGAGAAACAAGATGAGATTTAAGACTTCATTTCTGGCTCGTAAGTGCTGGTTTTCATAGAAGAGTGAGAGAGTTTTCCCATGGAAGATCCAGCACCAAAACAGTGAAGGGAAGGGAAGCTTACGTGAGTGGTATGGGAAGAGCTTTGGCTGATTTTTAATGTCCCATGCATGCTATATATAATCACTTTGAATGGCTGAGATCAAGCTAGCACAATTTCTTCCAATGGTCGGATCTTTGACAGCAAGAGAGAAAGATATCCATGCAAGATCATGCAATATCCAATATTATATTTTTTTCCATATCTAGTGTCATAATTAGATTGTACTACCATATCTAGTTTAATTTCAACCAAACTAAGCTAACTTAGGCTAACTAAATGGGTTTCAATCATTTGGAGCCGTCCACAAGTAATGGGTTCAAAATCAAAGGTAGAAAATCATTTCTTTGCTGTTTACCCGTAAGCTGCGTCGCACTGGATAAAATCGCTCGATCTAAAATTAGTCGATTGATCGACATCAACCCATAATCGCTCGATCGACCAGAAAGTCGCTCGATCGACTTCATAATCGCTCGATCGACTTTAACTTTACTGATCTATTTCTCTACATGCATAAATATATAATTTAATTAGACTAATAGTAATTCTTAAGCCTTATACTTATGCATGCACATATTTTAATAACTTAAGTAGGGTGTCTTTCCCGGGTATTACATTAAACGTCTTCTACACGACTTGCCTTATCAAGGATGGCGTCTAGACAGAATAACTACGTCGTCAAAATGGTTGCAGCTGTCTTCCCATATCTGTGTTTGGATCAAATCCTTTTACTTGTCGAACGCTGAAAGGTGTCCGGACATTTTACTGAGACGTATGGACGGATGCAACCTAAAATAGTTCGAAGCTTTTGGACACAGAAGGGAGTCCGGACGGAAAGTTCTCGTCGTCCGGACGGATATTGCTTGACTGACGAGCGTCCTGACGGAATACGACGTCGTCTAGACGGATGCAAGGGATCTGAACTTTACTGTTTTGAATTCTGCACAGAGTCTTCTTAAAGCACATAACCAAGGTGTAGACTCTAAATATAACAATATCCCTAAGAAGCAACATTACATTGAAGTAATTTTGTCCAACAGAATGCAGTCAATCACAAACTAACATCTACGTTTAGGGATTTGGTAGTCAATTGAAAATGGGGCTTAATGTCTAAAAAAATAGTGGATTTTGGCTTGAAAATCGAAACCCCTTTGAGCAACACAAAAACTTTAGGTTTATTTATTTCTTTGTGTTTACTTACTAAATTGTGAAACTCACTCCTTTTACCTGTAATCCTAGTTTACATACGCTATTCATGGCTTTACTCATCGTGGTGATTATGATTGGAGTGCCGATTAGAATTGTCCTTGTGATCGACTCGATGATTTGACAATATGACATGGATGTTTAGACCCACTATAGAACTATACATGGTTAATGATTGATATTAATAAGGAAAGTGTTTAAAAGTGAGCCATTGGCAGACTTAAAAATTTGTTGGACAGTGTTGATACAGTTTTCGGTATGGTGACATGTCAGCTCTTAGTTGGTCTTCTGGGGACTAATGCGATGAGGTCGCTCTTGATTAGTCGGCTGACCAAGGACATGCAAAACAGTAAAGGCGCATCAGGGGTTGGCTGGCTGAGCCTCCTCCGATGCCTAAGTCAGTGAGTACTCTTATTAGAATGAATAAGAGAGCTATCAGTCCTCTATACCTGCTTTTTCTCTAGTTATTTATACTTCCCTTTGGATTACCTAATGCATGAAAGATCCCACATTTCCCAAGATTGCTGACCACTTGACATGAGATGCACAGTGATTCGGTACAAGACGAATAGTGACTAGGCCTGTCGCCCAGGCTACCATCGTGGTGTAAGAAGCTTGAATTAGGCGTGATGTGTTGACGCCTAACCTAGCTTCTGACCTAATCTGACCTTGTTAAGCATTTAGGTAAATAAATGGCGGGGATTCTAATAAATGCTAGAGATCCTGTACATTAAATCTCTTCATGTATCAGGGCAGGTAGCATTCCCTCTTCCGATCGCCAGTCCTCAGTTGTCAAGAATGCTTGCCCGGTAAGATGATTGGTAAACCTCTCGGATAACGAGTCTTGTATCCGGGCAGTTATCTATCCGACCGCTCCGCTATGGCCAAAGCGGATCTAATTCGGTTTAATTTGTTCGTAGCCCACTTGGACTTGGGAATGATAATTCCCCAACAGATAGTTTCACTAATATAATGATTGTTGTCATATTGTTGGAAGATTGGATAGTTATAAGTTTTTTGGATATGATTTTATGACTAATGGATCGTTTTCATTTATGTCCAACTTGATGTAAATCATGTGATTAAGCAGTGCATGACGTAATCAAATAGTTGCTAGAACTTAAGTGAACTATATGACTGGTTAAGATGTTATGATGTGCATCGTAGGTATATGCCGAAATTTTGTTGCTAGAATTCTATAGCTTGTAGGTGGCATAAAGGCTTGAGTTTTTCCATTAAGCACATACTTCCATACTAGGGCTGTAAACGTGCCGAGCTCAAGCGAGTAGTGTAACACCCCAAAATTAGGTAATAATTTTTCTGAACTTGGAGAGTTACTAGCAATTCCCTTAACATAATTAACTGGGGTTAGTTTGGCAAACCACTCAAACTTTCCCTCTATTTTTTTTTTCACTTCTCAAAAAAAAAAACATTCTAACTTTTTTACACTTTTTATATCACATCAATCATTTTTTATTATTATTCAAATAAAAAATTCCACTACAAAACAAAACTTTTTCACTTTTCTATAAAACATTCCCAAATTTTATATCACATCAATCACTTCTCACTACACAACACATAAATATTACATAACACAATTACTTATCAAACAGGCCCCTGGTAATTGCTTAGTGGAACTACCATTTTTAATATCTTGTCAGAGTTTAAATACTACGGAAAGCGAAAAGCATAATATGAGAATTTAAGTGTAATTAACCATAACAATAGTATCATCGATTACAGACTCATAATTGTCAACTTGTCAAATATCATACTAACTTAAAACAACCAAGCCTGATACTACGGGCAATTTGCTTGGCTTCTTCATCCTAGTGAATTTCTTGGTTCGAACACTAGTAACCTGCTAAATTGCAAACACCGAGGTGTTTAAAAAGGGAGGGGAAACAAAACACTATGTAAGTCTAAGACTTAGTAAATAAATCATTACAAGATTGGTTATGCAATAAGCCTCAAGTATATGTTTCTTTTACAGAATCGCAAACATGATTTTTCACAAAGATCTTGTGTATTGCCCCCGTTACTATATCTAAAAAAATATATTAGTTTTGAATAGTTGCTGAGGCATAGTTCCAGCAACAAACACTTATACTTTGATGCAAAGAAAACATGCTATAATTATATATGTCATGGTTCAATTCTATATGGTCTATCAATGATATTAACCCCTTACGTTTGACCATAAAGAATAACCCATGTCATATGATGCAATTTAAGTATAGTTCATTTATTGCCATTATAAAATAAATAGTACTCATCTTGAAACAGTTGTAAAATGTTATGGAAATTTAACAGGCTTGTAACATACCATTTAAGAAAGGTAAATCATGCTCAGTTAGCTGATATATCGCATTTCAGTGATATCAATTTTGTAAGTATTTACTTACCTCGTCTGTAAATCCATAAACTCGAAAATCTCAGATTCCTACTACTGCAAAACATACCATAATATTGCAAATAACTACTTCAAATTCTATCATAAGCATATTGTTCCCTAAACCATCATTGAAAATCTATTTTCAGGAATTCTGCCATTATCGAACATTCATCGATCAAAAGTGATTGTTCGATCCATGGGTCGCGAAAGTTCGATGGTACCAAAATGCATGAAAAATTCAAGGGTACTCTATGTAAACATGATAACTTATAATTAAGGCTTCTAATAGCTTAAGAAGAATATTTTTCAAAACATATTAACTTAATGGATTTATCAAAACGGACGTACATTTTATCGTTTCCTTTTAAAAGTGTAATCTATAAGAATTATGTGCTTAAAACTTGCAAAAACATTAATTTTAAATGATGACATGTTAATATTATGAAAAACGAGTTAGGCTTTAAGGGTTACTTTAATAAGGGTAGATTATCCTCATTTTTCTATAATTTCTCTCACACAAATGATGGAATGATGATGGTGCGCAGAAGGCAAATAGACGGATGCAAATTGTAGGGGGGAAATGGGTATTTATAGGGAAGAAAATGCATAGGATAAGCATCAACTGATTTGTCAACTATCGAAAGTTCGTATACTATTTAGGGTTAAACGAACGTTCGTTATACAATCTGACACACATGGAAAAGGCGTGAGATGTACCTTACGACACACAGTACACCACGTCATTGAATGTTCGCAGTGAGAACTTTGAATGTTCGTTTAAGAGGGTAAGGATGATGGTTGCGTTAGCTAGGGCAACCATCGATCGTTCGTGAATGAATTTTTTAACGTTCATTATAGGGTTTCATCGAACATTCAATGGAACTTAAAAACACTTTTGTATATTTTGTTGTGAGACGAATTTTCGGGTGGTGGATTATAGAGTTACTCTACTTATTTTAATTTTGTATGTCGTTAGTTTTTATACGAGGCATCACAAGTAGTTCCTATACGAGCTTGGCTCGTTTACACTTGTCACGAGCTCGAGCATGAAAATCTGTGCTCGACTTGGCTCACCAAGGAGAAAACCTTTTATTCATATATGTATATCTATATCTATATGGGTTGTTGCAATTGCAAAAAGAAAAAAGAAAAAAGGGGGGGTATATATATGTATATATGAATTACGTCGGAATCATGACCGATTAGGATCCTCTTAAATTATCTACTCGAATTGCGACTAATAGGTGAGCTTATATTCCAATTGCGAGCTTATATTCACGAGCTCCTGCTACTATCCTTGTTATCCCGGTTGAAACACTTACAAAATTAACAGGGACAATACAAACCAAGTGATTGGAAGATCAACCGGGATAACAAGGATAGCAGCAGGAGAGCTAGATCACGAAGATATGTTTTTCTCTGTCTAAAAGCTTGTCTTACCCTAAAGGCTTGGTCATCTTTTATAAGCCAATTACAAAGGCTAAAATAGCAAAATAGAATGTAGTGCAGCATGCGACGGAACTGTAGCAGTACTATCGTAGTCAACAAAGTTGTCAGCCAGCTACTGATGCAGCCAATAAGTTTGCATAAGACAAACAACCTTTTGGTGGGGCTCTGTGGAGCTAATAATGCTGTCTGACGCTTGGATCAATAGTAGGGGACCTGTGTGGGTCAATAGTTGAGTGCTGGAATGTCCTCAATATCGAGATTGAATCATGGGAACAAAGTGGATCATGCCTGAATAAGGAGTGGTTCTCTCCACATAGGGAGTTACCACTTGCTAAAGAAGATGTGTCCGAATTTTCTTTGTCTTCACTTTCTTCAGTATCATTTTCTTCCTTGAAAGTCTTGAGGAATTGTTGGAACATTCTCATGTCTTTCTTGAAAGGGCCTTTCTTATTCTTCTTGGACTTTTTGGTCTTTGATGAAGAGGAGGAAGCATCAACAGTAGGTTTCTCATCAGCAGTTTTCTTTTCCTCTGGAGGAGGTAGAAGGAGTGATGGAGTAACAAGTCTGGTATTGATGGTCCGGGGAGTAGCAGCAGGAGTTGTCGAGGAAGCATTTTTCTTAACAAAATCCTTATAAACAGTTTGGATAATAACATCAGTTTGTGGGAATTTATCCCACCATTTTTCAAACTAGTGGCGATCTAGGATATCGCCTTCTTTAACATAGCACCAGTTTAAAATCCAAGAGATCTTGAATTTTATAACAAAATGCATCATAGGAGAAAATTTCTTCCCATAAGCATTAACATTAAAAGAATCTCTGAAAGTCCCAAAAGCTTTTGAAATATTCAAAGGGAGAATATCCGGAATTGCTCCATACTGTCCCCACCATTTTGAGAACCAAAGAGGGAGGATCCCAATAAATTTTTTATCAAAATTGATAAACCAAGAATGATCATTTTTTGAATTGAACCAAGCATCCATGTAATCAAAATCAGAGTAAGAAAGCTCATAATTTTGAAGCATTATGGGCTTAGCAGGATGATCATTCCAATCTTTAAGGAGAATCACTTTGTCAAAATAGACACTATTGTAGAGGAGTTTAATATCATCTTTTTTATCAAAGATCGGTTTGAAATGCACTGATTTTGTCTCTGTCAAGATTTTTGTGTAATAAAAGAGATCTTATAAGGAGTGTTCAGGAACCCAATGAAAGCAAGGGGGAAAGAAGGAAAGAGCCAACTGATTTGGATCTTTAATAGGAGCCATACCTAGCTCAATAAAAAACAGGTGTTGGAAATGGGTAACCGGATATAAGTAGAAGGTTGCTCAGTCTTAACAAAAGGAATTATTGGCCTTTGGGGAGTACCAAGAAAGGGATTAAAATTAGTGGCAAAGGCACTGCTGTAAGTAACATTAGGTTCTTGACTGAAAGTCATGAACCTGTTAGTAATGGCCAACGAAGTGGCAATAGGTGTAGCATCAGGGGAAGACTTTAACTTGATGGCTAGAGGATGGTTAGCAAGTTTTCCTTTTCCTCATTCTTTTTTACTTGCCATGGTGGCACTGCAAAAATTCACGAGTGAGAAAATTAGGGATGAAATTATTAATTCCTTTAATATATTCAATTTCAAAATAAAAAAACACTTAAAATGGCTTGCCATCTAGCAAATATTTGTTTTAAAGCAATGTTTTCAACATCTTTTTTCAAAATATATTTTGTAGATTTGCAATCAATACGTAATAAGAATTTTTGATTTAATAAATCAGATTGAAACTTGGTAATGCAAAGAACAACAGAAATGATTTCATTTTTAATTGTAATATACTAATATAGGGCTTGTTTGGCAAGAGCAATAAAATTTTTCCTCCCTCTCTTCACTTATCCAAAAAACAATCAACTTTAAAACATTATAACTTTATATCACATCAATAATTTTTTATTATTATTTAAATAAAAAAATTCACTACAATACAAAACTTTTTCACTTTTCTATACAATTTTTTTTTTTTTAATTTATATCACATCTATCACTTCCAACTCCCACTATCAATTCCCCTTCTCTTACCAAACAAGGCCATAGTTCTTTTGTGCATCATTCCAGGACCCAGAATGAAATCGAACTATTTGTTTGGAAGATCTTGGTGAAACAATCTGTTTTAGAATTCCTCCATAACCAATGTCGGAGGCATCAGTTTCAACAATCTTGAAAGCAGTATCAATATTGGGAATTCCCAAACAAAGAAGAGATCTAACGTGAGTTTTGATCTCTTTAACAAGTGTAGTGTGGACCTTTGTCTAAGGAGGAGGATTACTCTGTAACCTGTCAAACAAGGGTTTACAGTATTTCCTAAGATCTTTGTAGAAGTCCGCAATGTAATTCAACTACCCGAGAAATCTCTGGAGTTGATTTTTATCAATGATGACAACAGGAAATTTGCCAGCAAAATCAATAGCTCGATCAATGGGGCGAATTTGCCCTTTAGCAATATCAAAACCAAGGAATCGAATCTTGGTTTGGAACAATTTGATTTTCTTGGCAGAAACAACAAGTCCATTGTTTTCAATGATTTATAGAAACGATTTCAAGTGTTTCCAGTGTTCATCAATGGACTTAGAATAGATGAGGACATCATCAATATAGACAATAGCAAAATGGCTGAAGGGGTTAAGAATGTCGTTCATGATATTTTGGAATTCACTATGGGCATTCTTAAGACCAAAATGCATAACATTCCACTTATAATGTCCAAAGAGAGTGGTGAAGGCAGTCTTATACCTATCCTTTTCAGCAATTTGGATTTGCCAAAATTTAGGCTTCATATCAAACTTAGAGAAGACTAAGGCTTCATTAAGGCAGCTAACAAGGTCTTTCCTATTGGGAATAGGATACCTAATCCATTCTAAAACTTCATTAAGAGGTTTGTAATTAATCACTAACCTTGGGAAACATCTTTCGAGTTCAACATTTTTCATAACATAAAAAGCAGTACAAGACCAAGGGGACTTACTTTTGCGAATAATATTTTTCGCTAGCAAGTCAGCAATTTATTTATGACAGAAATCTAAAGCTTCGGAATTCATTTGAATGGGCCTAACTTTAGTAGGAATTTTCCTTTCAGAGAAATCCTTGACATAAGGTAAAGCAACAATATGTTTCTTCCTATGCCAGAAAGCATTTGGAAGATCGGAACAAACAATGTCAACAAGTTTATTATTGAAAGCAACAATCTTGGATTGCAATAGTTTGTTAGAGAGTTGCTGGGCAATCCTCTTGTATTTGAGTTCTTGTTTCAAAGAATTCAAATGCTTAGTTTTAGCAGAGACCAAGTTCAACTAGTCTATTTCAATGTCCAATCTGGATGCAAAAGTAAATTTTACTTCCGAACCCATTTTAACGGTTGTGATACCAAAGGTATCAATAGTAGAGATGGGGTAAAGTAAATAAAGGAAAGGATTTCTAAGAATTACTTTATCACTTCTCTTATTTTTAACAAGCACAGAAAGAATGGGAAAGCAAACTTCATTCTGGCAAACATAAGCTTTGCTAAGCTCATATTTAATATGGAGAGAATCACCACTAGCAGAGTTTAATCTTTCAGTGGATTTCTCAAAATATTTGCTAGGAACTAACCATTCCTGAATGCAATTCATATCAAATCCAGAGTTAATCAAAGCAATAGTATCAAAAGAATAATCTTTTGCAACACCAATAGTAACTTTGGCATACCACTTGTGCGGTATGAAACTCTTATGGTTTGTTTGGATTCAGAATATAATCCTTATTCTATTCGGGTTTTTTCTAAAACCTGCCCACCCGCCAAAAAACCTGAATTTCACCCGAATTTTATTTCAATTCAAGGCTGACATTCTGATGAGTTTGATTTAATGACCGGGACCCACGCGTAAGACAAGTTGTCTCCAAAAAGTGTGGGTCCCACATTTAATTAATAAAATAATAAAAAATTAAATAATAATAATAAAAAATTCACAATACCAATTATTATACACAACTTTTCAAACTTCCAATTATTTCTTACCATTAAAAAATAATATTTTTCAATCTAAAAATTCAATACCCAAACACATTTTTTTTCCTTGAAATTCGCAAAGAGAATAGAAATTCAATTCTGATTTTAAAAATTCAATACCCAAACACACCATTAGTGAGTTTAACAAATTTCAAAGCACTATTAGAATAGATAGTTGCATTGCTGAGATCATTAGAATGCTCATGTTGGTTATGAATAAACTCTTCAATTTTTAAATCTTCAATTTTCTCTTGAAAATTCTTTTGAAGGTTTATTTTTAAGAGTTAACGGTTTAAGTCTTGGTTATCAGTTTTAACATGATGCATATCATTTTTTAAATCAACAATTTCTTTCTTGATATTACTTATCTCATGCTGCAAATCTGAGATAGTAATTACTTTGGATTTTTGTTTAGAAAATCTTTCCAAAGTTTCATCAAGAGAGATTTTCGGTTTAACAGGTTTATCAAAATCACGCTTCATTGTTTTCTTGAGTTTTTTAAGATATTAATTTTTTAACTCATCATTTTCAATTTTTGAAATCAAAGTAATTAATAAATTTTCTTGTTCTTCTTCTTTAGAAGTAACATTACAAAATTTATTTTCACAACATGTTTTATTGCAGCCAATTTTGAAAACATTTTTATCAGATGATTCGCTAGCAGAATGATAGTCAAAATCATCAGAAGTGGCTTCATTAATATAGCATGAATCAAAATCAGAGTAATCTCTGGACTGTAAGATCCTGTAGAGATCATTCATTTCTTCATCATCAATTTTATTCTTTAATCTATTAGGTGGGTTTGGACACTCTTTAGCATAATGTCCCTTTTTACCACAATTAAAATATCTTTCTCTAGAAGGTTTAACAAGTTTAGAACGCCTATGCTTTCTAAATATTTTATCAAGCCTTTCAGGCTTAACAAATCGTCTTTTAGTATGATGAGATTTTCTAATAAACTTATCTGGTTTCTTCCTATGTCTCTTACTAAGAGCAATGGGAGGCAAACCAAATTGTTCATAGAAATTACCCATTTCATACTTGGCTTTCTTAGCATTTTTTAATTGTTGTCTTATTATTTTCTGATCGACACACATTTTAATGCCAAGTTTTTTAA
The DNA here is from genome assembly GCF_958979055.1 of Alnus glutinosa. Classification (NCBI taxonomy): domain Eukaryota; kingdom Viridiplantae; phylum Streptophyta; class Magnoliopsida; order Fagales; family Betulaceae; genus Alnus; species Alnus glutinosa. The sequence goes on along the minus strand of NC_084898.1, from coordinate 24,647,311 downwards.
TAATTGAAAACAAATCACCATAGGTTAAATTTTCATAATTAATGGATCCAGTAATAGGATTAACAAGTTTATCTTTTACTTTGTGAGCAAATAATGAAGGTAATCCATCAATAAACTTTTCTTTTCAATAAGGCTTGAAACTATTAGTTCTAAGCATAACACGTGAAAGAAAAACATCTTGATACCATTTATAATTAGACATAGAAGGGCATCTAAGATTATTCAAATAATCAGAAATTCAAGCAGTAATATTGGACGGATTCCCAACAAAATGTTTGATGATGGTGTATATCAAAGTATTGACACCATCAGGCAATTACTTGCCATCATTAATGATGGGAATCCCGTCATCATCAATTTTAACAGCAGTTTTGGTCTGGGTCTTAGACTCTTGAGTGAGATGCTTGTCCCACCAACTACTAAGAGTACCAGAAAAACCAGAGGTTAACAGATCAACAACATCAAGATCAGTAAGACTATGGTTAGTCATATAAGCATTGACAACTATATACATATGATTCATCTTATTAAGGATTTCCTATTCATACAAACCATCAATATTCCACTCATACAATTTATCAGTAGAAACAGAAAACTGGTTTTAGAAAACCCTTTCTTCAAACTGTAAATCAGGAGGAGTGGGCTTATTATACCAATTCTTTGTAAGATTAACAAGTTTGGTCTTAAAAATCCTTTGGAGTTTTGGAGAAATGTCAATTTTTCCAAATTTTTCTTCAAGAATTTTAATATCATTATAAGTGGATGAGTTAGATTCATCCAAACCAGATTCTTCAGAATCGTTAGACCCATCAATAAAAACATCTTTGCCTTTGTCATGATTTATGACGCAAGCATTGTTAATAGTGGAAGAACTAGCTTCAGGGGTAGAGGAAGTCTTTCGAAGATTGATCTCTAGAAGCATTTCTTCAATTTTTTCCAAATTTTCTTTTGGCTATTAGTTTTCAAACCAGTTACTTTTCTTTCTTTAGCTAAAGAAATCAAAGGTTTTTCAATATCTTTTTTAATAGCTAAAGGAATAGGTTTTTCAATAGTTTTAGTATGATCAATATTTTCTTTCATCCGATCAAGTTGTTGACCAATGATACGAAGAGATTGATTAACAAAATTGTTTTGTTCAATAATTTTCCGAGTCTCAGAATGAGTGGTGTCATTCTTAGTAGTTTTAAAAGGAGAAGCAATAACAACAGTGTCATCTTTTCCTTTTATTCGGAGAGTTTTAAGAGGGGGGGTGAGAAGCTTTAACAACTGTGTTGTCTTCAGCTCTAAAAAAAAGTTTTTTAACAACATTTAAAACACCAGGTTTGAGGCTTTGGAGAAAATTGAAAAACAAAATGTGCTTTTGAGTATGGTTGGCAATTCGGGTTCATGGGTCGGGTTCGTGTCAACCCGACTGACCCGATTACATAAACGGGTCTGACACGAACCCGACCCGATTATTAATCGGGTTGTGACACGCGACCCGATTAATAATCGGGTAACCCGAACACGACCGACAAATACGACTAATAAACGTGTCACCCGTTTACCCGACACGGCATCAATTTCACTGTTTTCACATGTTTCAACCTTCAATTTTAGTTTTTTACCTTCAAATTTTTTTTAATCGGGTTATAATCGTGTTGGCGGGTCAATCCGCGTAATCGGGTTATAATCGTGTTGGCGGGTAATCGTGTTAGCGGGTCAACCCGCGTAATCGGGTTATAATCGTGTTGGTGGGTCAACATACGAACACGATTATAATCGGGTCAACCCGATTATGACCCGAACTCGATTATAACAAACTCAAACCCGGTTTTTTTCGTGTCGTGTTCGTGCTGGGTTCGCGGGTCGTGTCAAAAATTACCAACCCTACTTTTAAGTTTCAATCTTCTTTTCCGCCCACTGAAGTTTTATCAAATCTTTTTCAGCTATTGAAAAGTTTTAGTATAAACAATTCTATGCGAAAGGTTTTCTTTAGAATTAAAATCCTTTTGCAAAGAAGGCCAGTCAAAATCATGAAAATACATTTTCTTGGCTGGAGCAGTAATAACATTGCAATGGTCAAAAACAGGTTTAGGCATGGGAGCATTCATATCAGAAGCAGAGGGAGAAATAGAAGCAGAGGGGGAAGTTTCTCTTTCTTCTTCAGTATGAGATGCATGGGAAGGGGCTGCCGATTGCTTGGTAGAATAGAAAGCAGAACAAACTTTAAAATTGGTAGAAATTCCTTTTAGTTTGAAATTAGAAGATGAAAAAGTTTCAATATCTTTATCACGTCTTTGAAAACCTTCTGTAGTGGTTGATACAGCAAAATAATTTCTTCTTTGATTAATAGTGAAGGAATTTCTTCCTTCATTAAGAGACAATGGTCTTTCAATCCTAGAAATGTTTAAATCAGCGAAGCTAATTTTGACAGATCCATCAAGGTATTGTTGGATGTAGTCAAGATTAGTATCATCGCTAGCAATTTTGGCTGGTTGAGAAACATTCTCAATAAGCCGTTCACTAGGAAGATTGATCTCACTCCGTTTCATCATTCGAGGGATTCAAATGTTGGCATCATGGGTAGAACTTTGAATTAACAAAGTAGAGTTACTCGAATTTTTAATAATAGCTTGAGGATTCAAGTTGGTTTTTAACAATTTGTAATAAATACGATAGATGATAGCAAGAGGCCTGCTACCTTCTAGGCATGGGAGCATTCATATCAGAAGCAGAGGGAGAAATAGAAGCAGGGGGGGAAGTTTCTCTTTCTTCTTCAGTATGAGATGCATGGGAAGGGGTTGCCAATTGCTTGGCAGAATAGAGAGCAGAACAAACTTGGAAATTGGTAGAAATTCCTTTTAGTTTGAAATTAGAAAAGTTTCAATATCTTTATCATGTCTTTGAAAACCTTATGTAGTGGTTGATACAGCAAAATAATTTATTCTTTGATTAATAGTGAAGGAATTTCTTCCTTCATTAATAGACAAGGGTCTTTCAATACTAGAAATGTTTAAATCAGCAAAGCTAATTTTGACAGATCCATCAAGTTATTGTTGGATGTAGTCAAGATTAGTATCATCGCTAGCAATTTTGGCTGGTTGAGAAACATTCTCAATAAGCCGTTCACTGGGAAGATTGATCTCACTCCGTTTCATCATTCGAGGGATTCTAATGTTGGCATCATGGGTAGAACTTTGAATTAACAAAGTAGAGTTACTCGAATTTTTAATAATAGCTTGAGGATTCAAGTTGGTTTTTAACAATTTGTAATAAATACGATAGATGATAGCAAGAGGCCTGCTACCTTCTAACATATCAAAACCAGAGGTTAAAACATTTAAAGTTAATGCTTTAACAATATTAACATCACTCAAAGCAAGAGTTAAATTAGGAAAAGTATCAAAGTGGATAGGTCCATTAAACAGAGAAGATTGTATCATGCCAAGGATACTAGTATGGAATTCCATAAATCTAGCATCACGCAAGCAAAGTAACACAGAAGCATTAATACCAAGTCTAGTTAATGGTTTAACAACGACTTGAATAGATCCAATATGCAAAAACTTAAAACCTTTAACAAGAGAATTGTTAACAAATCTCTTACTAAATAGTTCAAAATTTTCATTTTTTTTACCTCGCTACTTGTACTAAAAAACAAGTAAGCATAATTCCGCCTAAACAATAAAATATATTGACATGCAAAGGAACGTATCTACTAGTTATATCATCTGCAATCGCCTGAATCTCAAGACGTTCTTCAAACCAATCATAGACTTTATTGAGATAGGTAAACTCGAGGAACTCCCCCTCCGAGAACTGTATATGAGAATTTCATCTCGTACAGCTCAAACAAAAACAACCCAATACTGGCTATAACGAATATGTGTTCTCTCGCAAAGGTTTTTTCAATAGTTTTAACAGCAGCTCTAAAAGAGCTTTTAATCCATGAAGTAGTATAAACTTCCTTCAAAGGAAGTTTTTGGAATACTCCATTTATTAAATTCAAAGGCGGAATCAATTACAAAAAGAAAAAAAGAAAAAAAGAAAAAAATGAAAAAGAAAATGGTGGGGGGGTGTGTGTGTGTATATATATATATATATGAATTACGTCGGAATCATTAAAAGAGCTACTTAAAATGGGCCTATGGGTGTCAGTTTATTGAAAATATGAGATTTATAAGAATTAATGTGATAATACACTAGAAAAAAATAATCTATTTTTACAACTGCTAAAATAAATTGTTAATTTCAAGTTTGACCATTATGAATAGCACTTATCACATCAACTACTAAAATGCGAACTACCACATGACACTTTCATAAAATGTAAACTGTCACGTTAGTTTGTAAGAAAGTTGTAATACCCCAACTTTTTTTCCTTTTTATCAGACGTATTTGTTCCCTATCTTAATAAGTCACTCAATTGATTATTTGAGCAAAAAAATAAATCAAAATTGCCCAATATATGAGGCTCAAATTTGTAGGAAAAGAAAATCGATATTGAAAGATTTCAAAGGTTCAATAAAACATTCCAAAGAAGGGCAGAGACATAACTAATTACTATAGTCAGTAGACATCACATGGCATGCAGATATGAATTGTTTTTGGGTTTTACGGTTCTGTTAACAGGGTATATGAGTGTGTTCAGCTGACGTTCAATTGAGTTACCATGTCCATTTGCCAATTTGACCTTACCAAAAGCTTTGAACATATTGTTCTAGCACAGGCAAAGTATAGCATATTTAACTGACTCGATCAAGAAAATACTAGTGCAGCAAGATGTGTGTGGTCTCAAAAAGATTCTCTTTATTAGCCAAAATCAATGAATAAGTGTTCCCGAGCATCTATGGCACCTCTGGAAATACAATGTTCATTAATCTACCAGACACCGGCTCTCCAACAGGAAAACGACGGTGGCGGAGGGTGAATTCTTAATGATGGTGAGCTATTCCTCTGGTCGGATGTACAGTAATATATACCAATGCCAAAACAGTCAAGACCGAAGAAACGCTACTACTGACAAACCGAACAAAACTAGATGCACGGGCAAAGGTCTTTCCTTAACAGCTGAATCCAAAGGAGAAGACAAACTCACTGCGACTTCGAAGATTGCAACAGAGGCTTGGGGTCATCAAGAACCCTCATGGGTTTCCAATCCGATTCTTCCTTGTTTCGTCTAAGTGCGACAAAATGAAGTGCGTCGCTCCGAACTTGGTAAATATGACAAGCCCATGGATAAGAATCTGGCGCAGACCAAACCTTCTGCTCTTCAAATACCGTCTCCTCAGCATGTGATTCTGCCACGCAGTACACTAAATCAGGTTCTGGCTCTGTGAAACTAGCAAGAGCAACACATCCTGGAGAAACAAATCCCTCTGGAGCCCGAGGATGCCAAATCGACACTGGAGTTGTGTAGTCATCTAAGCAGTTCCTCCACACCTGCATGTGTAATAAGAGATGAACTCTATTTTATAATAATGAACCAGACAGGCTTTGGATCAAGTTGTCATGTTAGTGATAAAATCATCAACCAAAGCAGGCAAATATTTGCTTGCTAATGCCCAAAATGATATGATAAAACAGTTCTAGAATATGTTGAACAAACTCAATCTCTAGTGAGGTTATGACTTGCAAAAAGTAAAGGTTACATAAGCAGTCCGACAACGAGAAGATACAGGATCAAATTTCCATATCTCTACATATTTTCATTTACTTTTTTTAAATTTTTATTTTTTTCTGAGCATCTTCATTGCTTGTTATATAAATCCAAAAGGTCACATGCATAGCATGTGCCACCTAATAGTGAAACATGGAAAGAAGACATATACTGCTTCTAAGAAGCAACTCAAAACACTAATTTTTTTTTTCTTCACAATTTCTTACAGTGTCACAGTTATATTGCCAAAGAACGGTTGAGAGAAAAATAAAAAATTATGCATCCCGTTTACTATATCTTCCCCCCTTTATGCTGTGTTGTTGCTGCTGTTAAATTTATTACTTTTGTTGTATTGTTGTGGTCATTTCAACTGTTTCGATGGATAAGATACAAAGAAAAAGCATCCCTCCCTTTGCATTGCCAAGTAAAGTGATACAATTTCAATTCCCTTTTCATACAAAAACGACTTCTTCCAACACCAGCAAATAAGGATCAGGCCTGGCAATGATAAGACCTGATAAGTTCTTATGATGCTTAGAAGATAATGCTAGTATAATTGACCATATGTTTCTTACCAGATCATAACCCAATGGAAGTGCAAACAATCTGTCAATGTTACGATAGACAGCAGCAACAGTCGGAGCATGGCTACCAAATCGAGCAATATCCCCGATGGAGACATACCTGTAGTGAAACAAGCCATTTTAAAGTTTAATATATAATATCAAGCGCATCAGCAGCGCCAGCTGCTATAAAAGCATACTTTCTAAAGCTCTAAAAACGGATTCAGAGTATATGGTTGGATATTCATAACTAAGTTTGACCTTTTTAGATAAGTAAGTGCAAATTATATAAATAATAGCGTAAGGTGCCCCTAGTACACACGGAGTATACAAGAAACAAATGGCTCAACACCGACCTGACCAAAGCAAAACCCACATGAAACCCAAAACCCAAATGCAAATGCTCTTTTTTTGGGTTGCACAATTACAAGAACAAGAAGAATTATCATCTTCTTCTCTACTGTGAAGTAGTTAGAGAATTGTGGGGTTTGATCTTCCGTCTTTTTGGTGTAGAGTGGGTCATGCCTAGAAGAATGGTGGAGTCGTTGGCTAGCTGAAGAGGTTAGTTGGGAAGCCATTGCATTTTAGAAGTTTGGAAGATAGTTCCTCTGTGCTTAATGTGGTGCATTTGGAGAGAGCGGAACGTGAGAGGATCTTTGAAGCTTGTGAGAGACCGTTGTTAAAGAGTTAAAAACTGATATGTTCAAATCTCTTTATGCTTGGATGGCTACAATAGTCCTTGTTTTTCAAATTTTACTTAATTTTTGAGCTTGTGTTCTTTTTGATGCAGGACAAACAATAATCGCAAGAATCACGTAGGATAAAGCAGGGAAAAAGAAAGGAGAAAGAAGAGAAAGAAGGGGAAAAGAGAGGTGAAAGAAGCTAAGAGAGGGGAAGGGAGAAAGAAAGAAGAAGCTAAGAGGGAGAGAAAGAAAGAGGGAGGAGAGAAGGAGAGAGAAGAATCAATTCTTCATTTCTTTTTATTGCATCAACCCTACCTTTATTGGAGTACAAATCACTCTTAAATAGACTCACGACTGAACTCTAACCCTAATATAGGGCAAAGCCCATTTATTAAATTACCAAAAACACTCTAGGACAACACCCATTTATTAAATTACCAAAAACAACACCATTGACTCTTGAAAATTAAATACTAATAACTCAATTAATTAATAGGACCTACATAAAACTAGGTGGACCAATATTTCATGCCTCGCCCCTTTTATCACTTTTTCCCCCTAATTGAGGGTCTCTATTGTATACTTCCTGTATAATTGGGTTGCGCCCCTCTCCGCTTTCTATTGAGATTGATTTACTAATATAAAAAAACGCAACAATAAGAATTGAACCTAGGATCTAGCGTCCCACCCTTCGAACACCAGTGCTGCATAGCTCAAGTTATTTGCATTTCTGTCCCTTTCCAGTTAATTAACAATGTCAAGGAAGTTTGTGGAACTAAATCAAGTTACAGAAATACCACAGCAGCTCTCTTTTTCAAGAGAATAAGGTCCATACTTCTAAAGACCAAAAGTCCTTAATTCAAATCTAAACCATGGTCTTTTAGTAAAAAACCTGAAACAGGGGTTGTGGCCAACAATAAATAACAAGCACAGAACAAACCAACCAGATCCTTCATGCAGGTAATTATGTTCAATAATAAGATGAAGAAGAGAAGAAAATGCAATGAATTTAAAAGAAAAAAGGAAATTTGATAAGTAATTACCCATCTGGGCAAATAGGTCTCCAAATGCTACACATTCCACCATCTTCCAAAACCTAAAAAACGAAATGACAGTTTTTCATTATGACTGCAGCATTGCAGGAACATGAAATTCTAATGCATCACATAATTTACCAGAAAAAATAAATAAAAAGCAACTTGATTGGAAATAATTAAAGCAAGGTAATCAGAAGGCCACCTGTTTTCTGCACAATCTGCGTCGCCCTTTTGATTCTTGTTCACTACTCCAGATCTTTACAAAGTTGACACTGTGTTTGACAAATCTTCTCTCATCAGATGCAGAACTATCTGATGAGAACCCCCTTGACTTTATAGTTGCTTTGTTTGGAGTACGTGGTTCTCTTCCATCAGCTTCGCTCCAAGCAAAACACACATATCTCTGGCTTGAAGGAACCTGAGCATGGAAGATACTGTCAGAATATCAATGTACTCCCTTAAGAGAAGCTAAGCTTTATGCATGTGACCAACCTTTAGAAGTATTTTTTTCATGTCAGATGCTGCTTTCCACATCTTATGGACTACAAAACAGATCCTAACTGCTTGGGGTTCTCTTCCCTCTGGTTCATCTTCAACTTTGCACTTGATGACATGGGCAAAATTTTCTGATCTCCTAAATTTCTTGAGATGGAGGATTAAGTGAGAAGGCTGGTTGCATCCTGCTTTTGCTAATTCTACAGCCATGAGCTCTTCCCATGGCATGTCCCACATGATCTTGCAAGGTTTTTTATCCAACTTGTCCCAAGCCAGACACTAAATTGAAGCAGAGAAAGCAGGAGAATAGATATCAAGACAAACTTCATAACAATCAAAGATCAACAGGTAAGGCTCCTCGACTAACCTGTAGCAGCATGACTCGTTTATTGGTCACTAAAACAATTCTGTCATGAGGCACAGAAAAATGTTCTTCATAATAATCAGACCAGGCAAATTTTGAAGGCTCCTTGAATATTACAGTACAGCCAAACTGAGTACTTGCTTCAGCAAGGTACAGTATCATCTGGAAAGCCAAAAAAAAAAAAAAAGGGATAAAAAAAGAGAGGAAAAAAATGAGAAACAAATCAAGAACACATGAGGAATTTAATTGAACAGACTTCCCTACCAACATGTTTGATTACAACAGCTAATGATTATAATCATACGCTTTCTTTGGTTTTTGTTTGTTTTTTTTTTTAAATTTTTCTTCTCAACCATGCTCTTTTTCTGAGTCACGAAATGCAAATATAAGAATTCTAAAAGCCACTAAATATCATATGGAGACAGCTCACTATTTCACCTCACAAGTTAGAAAAACTATGTAGAAGGTTGATCTATAGCTGCCTAATTATCGCTGTGAAGTGTATATAATGGTGCACATTCTTCATACTCTACTGATGAGTTTAATGCAGTATAGCACATAAAATTAATAGAAAGCAATGGCAAGTTTACCTGTCCAACGGCTTCTCTCTCACAATACTCCTTAAGCACACCATCAGCGTGGATAGCCCTTGGGTTTCTGATTCTCTGGAACGTGGTCCTGCTACTGAAACTCTCTAAGCATTTGGAACAACTTGCACCGATTCCATCGACAGTCATTGAGAAAAAGTCTAGTGCCCCACTCACAGGTTGTACAACAAATCCTAGGCAAGCACGTCCTAGCCCATGAGCAAGTCCTAGGAGACCATTCTGTCTGGCACTCTCCACAGGCTTCGTCACAACTCCAGACACCCCAAAAGCAAAACCTTGTGCAAGAGCTTCAGTTCCTTGAATGATTCCATCACCCACCCCGGTGATTCTCCTTGATGTAACCTGACCTCATATCAAAATCAGTTTTCTGATTTACATTGCCACTAGTAGGCTTGCTGCTGAAGAAAAAGAAAAAAACTACCTGCTTTGTACGTAATTGCAGAAATTGCCCATCTGTTGAAAGCTCCGCAAGTCCTTTACCAAGAGAAGCCAATGTTGAACTTGTCATACCAAGAACATCGACAGAAAATATCAAATGTAAGGGATTGTGGATCAGATCTCTCCAGATTCGGTTTCCAATGGCAGGAATAATGGAACTTTTACGCATGAATCTGTCTCTGTGCATCACCCTCCTCAGGTGCACCTGGAATAAGGGGATTGCAGTGTTAAAAGGTGCAGTAACCTTGTACCAATAACATCGTCAGATTACATATGGCATTTTGAATTATCACCAATATTAGACAGATTTTTAGGTGAAACTGGAAGATATCCTATTTTATAGCAAGTAGCTAAGAAAATGTAGTCTGACATTAAAAAAATTTATTCAATGAAAAAAGAATAACTTGCATCTTAACTTCATATTCATATAATACATTTTCTTCTCTTGATGGCAAGAGAATACCACAGCAAAACTGTTCTTTAGCCAGCACAAAATGTAGTTTAAAATCTAAATGGGGGAACTGCACTTTGAGAAAAAGAAAAAACTTTTAGAACTTCCAACATTAAATCCACATTATAAGACAGTAAGAAGTTTGTCCTTTGTACGAGAGTTTTGTTTCAGAAACTAGAAATTAGATTTATGTATCTACTTGTTTACTCTAAAGATTTTAGTGTGCAACCAGTGGACTACCCTTGGAGCAGATTCTCAAGCTCAGGCAGGTAACCAGGCTTATCAAGTAGGTGTTTTGAATTTTAGATGTTGCCTTTTATTTTTGGGTGTTTCTCTTGTATACTTCCTCAGGAGTCAGGAGGTCTTCTGCTTATAAATGTGCAAGAAGGAAAGTAAATGATTTTTCCATCAATTTATATATCAAAACCTCAGCAGCAACGATAAATGGTAGATTGCATTGCCTCCAGCCAGATCAGTAGAGTTGGCTAGCATAAAAAGTGCAATTTATCTCCCAGTTAATCTTATAGAAGGCAGTAAGAACACAATAGTCTAATAGTCTGGTTCTGTCATATTCTTGAGTATATATAACAGAAACTCAGGATTAGGGGCAGGCAAAAACCCAGCTTTATGTAAAAAAAAAACTATGGATTAGATCTGGAAAATATCTGAAGAGAGAAACCAATGGAGCTGAATCTGTTATACTAGATCTATTGAAAAATGGGCTGATGACGACAACAAGCCTTTGGGGTGGGCGGTGGCCGAGGACTCCACCAAATAAGACTTGGGTGAGCAGATATCTGCTTGGACCGATGACTCCACTGGCCTCCACCACCTATGTTGCGCACACAGACATTCGTTCCAACTTCCGAGCTGAAGATATCGGAATCCGCTTGGCTTAAAACCCTTCTAATATGCGGGTCGGCTGGGATTAAGATTTTGGCTTACGACTTCCGTCAGGTTGGAAGTTGGAAGAAGGGTTTCTGGCCCAATGAGATCAATGACAACCCATACTTAGGTGCAGACTGTGCAGTTGGGGGAAGTCCTCCACAAGTGAATTTGGGTCATTCGGCTAGGTTCTCTAAGGCACTTCCAAGGTGTCATGCATAGCTAGCTATTGGAAACAAAATACTCCCTCCATCACAACTTAAATGTTTCACTTTCCATTTTTAGACATCTCAAAGTACAAAGTGAAAGTTATTTTATTTTATTTTATTTTTCAATTTCTTATATCACTTTTATCTTCTTCTAGAAGCAAACAAAAGTCTCATTAAAAGTTGTGTAATCTTTAATATAAAATAAAGGTCATTTTTAGAAATTTTCACCTTATTAATAATCGTGCCATTTTAAACCAAGACAAATAAATTGGGATGAAGTACATATGAATGAAAGACAGAGGACACATGTTTTTGATGGTATGCTAAAGAAATCTTAAGGAAAGATTTAAAATCTTTGCCAGATTAATACTCTCTAGAAGTTGGAGTAATATGAGTCAAGGGTTAGCTGAAAGGTAAAATAGTTCAAGTTTTGCTTGTCAAATTGGCTTAATGCATATGTTCGTCAATGAGCAAATGTGGGTGGCAAAGAACGCTAGCATCGACCAGAATTTCCATAACGAAAGTGCTTCTGATGAAAGCAATTGTTCAGAATGTAAAGTTTAGATTAAGTTGTTGGCCAAATGCGTGTAAAGCACACCAAACGCTAAACGTATTATCTAACCTTTGGCGTATCTTGTTTAAGTAAATCCACTCCAAACCCCAAAAAGGAAAATTGAACATTGGTGAACATCTTATTACATCCCATTATAAATAGCATAGAAGATTTAGAATATGCAAGAAGAACAAATTCGACATCTGAGGCGTATCTTCCTTTGCTTTGAGGCAGCTTTGGGTTTAAGGATTAACTTAGGAAAATCAGAAATCGTTCCTATCAGTGCGGTAGAGGATGTCGAAGGGTTGACTCATTTACTTGGATGTCAGGTCGCTTCTTTGCCTATGACATACTTGGGTTTGCCATTGGGTGCTTCTTACAAGTCCATGTCTATTTGGGATGGTGTTATTGAGAATATGGAAATGAGGTTGGCTGGATGGAAGCGTACATATTTGTCAAAGGGTGGGCGGCTGACTCTTCTTAAAAGTACGATTTCCGACCTTCCTACTTATCTCTTGTCGTTGTTTCCTATTCCAGTGAGGGTGGCTAATCATCTTGATAATATTCAAAAGGCCTTTCTTTGGGGTGGCATTGGGGATGAGGCCAAATTTCATTTAGTGAAATGAAATAGGATTTGTACTCCATTGCATTTAGGTGGGTTGGGAGTTCACAATTTCATCTAGTTTAATCGAGCAGTTCTGGGCAAATGGTTGTGGAGATATGGTAGGGAGAGAGAGGCTTTATGGCGATTGGTGATTGACGCAAAATTTGAGAGCCTTAAGGGTGGTTGGTGTTCGAAAGAGGAGTCGGGTTCCTTTGGAGTGGGCGTGTGGAAACATATTAGGAGGGGGTGTGAGAAGTTTTGTAATTTTGTTTGTTTTGAGGTAGGGGACGGGTCACATATTAGTTTCTGGTATGATTGGTGGTATGGGGATAGATCTTTGAAGCAGTGCTTTTCAGTTTTGTTTAGTATTATGAGGAACAGAGATGCGATGGTGGTGGATAACTTGGTCGTTCATAATGGAATTATTCAACTGAATGTTCTTTTTACGAGGCAAATCCAGGATTAGGAGATGAAGATGGTTCTTTCTTTCTTCGAGCGGCTTCACTTCAGTTCGGCATGGAGAGGGAGACAAGTTAGTGTGGAACCCCTCTAAAAGGGGTTTATTTGAGGTGAGATCCTATTATGAAGTGCTTATTAGGAAAAATGGCCCATCATTTCCGTGGAAGTGTATTTGGCATGTTAAGGCTCCGACAAGGGTGGCTTTCTTTGTATGGTTAGCAGCTTTGAGAAAAATTTTGACGCATGATAACTTGCGTAAAAGGAATGTCGTAGTGATTGAGTGGTGTTGTATGTGTAAGAAGAACGGGGAGTTTATTGATCATCTGTTGCTTCACTGCGAAGTCGCCTGTGATCTTTGGAGTTACATTTTTATTTTATTTGGTATAGAGTGGGTTATGCCACGAACGGTGTTGGAGTTGTTGACTAGTTGGGGCGCGTCGGTTGGGTATGATCGTGCTAAAGAAGCTTGGCGGTTAGCTTCATCATGTTTATTGTGGTGTATTTGGCGGGAGAAGAATGCGCGGCTCTTTGAAGATGTAGAGACATCAATGATAGAACTACAGAAGCGTTTGCTCAATATGTTATATCTTTGGATAGAGTCCCATCATTGTTTGAATGGTTTTACTTACGTAGAATTTTTATATTTGTTCTCTTCTTGTCCCATTTAGGGGCTCTCTTGTATACTTTCCGTATATAAGGGTTGCGTCCCTCTGTGCTTTCAATGAATTGAATTGCAATTACTTATAAAAAAAAAAAAATGCAATATGGAAGCAATCTGGCTGCCAAGATAAGTTAGTCACCTACCTGAATCTTGAATGCGTTTCCGATAGCTGACAATATGGGGCTCCAAATTCCTAGAACCCCATGTGGTCTCTGAGCTGGTGCTGTCTCTAGTGACACCTTAAGCCTCATTTCTGAAACATCAATTAGGCTGGAAAAAAAAATCATAAGATCTCCAAATCTATTTGCAAAATATTATTTTACCACTAGTTGACATAAAACTTAGCAAACAACAAAAAAAATCCCTAAGTAAACATAGCTGCAAATGAAAGAACCCACTTGTAGTGTTGCACTAGAAAGAAAAGCTACTATTCTTGCATCGCCCCTTAGAATAGCAATAATTCTAACATGTGAGTCTATTTTTGAGCGAATAACATGATTCTGGTGATCCAAGAATCTTAACAGAAGCATCCCACGCACACAGCATGGTCAAAAGTCCACAGGATGAGTTTATGCAAGAATAACTGCCAAATTAGCATCATTGCTGAGGTGGCAAGTTTTATTGAAGCATTGAAGACATTTTTATTTTTTATAATCAGACTTTATGATACCAAGTAAGGAAACTGTAAATAACCAGAGGTAAAAAGAACATGATAAATGAGATAGAGAGAGAGAGTTTAGCTCTTATGCAAGTCTTAGGTCTAGTATTTGGAACTAGACAACAATACATGAAAGAAACATGATAAAACAGAAATCATGAAGACTAACGCAGGAGCTGGATATTATGCAAACAACACCGATCTCAGGCATCAGTCAGCTAACAATTCTGACTAAATTGCATATTAGGTAATCTTTTGGATAATCTATAGCAAAATTGAAATTTTGGTAGATAATTGTGGGAAGAAAACCAGATTCTTACTCAATACGTATCTCAGGATCCACTTCAGCGACATTTGAACTTTGGGGAATACGATCTAGCTGAAGATTCTTGTAAAAATCCACCGATGCCCAAATAATTGGTTCATGAATATTTATCCTCCAACTCTTCTCAGTTACCTATTATGTCAATATAGGTATTGATGAGATGGACATATACCTTCATGCATACATTGAAGAAAGCACATTCTAAGCATCATTTTAGTGAAGCATTACCCGTATATAAACATATGGGTACACCTGGATGCCATCAGGACTCTCGTTGCGCATTGTAATAGTCATCTTGAATACTGGATGATTCACATCAGGGGTCTGCTCAGGTGCCAAGAGCACTGGCATTGCTGTTAGTGGGAGTTGGTTGTCCAGCTGCAGATGACCCAGTATCAGCTTGAACCTGGCACAAACAAAATACAGAGGTTGTCTGCTGGAAGCAATATATTTGAAATTAATAAAAAAATTAATGGAAGCAAGGCCTCAATTAAATGGAGAAAAGTGAACAGTAAAAAGTGTAATAGAATTGGAAGGATATCATCTCACTATTATCCACAACTGTTTATTTATATAGTATGACTACTAATAATAAGTTCATCTAAAGTTTATATCAAAGAATATACTAATTATAGAAGACAGATGTTTTGATCGTAAAGATCTAAACAGATAGTTTTCCATAAGGAGAAAAAAGAGAAAAACCTAAAGCCATTCCAGAATCACACCACTGCCTTAAACCTAAGTGATAGCTCAGCGGAAAGGGATCAGACTTGTGAAACAGTGGTCACTGGTTTGACTCTTTCCTCCGGCTTGAGACCACAAAAAAAAAAGGAAGTTACAGTGATGCCTTGATGATATTGACACAAATTTAAAATAGCATATGACTGGTACCAGTTAAGCCAAAATGATGGAAGAAAAAGAATAAATTTGCAGCTCCAAGACCCTTAGCGTCCTCTCCTTATATATCCAACTAAATGTACTATTTTTCACAGAATCAGTACTTTATATGTAAAAGACATGCAAATGCTGTTAAAAGAACTGAACAAAGCTAAGGCCATCGATGAGTGGACTGCCCCCAACCTAACAACAGAACCATGTAAAGCTCCACACTGTCACATGGTCTACTACCACCCAAAAGGAGATAAAGAAAAGCAGAAAATCAGTGATGTCCATCTTACAGAACTACCACTCTTTTAGTTCAATCATGGTGTAAACACCCACAAGCTTCTTGTGATGACAGAGAAGTAGAAGGCATGACTTTTTTTTTTTTTTTTTTTCCTGTGCCTAGGGTCAAGGGAAAAAGATTAACACATACATAAAATGCTCTTACCTGCTAGTTGTCCCACCATCATAGCCAGTTGAATATGAGATGAAAACTCTCTCCAAGTACAAGTAGGAAAGCTCTTTAGGTCTATGGTCAATAACAGAAACCCCAAAAACTCCCAACTCGATCATAATCTCTATAGGTGCAGCATTGTTCAGCTTCTTGCTCTGCATTTGAGTATTTCCCCAGATTCCAGTATGTGTTGGATACCTAATCTCTTTATTTGAGCTTGACCCTGATGTCCTGTCATCCATGAACCTGGCAACCTTGATATCACCCATTTCAACAACTAGGAACTGCAATCCTAGTTCTGGTTCCTCTGCAGAAATTAACCCAGTCCTTTCCAAATCGAGTTTCCACACGCTACCGCTATCATTACCAGCAACCTTAGCATCTATAATTTTTTGGCCATATGGATCCTCCCAAGAGAAGTTCGTAGTTGAAAGAGGTTGCAGCTGAATCCAGGCATCTTCACCAAATCCAGACTGGCGAATGCTGATTATTTTGCCACATGCTCTATTCTCAATTCTGTTCAACAAAATATTTCGCATGCTAGTCACTCTACATATATAGAAAGTACTAGGTTAAGTCGTACATATCAAACATGATGGAAATATACCTGATAGGACCATTGGTTGGTCCAAGACGGAATACAACGATAAAACGTGATCCTTCTTCATAGCCCCGAATTTCTGTCCTCAAAAATCTCCTATTACCGTTATGCCCCCTCAAAACCAGGCAAATGGTATCCTCTTTTACAATTTGAACAGGAAATGACCAATTGGTATCTTCTAGTCGGACCTATGGTATGTCAAGAGCACTCAACAAGTAAGTTTTCTATGATTATCATATGATCATTACAAGTATGTTAATCATGAATCAGATATTTTGTGCACATTGAATTTAGTGATTCTGTAGAAACAAAATTCAAATACAAACCACAGTGCCTTAATATATCAGGATTGGAAGAAAAATCTTTCACCATCATGTAATACTATTAACACTCTACCACAAGAGTCTCACCCCTAGCTTGGGAGACATTATACACTCAACTAATAGAGCCTTGCCACCACAACCAACTTAATTCTCTTGCTAAAAACTATCAAGTTGCTTACCAAAAACAATGCCAATGTGATGAAACATTTAAAACTCCATATAATATCAATATCTTTTTTTGATAAGTAAGCAAACATTTATTGAAAAAAAGAGTAAGGCGCCCCTAAGTACACAGGTAGTATACACAGGAGAGCCAAAGCTAACCCGCGAAAACCCAACAAAAACCACAGAAACCCTAGAAACTGAAAGAACACCCAAAATACAAACCACAGAAACTAATATCAATTTTGACAGTTACTATCATTCAAGGAAGGGTAAAGGAAATAGAGATCCAACAATAATTGTAATTTATTGAGCTAAATTCAAAGGAGAAACTCAGTAAAAAAGTAAAGGCACAAAGATGAGTGGTGAAACATGCTGAAGAGGTTAACATTATTGCAGCAATAACCAGTCCCCTAACCTGAAGTTTATCTAAACTGCCTGTTTCATGATGTACAAAGGAAATTCTTGAATCAGATGCATGAAGAACCTTTGGTTCATCTTCACTGCAAAACTTAATAAACATGTCTTGGCCAAGTCTGTTTGTAAATGTAATGAACGGTCGGACAGAAATGACCTAAAAAGAGAATAGTAAGTCAAAAACAACATTTACATCACCCCAGAGAAAAGTCAACAACAAGATAACATTATGAATAAGAAGCTCCTAACTTCTTAATTACCTTTGTAGGAACAGATTGATATGTGCATGGTTTTGTAGAAATAAAAAGCTGTATGCAGTTGCCATCAGCATCATAAGCATAGAGATCCAATGATCCATCCTAACAACAAAAGAAATGTGCCCTTAACGAACAGTCTCCCTTTGCTTAAATATTATGACATCATATAAGATTGATATAGGCAATACCATGTCACCAAGGGGAGAAAGATTTTTAACAGGTCCGAACCGTTCCTCGCCAGATTGAGCAATAGACACCGAAAGTCCCAATGTATTAAAATTCAAAGCAGAAGCTATTGTATGACCTTCAAATATTTCCTCTTCAGTTATTTCCTCAAATAAAACTTCATTTGTTTTCTTAGACTGAAAAGGAACAGAAAAATTCCATGTATGTTTCTTTCCTGGCATATCTAGAAGCCTGAATGTAAGTGGAGGACATCTAGCAACTGCAAACCAATAAGGAGCATAGACTCTAATGATCTTTGCCAGCAATGGTCGTTCTTTGTCATAATTTTGTTCAAGAATGATTTGAACAATCCTGCATATGCCATAGTTTAGGAGCACATTAGACAACAAAAAGAAAAGACTTCAAAATATAGGCAAAAATTACAAAATAAACAGAACTTAATAAATTTGATATAAATAATGAAGCATCTATTAGAACCTTCCAGATATTGAACTTCTCAAACGTATTGTTTTGGATGGAACTCCACGAGGATCAGATAGAGGAACAGCTTCCTATGACAACCCAAAAAATGCAAGGGTCAAATGTGACTACTACCGTATTACAATATAGACAGCATTGCAGCACTAAAGAACAAGGCCTATAAATCTTACATTTATAGGCAGCCATCCTCTTTGCGGAAGCAGTGAAAAGAACAAAGGCTTTCTTATGTCAGCTCTGTAAACCTTTACAGTTTTTCCTGGACCAAATATTCCTCTAGAGCAGGTAACAAAATGACCACTTTGTTGCATCTCAAGAACAGAATATTCAGCTGCAAGGGGAAGAAAATTGCTAATAGACAACGGGGACTTTACAACAAGAGTCCAGTCCTGAATAGGATCAGAATGAATGTCTTTTGCAATCTCTGTTGCTTGTATGCTCAAGCAGAACCACAATTTACGGGAACCACTTGATGAAGTTCCACTTATATGGGTGCAGTATAGCAGTTCCTCAGTCTCGATAAGAGTTGACACACATATTTCAGAACAAACCTTTGTGTTTCCAGAATCCTCTGGTTGACCAGGCCTATCCACTGCAGAACTCCAAGTATACTCATTAGAATTAGTAGGATTAGAAGGCCTTAATTGCAACATATACATTCCAGACTGCGACAAGCCAGAGAGAGGAAGTGGCACAGTGTCTCCGGGTTTCAATAATCCAATAGATATGTCCTGCTTTAACTCAAATGATATCTGTTTCCTACTCCTGATCCATCTCCTTTGCCTTGCATGGTTCACAAACTCCGAAGTATCAAGAGAATCGGGCCATTTTAGACTTTGAACATCTTGTGCGTAAACCCAACCATCAGGATAATTATTAGATGTCTCGTCCAAATGCCAATCATCAATCCATTCCCAACCTGAGGGTAACTCAACTCCTGAAATTGCCTGCATAAGTGAAGGTGATTAGACACAAGCCAGCAGTTCCAAATTCAGTCGTTGAAATTTCTAAAAGTGCCATGGTTCTGAAATAACTTTTAAATTATGTGATTGTTTTAGACCTAAAAAGCTGGAATTACTGTATGCAAGGTTGAAAACACAGTTTCTAACATGTGACGGTGATTGCCACAAGTTTTTTAGTTAAACAATACATTGCATTGTCATGTAATTCATTGTTCCAGTCCATTTTGGCAATGATTTGCCCAAACATTATGTTTATGGACTACATGATACAAATTCGAAAGTCTTAGCACCCCACCAAGTAAAATCATCGACCTTGTGACTGACATTCAGTCCCCCCAGTCTATTGGAGAAGCCTCAAGAGAGAGAAAGAGAGAAATAAAGCTACCTTTTGTCTCAGCAAAAGAAAAGTTTGTATTCTTGTCTTTATTTATTTTTGCTTTCTCCTTTGGGGAAGAATCTCTTTTGCGAGATAGTTAGATTTGAGTGTATTGGGGTTTTGGAAATGATTAGACAACAAGAGAAAATAGAACAAAAAAAAATCCATATTATTCACAAAAGGCTGACTGACTACGGAATTGAAGGATTAACATTTAACAAATAACAACTTAAGCAGACTAGCTGACAACAGCCCTTGTAGCCAAGTGTACCATCCCCCTTCAAAGTAATTAGAGGTTCAACCAACAGTGAGCCAGGATATCTGGGGTTAGTGGTTCATCCATCATATGGCGAGGAAAAAGAGTTTGACAAAAAAAAGAAGGAAAAAGAAAAAAAGAAGCCTACATGACAAATGCCCTAGAGCATGTGAGAAACAGCTTTAATAATAACTCACCAGATGGGAGCTTCCGCCTTCTGAGATATCTTGCGTAGATTGAACCAAGCACCCAACCCAGCCAATGGTCGGGTCATACTTTTCTGTTTCAAAATACTCATCTGTTTGAACTCTGTTACCATCAATTTGTACACCTTTAGGATTACTTGCATCATCTTGTGGTCTCATTGTCTCAGTGGAAGCTTTGGATACAAGGCACAAATCAAGTATAAAATCTGTATTGTTACGTATTGAAACCAAAGACCTAATATTCACATATCTGTTCCCATCCTTGACACTTACTTCACTGGCAACAACATCATTGCCAAACCGCCAACAAGCAGCACGTGCAGCATAGTTTAGCCTCACAGTAGTCCAAGGCCCTTCTTTGCTAGGACTAATCTGAATATGTCCAGATTTTCTGTCACCAACTGCAGGTTGATTACTGTTGTCAACTTCAGATCTGGGTGACAGGAGTATAGCGCATCTTATTCTCCCGCATGAGCCTTTACATTTATCACTCTGCACCATATTCTGCATAAGCATCTTAAGGTAAGAATAATTTTTTTTGAAGGTTGCTTCAAGATCAACCTATAAAGGATGCAATAATGTATTCAACCTTAGATATAAGAAGAACGGCAATCACAAAATCTAAAAAATAACATTCACCATAGATTCAGTTGAGGACAAGTCAATCGAGGTCAATTTGTTAACATAATCATGTGAATGTGAACCATCTTGGATGTTTCCTGCCATCTGCTTCAGGGGGGCTGAAAAGTATCCAATCGGATTACCTGTCAAACCAAAAGTGAAGTTTATAACGAAAACATAAAACATGGTTGATAAAGAATAACTACAATGTGTGGCTAAAGGAATTTATTTTGATTGGTAATGAGTTTTAGCTCAAATGGTACTTCCTCCCTTTGTAGCAAGGTGGAGGGTGAGGTCTGCTAAAGGAATTTATTTTCAGATTCTGAAAGGTAATATCTACATAAAATAATTATATTTGTAATTAGGTAAGAGATTCTAGACATTTAGAATATTAAGAGTTAGTCAATTGTACAAAGTATAAATGGAGGGCATTAAAAAACCATTCCTATCGTATGTGCATATCCTCAGCCAAAGCTGCTCTCTACCCCAGGGGAATTGGTACTTGCAGCAGTAGTTTACTACTTCAGACTTGTTTCTTATTTCTTTTTTTCCCCCCTTCTTTTTATCTTTTTTGCTTAATAGTAGACAATTTGAAATCTGCTTAAGAGCTCACATTATAATTCATTAGGGTTATCATGTGATACAAGAGTGCCAATGTTAAATTATCACTTATCCCAAAAGCTTAAGCTGATAGGAAGAGATAAATTTAATCATTTAATCAATACTTTAATACTCCCCCTCAGGTGTAGGCTCAAACTCCCTTTTAATAGGTGAGGTTCAACACGTGAAATATGTAATTGAAATGGGAGGTAAATGAAGGAGACATGGTTCGAACTCAGGACCTCTGCTCTTATACCATGTTAAATTATCACTCTTCCCAAAAGCTTAAGCTGATAGGAAGAGATAAATTTAATCATTCAACTTTAACAATCAAAAGGGTTAAAATCACTTTGCGTATATTGTAGTGACCAGAAAAACAGAAGATCAACCACTCTGTTGACACTATTGTTTCGTCTAAATTCTTCAATATCTACATTCAAAAATCAGATTTTTGAACTATTATTTTTTTTTGATACGTAATCTCATATCATTGAAAAGCGCAGAAGGGAGCAACCCTACATTATTTTGCATGACCACTAATTTCAAGGAACTAATTTTTTAGGTAACAATTGGGCCCAAAGGGGAACTCCTATGAGTATGTATGATTATTGTATTCAGCATTCACCTTATTAAAACAGCAAGGACCTTATTTAAAACTGCAGCGCACTATACCTTAAACTCATTAATCAGCAAATATGAAAGAGGATAATTGAGCACAAAGGGGAGCTCCCGTGAGGATGAGTGCACTAACACTTTACCGTGGACTTTATTAACCTTGCGTGGGTTTCATCTTGTTTTTTTGTAGTGCCTGCTTGCCTTTTTTAAAATTTAAGATTATCCTTCCTCATATCTTTCCTTAGCCACTTGAGACAATTCCCACCAAATTTAAAAAGATGGTCTTGGTGGCTTGGTCAATATTGATTTCCAATTACGAGGCTTCCATTTTAATGCTCAAATACATTTCTAAGTGAATAAGTAATGGTAAATACGGTATTCAGTTGCAAACAGTAACAAGCTGTTTTCAAGCAACCATTCCAATACCAAGAATAGACATCCTTAACATGTCCAAATCTTTGGAATTCATTAATACTTTGTTGACTCAGAATTACAAAGATTTACTTTAACTGATGCGGAATTTATCATTCTTTCCTAACATGAAAAACAGAAACAGGAAATTTTATGGTATCTAATTCAACAATAATAGACTTGGAAACAACACAGCAATTAGATAATAGATCTGCATACTGAAAGAAATACCTTTCCCCATGTCTGTCAAAATTAATTCCAAAGTGTAGTAGTCCTGTGCAAATTTGTCCAATAGGAAATTATTTCGTGGCCATGGGAAAAAAAAAGTTAGAACGAAATGCACAAAGAGTGAAGGCAAAATGTTATCAGAAAGATGACATCTACTATAAGTACAAGCTGAAATTATGTTGAGAATATGTAGAGAGAACTGATCCACTGTGTAGGACCTATACGCATTGATGTCCACACTAGGAAAAAGAAACAGTAGACAGAACTTGAGGGAACCAGATTCTCTTTTGCAGAATTGAAAAACAGCTACTAAAGGAGTAAACTTAAGTTAAATTTCTTCAAAATTAGTCTAAACATTGAAATCTTACTACTGACAAGCTTCAGGAATGAAATTTATGAAGTAGGTGAATTAAATGGTCTTCTCTTCTTAATAAACTCATATCTCAGGTAATGAAGGATGTGACCACTCATGAAAAGGCTCAACGGTAAAAGATACTTCCTTGAAAAGAAAATGTTAATAAGGTAAAAAGAGTTAAGAATGTGACAACTCATAAAAGGACACAACAGTAAAAGACATTTCCTTGAAAATAAATGTTAATAAGGAAAAAAAGTTATCTACATACCGGTGAATCAACTTTAAAGAAAAATACTTCATTCCAGTTGACCAATTCAAGATCAGAAGACAAAAAGTTATCTGAACTGTTTCCACATGTGCGTGCACTCTGTTGATGAAGCTGCCATTCAGTAGAGAGGCTTTGTTCTGGAGTCAGACGAATTGCAACCGTATATTGGTGGGAACTTAAGCCTTCAGTTCTTGGGAACTGCATTGCAGGTATATCCAAGTAAATGATTAATAAAAGAAAACTATTTGCAAAATAAGGATAGGTGTAAATTCATGCTCCCTCTATACCAAAATACTTGTCTTGGTTCAAAACGGTATGAGTTTTCAGGAAAATAAATATGGTAATTTTTCTAATTATGCGCTATGATTTAGGTTAGAGGTAAGCAATGTGACACTAGTTTGCTTTTAAAAAAAGGGAATGGCAGTATAGGAAAATGAAAGATAAGTGCTTCCACTTTTAGAAAGTGGACATTTATCTGTGACATTCCAAAAGAGAAAGACATCTATTTGAGACGGGAGGGGTAAAAGATATAATCATCTAAGAAGTACGAAGCCAATCAATAATAAAAATAAACATAATCAAAACAATAATAAAAAGAAACATAAAATCAAAACAAGAACTACAATTATTATAACATATATGCCCATGGTAACGAAATGAAAAAAATTAGCCAGCATCACATATTCTTCAGAAAAGAAAATTATTTCAGAATATTTGTTAGGAATTACATGCAATTACCTCCATAAAAAATTGAATAATTATAACTCATACCTGTGCATCCAGTATAATAATTGTCACCATTGTTCTAACTTTTCTGGAAAGTTTTCCTTTCAAGTGAGAATCTAACATGTTTTTGGAAACTGGAACTTTTACAGGCTTCATGTCCCCAGATGACATGCAAATTATATTTGGAAGTCCCCTTATTTCAGTAGCTCTAATGAAGATGTCCTGGCCAAGCTTGTTTTGTGGGATTATATGATAATTTCTCCGGTGATGGATGTCAGTGATAGATGTTCCATCAAAAGTTGGAGAAAATGTATCCTATTTGATGTAATGTACATGTCAGGGGAGTTGGGGAAGAAAAGAAAAGTGGGAATTTCAGCAGATACAGATATATAAATCGAATAAATGAAAAATAAAAAGTTGTGAATGAAAAAACAAACAATGAGAGGAGATACAAGAGACTTACTCTCTTTTTTTGATATTTTTGGACATTAATAAGATTATTCCAGCTTGCATAAGCTTGAATAATCATATTTGCATTAGACACTGAAACGTTTAAGTTTAGATCCCTAGTTGAGATAAGACGTAACTGAGAAGCTGCACCTGGGGCATTGAGATCATATTGATACCTACAAAAGTGACGATAAATTAGGAATGACTGGAAATAATAAACTAAAGGTAAAGGTAAATAAACTATCACCACTAAACTTTTGAAAGCATTCAAAAATATTTTAAAAACAAAGAAAAAGAGGGAAAATAAATAAAGGAAAAGCTTCCTTTCCAAAGACCTAAAGCCAGTAACGGAGAGATCAAGGTAATCATTAGATGATTGGTAATGCATGAAAAGTTGTATGCCCATTGCCTAATTCATTAGATGATTGATATTGCATACTTACTGGCTTTCTTTTTGGCAAGTAATAAAAGCTTTAACAGAAAAAAGAGGAAATCTATACATTTAAATATTATATATAGAATACCTCTAAAGGATTACAAGCTAACGTTCAAATAATCAACAAACTATACAAACTTGGATTGGTTTTGGAATAGCACTCTCAGTGAATTCTCCAATTTGGAGTCCACTTTTTTAGCCGACTTGGTGCGTTGTTCTTCTTGTAGCCAAGTTTGGCATTTCTTGAGAAACCGTCTTTCACTGCTTTAAAGAGCATCGTTCAGCCTTTTGTGAAAAGAGAGAGAGACTGAGAGAGACAATGCTGCATAGAGTCAGCGTGAAATAGAGATTGTGTTGCTGCTCTGTCTTAGTTTTTCTCATGTTTGTCACGCCACACAGCATAGAGAATTCAGAAAGTAATTTCTCTTTTGAGAGAGTGAGATTTGGATGTATTGGGGCTTTGAGTGGTTTTTTCCCTCTTACTGTTTAGACTTCATCTTTTGATAGTGCATTTTCTTTTGGTTGTCTCCGCTTGTAGATGTAGGCTTGTTAAGTCGAACCACGTAAATTTTGGTGTCTTGTGTGAATGGCTTGATTTCATTATGTTCTTTTCTTCTTCTTTGCGATCTGGAAATTTATTTGTCACAACAAATTGGTATTAGAGCTCAGGTCTTCTTTTTTTTTTTTTTTTTTTTTTTTTTTTTTTTGTGGGATAGCTACTGCAAAATTTGAAATAGAAAAGTTTGATGGTCATAATTGTTTTAGCCTATGCCTGCTTTGTTGCGAAAACAATATTTGGTGAAGATTTTGGATGGCGAGGCACCATCAACATCATCAAAGGAAGAAATTGCAGAACTTGAAGAAAAAGCCGACAAAGCAACTTTGTTGTCTCTTTCAGGTGGAGTTTTGAGAGAAGTCGCCAACGAAGAAACTGTTGTTGGACTTTGGAAGAAGCTACAAAGATTGTACATGAAGAAGTCCCTCACTAACCGTATGTATTTGAACCAACGATTATATATCTTAAAGATGAAGGAAGGTATAGACCTTTCTGATCATTTTGATGACTTTAATAAAAATATTTTGGATCTGAAAAATATTTATATTAAAGTTGATGATGAGGATCAACCCCTAATTTTATTGTGCTCATTAATGGATTACGTTGATAATTTCATTAATTCAATGTTGCACGGTAGAGATACCGTCTCCTTGGTGGATGTTAAGTCCGCTTTGAATTCTATGGAGTTAAGGACAAGATTGAATAAGAAAGGTAGTGGTAATTAGGCAGACGATTTCTTTGTCAAGCGTTGTTAGAAAAATTCCTCTAATTCTAGAGGTCGATCCAGTGAAAGGGAATCAGGTAAAGGAAAATCAAGAGGCCGATTGTAGTCGAAGTTGAAGAAGAAAGTTAAGTGTTATTATTGTAAAAAGTAAGGGGTAATTACGTTTTGCCCATATGAACTATCACCCCTTCTCAACATGGCACCATGAACTGACACTCTTGACATTCGGCCGCATTGAAATACCATTTACTAACGAAAAATCCCGCCGTTAGGGAATCTTGTTAAATCAGATGGAATATTTTTTTTTTAGATGTTAAATCTTGTTAAAGGACGGAAATACCCTCAAATAAAAAAAATATAAACATTAAAAAATTAGAAAAAACCAAAATTTAAAAACTCAATAAAAAATTAAAACATAAGAATTAAATAGAAACTTGAAAAAAAAAACTTTAATTTCATTTATTTATTTATTTTTTTAAAAAATTTCTAGAACTAGGGTGGGTGGCCTAATGACCCCCCAAACCCCTAGGGGGTGGCCGATCCACCTCTCCAAGCCCATAGGAGGTGGTCAAGCCACCCTCAAATCAACGGCGGTGGCCTAACCACTCCCAAAAAATTCACGGGGTCACCCAACACATGGGGGTGGCCGAACCACCCCTAGGAACCTTTTTATTTTATTTTATTTTATTTTTATTGATATTTTGATATTTCTTTAATTTTAAGGGTATTTTTTTATGTAAATTTTGTTCTACACTTGGGGTAGTTGCATCATTTCAAGTTTTTTAACGAGGTTGAATAACAGAAGTGGGGTTTGGTAAGTAAATGGTAGTTTAATATAGTCGAGTGCCAATTCATGGTGCCATGTCGAAAAGGGGTGGTAGTTTATGAGGGCAAAAAGTAATTACCCCTTATAATTAACATAAGGAATCATTCCACAATTAGGATCAGGAAATAATTCTTTTACCACCACCTCCCCAATCACACGTGCCAAAACCGAACTCACCTACCATTGACTTTTGCAAATTTCACAAGCCCACGAAATCTCACTAACCTACCCTAATACTTCACCAAATACTAAAACCATGAGGTATCACCAAAATCCAACGACCAATAACCTCAAGCTTTTATTTAGGTTCTCTTTTCTTTTCTTTTCTTCTTCTTCTTCTTTTTTTTTTTTTTTTTTTTTTTTTTTTTTTAATGCAATTCGACCAACTAGAGGTAGAAAGCAGTCCATATGTCTAGAGAGCTGGAGAAAACTCTTCTGTGTGAGGAAATAATTTGGAGACAGAAATCCAGAGCTTTGTGGTTGAAGGAGGGGGACAAGAACACAAATCCAGAGCTTTGTGGAGACAGAAATCCAGAGCTTTGTGGTTGAAGGAGGGGGACAAGAACACAAAATTTTTTCACAGGATGGCCAACTCGCGTCGCAAATTTAATCAAGTGGATTCTATAAGTATAGATGGTGAAATCTCCAAAGATCCAAAGGAAATTCAGGAGCATATAGTTCAATTTTACAAAAACTTGTATGTTGAGAATTCTTCTTGGCGGCCAAGGGTAGAGGGCCTTTCTTTTCTTTCAATTGATGAAGATGAGAGTAGCTGGATAGAGAGAGGGTTTGAGGAGAAGGAGGTGTGGGAGGTCATCAGAGATTTCAATGGAGATAAGGCTTCGGGCCTCGACGGTTTCACTATGGCTTTTTTTCAGAAGTGTTGGGATATCTTAAAGCATGACATTATGGCTGTTTTTGCAGATTTTCACTCTCGAGGCAAGTTTGAAAAGAGTTTCAATGCTACTTTTGTCTCTCTGATTCCAAAGAAGAATGATGCTGTGGATGTGAGTGATTTTCGGCCTATCAGTCTTATTGGGGGAATTTACAAGATTATTTCCAAAGTCCTTCCGAACAGGTTTAAATCAGTGTTGGGTAAGATTATTTCAAACACCCAAAATGCGTTCATTGGTGGTCGACAAATCTTGGATTCAGTGCTTATTGCTAATGAATGTGTGGATAGTCAAATCCGTTCAGGGGATTCTGGGTTGTTGTGTAAGCTGGATCTGGAAAAGGCCTATGATCATGTGAATTGGGACTTCTTACTTTACTTATTACAACGTTGTGGCTTTGGGGAGAAATGGAGAGCTTGGATTCGTTTTTGTATCTCTACGGTGAGATTCTCCATCCTTGTCAATGGAACTCCGACGGGTTTCTTTACTAGCTCTCGTGGGTTGCGACAAGGTGATCCTCTGTCGCCTTTATTATTTGTGGTGGTTATGGAGGCTTTGAGTCGGATGCTGGCTGCTGCGATGGAGCAAGGTTCGATGACAGGCTTTATTGTGGGACATAGTGAGTCAGAGGCAATAGTAGTGAATCATTTATTGTTTGCTGATGATACGTTGATTTTTTGTGGAGCGCAAGAAGAACAAATTCGACATCTGAGGTGCATTTTTCTTTGTTTTGAGGCAGTTTCGGGATTAAGGATTAATTTAGGAAAGTCAGAAATTGTTCCTATTGGTGAGGTGGAGGATGTTGAAGGGTTGGCCCAACTTATGGGTTGTAGGGTTGGATCGCTGCCTATGACATATTTGGGTATGCCTTTGGGTGCCTCTTACAAGTCCGTTCTTACTTGGAAAGGGGTGATTGAGAAAATGGAAAGGAAACTGGCTGGTTGGAAGCGTATGTATTTGTCAAAGGGCGGTCGGTTGACTCTTATTAAGAGCACGCTGTCCAATATCCCCACGTATCTCTTGTCGCTGTTCCCTATTCCTTTGAGGGTGGCTAATCGTCTTGAAAAAATCCAGAGGGATTTCCTATGGGGTGGCATAGGGAATGAGGCCAAATTTCATTTAGTGAAATGGAACAGGATTTGTACTCCGTTGCATTCAGGTGGGTTGGGAGTTCACAACCTTTCCCTGTTTAACCAAGCTCTTTTAGGTAAATGGTTGTGGAGATATGGTAGGGAGAGAGAGGCTCTATGGCGTTTGGTGATTGACGCCAAATTTGGGAGCCTAAAGGGTGGGTGGTGCTCTATTGAGGTGTCGGGTTCCTATGGAGTAGGGGTTTGGAAATATATTAGGAAAGGGTGGGAGAAGTTTTGCAATTATGTTCGGTTTGTGGTAGGGGATGGATCATATATCAGTTTCTGGCATGATCGGTGGTGTGGGGAGATTTCTTTGAAGCTTTGTTTTCCAGTTCTGTATAGTCTTGTGAGGAACAAAGCGGCTATGGTGGTAGATAATATGGCCGTTCATAATGGCAATATTCATTGGAATGTTCTCTTTACGCGGCAATTACAGGACTGGGAGTTGGAGATGGTGCTCTCTTTCTTCGAGCGGTTGTACTCCACTCCGATTCGACAAGGAGAGAGTGACAAGTTAGTTTGGAACCTCTCTACAAGGAGCTATTTTGAAGTGAGGTCATATTATGAAGCACTTAGTCGGAAAGAAGGTCCATCATTCCCGTGGAAGAAGATATGGTGTGCTAAGGCTCCGACAAGGGTGGCGTTCTTTGTATGGACTGCAGCTTTAGGAAAAATTTTGACTCATGACAATCTACGAAAGAGGAATATTGTGGTTATTAAGTGGTGTTGTATGTGTAAAAAGAAGGGGGAGTCTATTGATCATCTGTTACTTCATTGCGACACCGCCCGTGAGCTTTGGAGTTTTATGTTTTCTTTATTTGGAGTTGAATGGGTTATGCCACAATCGGTGATGGGTTTGTTGACTACTTGGGGTGCTTTTCAAGGGCATGGCCTAGCAAAAAATGTTTGGCGTTTAGTTCCTCACTGTGTTTTGTGGAGCATTTGGAGGGAGCGGAATGCGAGGCTTTTTGAAGATGTCGAGACTGTAATGGTAGTTTTAAGGAAGCGTCTTCTTAACACGCTATATCTATGGATAGCTCCCCACCTTTGCCACCTAGGTGTTTCTACTTTTGTAGACTTTCTTAATTTATTAGTTGTTCCTCCTGTTTAGGGGCTCTCTTGTATACTTCCCGTGTATTAGGGTTGCGCCCCTCAGCGCTTTTTTATTGAAATTTAAATTACTTATCAAAAAATAAAAACAAGTGAAATCCCTAGGTGTTATTGAGTCTTTGCTAGTCCAAGTATCATTGTTGCAGAATGTATATTGACACAGCATTAAATATAAGGGCAACATACAAATGACTTTCCTACGGTTATACTTTATTATATATTACCTCCAATTCTCTTGAATTCTGTCACTAAACCTCTTTATGATTTGGAGAAATGAAAATGTCTTATTCTCTGCCTCAATTAATGGAATCTTGCACATAATGTGCACGTGTCACAAAAAACACGGAATTTGGACCTTAGTTGACCTTTAGAATGGGCGAGATTAGAGTTGTTCTGTTTCCAAAATCACGAACTGAGTTGTTTAGTCTCTTTCATGAAACTTTAAGCCCATTGAAGGCCATCTACAGGATAAATTTAGTGTTTCAACAAGAAGTGTGCATCATATGAGAGAATCTGTCAGTTGGGACAGAAGACGGGAAGCTTTCGTGATGGTTCTCAAAAGACAGAAATTAATTTATAACTACCACTACTTATGAGGAGGTAATTTGTAGCATACCCCAAAAACAATTTGATGCATAAAGTACAATAAATTACCTTACCAACCCATCAACCGGCTCAACAAGAGGCTCCCAAGAATCATACTTATCATTATACGATTGTGCAGCCAAAGAGAAGTTGACACTGGAACTCAAATAGTCAGTTCTTCCATGCAAACCAAATCCTATTCCACTAAAAGATACATTCAACAATGGCACCATCTGCAAAATTCCAGAAAAGAGAATCAATAGGGACATTATTGCAAGCAAATGGCAATATTGTTATAATACAGGTACCTGAGTTCTAAATCATAATCACCATCTGATAAGGAACAGTTAACATTTTTAAACAGCAAAGAATATAAAGTATTCTGTTAGAATGTAAAGAAAATAGGAATACATAGGTTCATTTGACGCAACAAACAACACTAGATTCAAACATTGAAGAAAATAAGACAGTCCTATTTGTGTTTGGGTTTTTGGGTTTTTCGGGTGTTTTTTTTTTTCTCTTTCCCCTCTCTTTCTTGTAATGGTGTCCTTTTTTTATATTTCCTGTATGCTTAGGGGCACTTTTACGCTGTAATAAATTTCTCTACTCATCAAAAAAAAAAAAAAAAACAGTCCTTGCATTCTCCATAGAGCCTCATGTAAGCGGGAAGACATAAGGTGTAAATAGAACAGATCTTTGCATTACTCGCTAGGAAGCCTTACAAGAAAAAAAAAAAAAAAGTATTGAAAGTTGGCCTTATATTTCAACATTACACCTACAACAATAACTCCCAGAAAAGAAAGGCCATTCTTTAGCAAGTTTAGCCCTCACAAACTACTTGAAAATCAATGCAACTCAATGGAAAAGGTCATAGAACCTTTTCCAATAGACATTTTTCCAGTAACTAATAAAATACATACTTTTTATTATCAATATAGATATCTGTTTTGCAAAGAGAAAATGCACAAGGTGTTCAAAAGGAAGTATGATTTATTAATATGACAAGTGAACCTCGAAAAAAAAAGATCACTAGGATAAATTTGCGATGAGTTCCATATGGTTTTGTCAAATTACGAGCGCACGTCTAGATAAAGACAAGCCTCAAGGAGAGACTGTCGCATTTTTGCGTCACATCTGTCCCATAGTTGAACAAAGTGGTCCCCATGTTTCAATTTGGATGGCTGTCAATAATGGCCTTTATATGCTGGATAAGGTAAGCATATTTCGCCCAGACATTTCGCCTACTTGCGTACTCTCCTGCTCTCATAACGAGTCCATTGAGCATTTCTTTTTTGGTTGTGAATTCGTGGACTGGATTGTGACTGCTCTTTTCGCTAGACTGGGTCTTAATAAGCATCCCTCCTCCAGGTTTCACCCCAGACACCTTAAACAAGTTCGGCTGCAAATTTTGAAAACTTCACTCACGGTGCTTTCACTTGCCCTTACAACTCATCTCACCCTTTTGTGCGGTCCCCATACAGTCGTAAATAAATGAATGTAAGCATTTCTTACATTTGCTATCAGAAGGCTCCCCTAAACAAGATATGTTTGCACTCAATTCGTTAACAATTATTTAACTAATTACCATACTGAGGCATATATTTAACCAACACTGATTTTCAAACACAACAGGTGGGTTTGACATTTTATTAATGAAATTAAATGAATCGACTCGGATTAGGAATTCTCACCAAGCCACTATAGTCATCAAAGAGTGCTGCAGAAAATGTCGAAATTTTTGCATCAATGATAGTATCATCTGAACCACTTGGTACACTTGAATCTGCAAGCTTTAATGCAAACCTTCTTGGAGGTCTTTTAAAACCACTACGGACAATGAACGTTCCCAACTCATTACCAACCAGCCAAATACTAAATGGCTCTGCTATAATCTTGGCATCGGTTGTATCCCATATGCTTTCCTCCAGAAACTGATCCCCAGTGACCATATCACTGCGCATACATCTCAATGCGCTGAATTCATGCTGCTTTGGGGTGCCCTTACATGCAATACAACCTAATGAAACAAAACCCGGCGGAGATTGAGGTAGCCAGAAAGATACACTCTCCATTCCTTTCTGTTTCTTGATTTTCCCAGCAGGCTGGAAACCCAGAGGTGCTTTGAAAAGCTCTTCATCGTCATGAAGAACAATGCAAGTATTTGGAGGCTCATACCTAGGTCCAGATAAGAATCCATATATAATATTAATTCATTAAAACATGGACATTTATTAATATGAAATTCACAAGTATAACTTACTCTTTGACAGCAATATCACCAAAATATACCATCCCCTGCGGGACAACAGGGCGCCATATGGATAGTTTCTTCCTTGAGTTTGAGCCTTGATTCCACCATAATAATGTAAAACTAGCGACAGCTTCGAAACGCCGGCCAGTGTTTATAGTTGATCCTCCTGACTGTTGGATTTGTCTATGACTAGAAGGAGAAGCTTGGGAATCTGAACTTTTGGATGCTGTTGCAAACTCTTCTGACAACCCAAATATTATATGACGCAAATCATATGCTCTAGCTGTTAAGCCAAAAATAGCAGGATCTGCTGGCAAGAAAGTGCCAACAGAATTATTCACACGCCAGAATGACAAACTTGGGAGGGATCTACAATTCAGCCATGAAAGAAGACATCAAAATCATGATTTTATTGAATCTCTAAGCGAGTATTATGCTTAATATAGATTTTTAGTCCATTGATATTAGGACTGATGATTTTCCCACATAATATCAGAGCATTGTCCCCTACAAGGTCCTTGGTATGAGTCTTGGTAACCCACATTCCTATAATTACTTCCCATGTACTAAGTCTGCATGTCAGAAAACTTGGAATGTAGCATGCTTATGGATATATTGTTGGTCTACTACCAATCGGCTTAAGTTTTGGGGACTGATAGTTCTCCAACAAAAGCGAGTGGTTGTTCAGGTGATACTACTCCATAGAGGAATTAGCAACAAGAATGGCATACATGCATGCATTCAATATAACACCTAGCTTTACAATGTTCCAAGCATACATATGGCAATCTGACATCATGTTGGATGACCAACACCATCATACAGAACAATTTCTAAACAGCTCGCAATACAATATTAACTGTTACTAAAAA
This sequence comes from Alnus glutinosa, assembly GCF_958979055.1. Classification (NCBI taxonomy): domain Eukaryota; kingdom Viridiplantae; phylum Streptophyta; class Magnoliopsida; order Fagales; family Betulaceae; genus Alnus; species Alnus glutinosa. The sequence goes on along the minus strand of NC_084898.1, from coordinate 24,613,458 downwards.
AAACCCCACAGCGCCACAAGTTACGTAAAAGCATGTCATACAAACTGAAATTATGACAGAAAAATTTTTCTTGGAAATTTCACATACCTATCAGTGGTGCTGATTGTAATACAATCCCTCTGGGAACAAGGACAAACTAAAGAAGCCAATATGCAAAAAGCAGAAGACAGTGGTGGCTGTGTTCTTCCAGGAGAAACCACACAGCCCAACGCAACATAACCTTTGGGCGCCTCAGGGAACCAAATTGAACAGTTGCTGTCTCCTTGACTGCTGACACCATATGATGGCACGTCAGAAATATTTATCCCTTGATCAGAAATGTTCCCAGAAGATAAAGGTGACCAAATCAGTTTGAAAGATATTGGTCTTTTAACTCTAACAAAGTTGGTATTTACAACAAGCACTCCTTTTGTAGGTGGCTTTTCCCTGTCATATGAAGGCTGATGAGTCAACATTGCAAAGAAACAATTTAAAAAGCATTTATCATGAAGAAGAAAAAGAATAAATCTCTACAGGCAAAAAAAATTAATAATAATAATCTCAAGAAGCAATGTTAGCAAGAGATTTCACTGACAATGGTGTTAGATAGTCCCCAAGAACTGCAAAACCAGGTGGTGCATGAGGTCTCCAAAAGGCATATATCTGGTCACAGTACGGATCTGCAGGGTGCAACACACAGCCAACAAGTCATCAGTAATCAGACAACTGTCATTTTATTGTTCCAACCTTGTCAAATTAAGAGCATGTTGACGTACATTTTATTGTTCCAACCTTGTCAAATTGGGAGCAGACTACTGTCATTTTCTTAGAAGTCATCCTTAAAAACGCCAGAAAGTCCTCTTCAACTGCTAAAAACAGTCTCAAGATGCTGAATGAAAAACTCATGAATATATCTGAAACAGATAAATGTATATTGGTCTTTCCAGAAGCATTTGAATACATAATCGAGGTGTCAAAAGGCTCCAATATCCTGATTCCATTACTCTCCATACTCAAGCCAAGTGCATTTGCGCTCATCTCAACAGTATCACCCTTCAAAACAAGCCTGGCAGTAGCATGAGCACATCAAATATCATCTTTATACCATCTTCTCATTACCTCATTACATGTTTTCCTAGACATCCAGTATCTTGAAAACTAAAAGCAATATGACATTCAGTTTAAGAAAAAGGGGAAAAAAGGAACATGTGTCCTTTATATCATCATGGAAACAATGTTAAAAGGCCACCTAGGTGTTTCTACTTTTGTAGACTTTCTAAATTTATTAGCTGTTCCTCCTGTTTAGGGGCACTCTTGTATACTTTCCGTGTATTAGGGTTGCACCCCTCTGCGCTTTTTTATTGAATTGATATTACTTATCAAAAAAAAAAAGTTCATGTTAACATTTTGTAAAATATGTCAATTTGCAGTTAATTTATGGGCTAAGAGCTCTTAAAATATAATTTTTGTGATAAATTAATATTTAGGATCACAAAGAAGTAGTAAAAGAATTGAATAAAATAAGCCAATCACACATAACACCAAAATTGGCGTGGCTCAACTTAACAAGCCTATGTCTACGGGCGGAGATTACCAGGAAAAAATTCGACCATCAAAAGATAGAGTACAAAATAGTGATCCAGAAAAACTACTTAGAAAACAAAGTCCTAATATATCCAAATCTCACTCTTACACAAAAGAGAAGTTTTTGACAAAAAAGAGCTAATTTTATTACCAGCACCGTCCATTCGGTTAGGGAAGAGAGTAATAGACTCCTCCACACACAAAATACATTGGCTTTCCCTTTATAGCCACCGATTCAGAAACACATCAAGTAACAAATATATCGATTGAGTGTTCATTCCACAACAACAACGGAGGTATGCTTGTTTTAATACAATTTATTTACAAATGCTATGATCTAAATGAGGACATGTTGCACAATAAATCTAACAATTGGTATCATAACTTCTTTTTTTCTTAATAACAAGGAACCCCCCAAGACAGGGTCACTTCATGTACCCACCTTTAAAGGATAAACCCCAGACCTGTGTAATGCACCCCACCACACATGTATTGATTGAGAAGCAAACTACAAATGTACGAATGTAAATCTTTCTCTAGTTCTCTAGAGCCGCACAACTATACTACAAAATTGAAGAACTGCTTCTACCATGCAGCCTTACAAAACTGTGAGAGTGTGCGGGCCTCTTTTTCTGCTCATATTCTCCTTGAATGGTTGAATACCCTTTTTCTATATGCTCTCTCTCAAAGTTGGTCAAGCTTTTGTTTTTCTATGGAGAAGGGTAGGAGAAGAAGTGAAAGTTGGTTAAAACACCAAATCCAAAAACAACTTGAAAAGAAACACCAAGTGGGGCGCTCATGACTTTGAATGTCAAGTCACATCACAATCATGATTTAACAAAAATAGTAATAATGGAAAATGTATACATATATCAAATTTGAGCATCATGCATCACAAAAACAAAGTATCAAATTTCATTTCGGTCAGTCAATTTGGTAGGCTCACAATTGATCTACCTTAAACATGATAAAAAATGCGATACAAAATTGAACAAGATAAAGTACCTATTCAATGTATACATTTCTAATAAATGAATGAACGCATATGATGTTCACAAATAAAGCATGCATGTATTGCTAGAGAGAAGACAACATGTCCTAAAAAACTCATCATGATAATCGCTAACATAACAATAAAACTAAGTAGACGAAAAAAATCAATATATGACTAAAACACACCACAAGACAGTGAAAAAGTGAATTCCTCTCCACTCATATACACCATATCAAACAAGATGGAATTGCTTTCCAAGCAACTAGGCTCAACCCTTCGCCAAACTCCTAACCCCAACAAGCCAACAAGTCAAACAGAGAAAAAAACCATGGCCCAATCATCATGCACAACACAACAATGAAAAAATTTGATAAATTCAATATCCAGGTACTTTTAAAGGTAACTCTTTGTGTAGACTGTAGAAGGACATTTTTCATCTACTTCCAAGGAATAACACCAAGATTCAACAAACCGTTCACAAAAATGTGTAAATTTTAGTATTCAAATATGAAAAACTGTTAAATTACCACTTATTCCAAAAGATTAAGCTTATAAGAATGGATGAATTTATTCATTTAATTTATATTCTAACACTTTCCGCGTGTAGGCTCAAACTCTCTAATAGGTGAAGCCTAACAAGTGAAATATTTTATGGAAATGAGAGATGAGTGACAAAGACATGCAACGCAACCTAGCTTTAATACCATGTCAAATCACCACTTATCCCAAAAGCTTAAACTCATATGAAGGGATGAATTTAATCATATAATTTATATTCTAACAAAAAAACTACAGTAGCTGTAACCGGCATTTAGACTAACAGGCTGAAGAGAACTTTAAATTAGATATATACCAATATCTCTCAGTACTCCCAGCACTGAGCACTTCAGAAGATCAAAATATTGCCAATTTCAATCAATGATAAGCACTTAAGAGGAACTGACCTGCAAAATGCATCCAGTTGCGCATGCAAAAGTTGGCTAGTGAGAATTGGTGATTCCTCAACATCCTTTGATGTATTGTAAAAGGTCAGCTCTGGGCCAATAGCCTGCAAAGAAATATCAAGACTACAGAGATAATACAGATAAAGTATTCAATGATATCATCGATATCAACTTAACATAAAATTGAGTAGAAGTAAGGGCTGTAAAATGAACCAAGACACTCAGAAGCAGCAGAGTCTCTGTTCAATTCTTTGTACATATAGTGCATTTATCTGACTAGGTCAAACGAAAATTAAGATTTTGATCGCTGAACATGTGTAATTCGCAGTTTGTGCAAATCTGTATGATACAGATTTTGATCGCTGAATATGTTTTAGTTTTCCTTTGCCAGCAACTGCCCTCTTTCCCTTGTCAGACATACAAACTATAGTGCATTTGTTATGAAGTGTTCACAAACATATTCATTGTCAAGGAAATTACAACCAAGTCACAGCTAATGTTGAGACCTCTGTGAATTTTGAATGAAGTATATAAAAAAAAAAAAATCGACAGAGAGAGGAAATGAAGCAATACTTAACCTGCAACTCAATGATAAACTCTGTGGACCTGTCGGCTACAATATCTTGAGCTGGTACATCATTGATACTTTCTGTTGAAGAACTAGAATGGGGAACTTCATTATCTTCCTCCAAGTAGACCTGATCATCCTCCAACGCAGAATAGCTACTGTTCGCTCCAAGAAATACACAAGAATCCAAGTACTGCCCATTCTACACCAACCAAATAATAGAAGTGGTTAGAGTTCTGGGCAAGTAAATACTACTGCCTATATTCGAACTGACCATAAACAAATAAAATATGTAGGTAAAGTCTAATACCTTGATCACTACATTTTTGAATTGCAGTTTTTTCCCACTTCCAACATATATTATAGCCTCTGTATTAGATGCTTCGAGATTGTATCCCCGTCTGTCTTTCAAAAACAATACTCCACCATTGCCATCATAAATGAAGTGATCAAATCTTTCATCATCAACTATTAAAGGTCTTTGAGGAGAGAGAGAGAATTCAGCAGATGGTTGCTTGAAAGTTGACTGATCCAGAATGATTGCGTCAATTACATGTATAGAGTTCTTATCTTCTTCATTTGACAGCATGTTACCAGCAGATGGAACGAAAAACTCAACCACAGCCAGCAAAAAATCAAGCGCAACAAGCATTTGTGGCCTTTGGACACATAAGGAAACGAATGTTGACAGCTTACTAAACTTTGCATCAAGAATAAGCATTGTAGGAACTGGTTTAACATCATTCTCTCCAAAAACAGTTACATCAACTACGCGCTGGTTTTCATCATAAGTCACAGTATGTAGAGGGCTAGAACCAACACTCTCTAGCTTTCCTATCACCAGCTTAAACTCTTGTTCAGTCCCCTCACGATCATCAATAACAGTAAAAACCTTTAGTGTAGCTGACAGAAAACCTTCTCCTAGTGTATTGGACTTGTAGAGTAACCATGCATCACTAATCTGCATAAGATATTAAATAAGAAAATGTTACATATCAATCATTGGAATAAAATTGACATATAATTAGGCGGCTAAGGTTGCTTTTATGCGTTTTGCATGTTTTGAGGGTTATTTTTATCTTTTTAACAATTTAGCATAAGGTATCATTATACTGTGTTATTTAGGGTTTCTACAAGTTTTTCTATAAAAATTGCTTGTAGCTGTCAGGCAAGACAGTTAATTGTATTTGGGTGAATAAAATTTCTAGAGAGGTTCTCCCTTGTTCTTCCAAGTTTTGGGTATTGCTCTGTCCAGCTTCTTAAGAATGGGGTCCTGATCCAAACAAGCAACGCATTGAGCTTTAGAAGGCCGTTGGGTTTGGTCTGGTTCGATTATAAATGCAATTAATGAGCCTAAACTCAAACAGAAATACATGCAAAACATTCATTCCTGGTACGCTTCTAAATTGGAGATGCCTTTATTCTTGGTATTCGGAGTAAATCAACTAGTATGAAGAAAGATTTTGCTTCTGTTATTTATATTCAAATCAACGGATTCAAGATCGTTTGTCTTTTTTTTTTTTTTTTTTTTGATAAGTAAATTTAGTTTTATTGAAAGCGTAAGGCGCCCCTACGTACATTGGAAGTATATAACAGGAAACACCTAACTAGAAAAGAAAAAATAAGCAAGAAAATCAGCAAAGCTGATGGACAAAGGGTACAAAAAAGCCATCGACCAGAGATACAGCGTGTGGAGAAACAATTCTAACACTTCCTCTAGGGAGCTCTCTAGGTTCTCAAAACACCTAAGGTTTCTTTCTCTCCAAATACACCAAAAAATGCATATAGGCACCATCATCCATGTTGTAGCGCTCCTTGATCTCCCAGACTTCTACCAACAAGCAAGAAGGTCTAGCACACTCCTAGGCATGATCTAAGAAATACCAAAGCGAGAGAAAATGTTATTCCACAGAGCGGAGGCCACATCACAATGCAGAAGAATATGGTCCACTGATTCCCCATCTCGCTTGCATAGGTAGCATCTATCTACAATGATTATGTGCCTCTTCCTGAGATTGTCCAAAGTAAGAATTCTACCTAGAGCTGCAGCCCATGTGAAGAAAGCTACCCTTGGTGGTGCCTGAGACTGCCACACACTCTTCCAAGGGAACCGAGTTCCTCCAGAACACGACAGGGAACCAAAATAAGACTTAACCCTGAACACACCTTTCTTGGAGGAGACCCATCTAAGGCAGTCTGCCCGATCACTGTTCACCTTGGTAGAATGCAAAATCTGGAAGGAGGAGGCAAAAACATCTACTTCCCAATCATGCGCCTCTCTAACAAAGCTCACATTCCACTGATAGGACCCGCCCAAAATCTCCATATTGTCAGCCACTGACGCATCCTTCACCCGAGCAATACCAAAGAGATCAGGAAACACTTCTTTTAGAACAGTATCTCCACATCACAAGTCATGCCAAAATCTAGTCCTACTCCCATCCCCCACCTCATATCAAAGAAATCTGGAAAAAGTCTCCCATCCTTTCCTGATGTACTTCCACAACCCTACTCCAAAAGTCCATGCAATCTCACGGGAGCAACACCCACCCCACATACTACCAAACTTGGAGTCCACCGCAACTCTCCACCAAGCATCTCTTTCCATGCCAAAACGCCATAATCATTTTCCAAACAATGCGCGATTGAACAACACCAAACTCCTAATGCCAAGCCCCCCTTTTGAAATTGGGGTACAAACCCTTACCCAACTCACCAAATGGTATTTAAAATCTTCTCCCATACCACCCCATAGAAAATCTCGTTGCAGCTTCTCAATGTGTGCGGCAACACACACTGGAATAGGGAACAGAGACATGTAGTAAGTAGGTAAGTTGGAGAGAGTACTCTTGATAAGGGTCACCCTTCCACCCTTAGAGAGGTATAACCTTTCCAACTAGCCAGCCGATTTTCAACCTTCTCGATAACTCCATCCCAAATACGAGTGGACTTGTAGGAAGCCCCAAAAGGAATCCCCAAATACTTCACTGGCAAAGAAGCAACTTCACACCCTAAAATGTCGGCTAAGCTTCCCACTTGAACAACATCCCCCACTGGAATAAGACTGGACTTAGCCAAGTTTACCTTCAAACCCGAAACAGCCTCAAATAGGAGAAAGAGACCCCGCAAATACCGCAATTTAGAAGAGCTAGCATCACAAAGAATCAAAGTGTTATTAGCAAACAAAAGATGCGAGAAGGAAGTATTACCCACTCTAAATCCATCCAACAAACCCCCACTGACTGTCGTTGTGATCATACGACTCAAAGCCTCCATAACAAACACAAACAAAAGAGGGGACAAAAAATCCCCTTGCCTCAAGCCTCGAGAGCTACTGAAAAAGCTATTAGGCGATCCATTAACTAGCACCGAAAACTTTGCAGAAGAAATGCATCGAACTATCCACGAACACCATTTGCCCCCGAAACCGCATCTCCTCATCACATACAAGAGAAAATCCCAATTAACATGATCATAAGCTTTTTCCAAATCCATTTTGCAAATGACGCCCGGCTCCCTTGATCTAATTCGACTATCAAGGCACTCATTAGCAATAAGGATCGGATCGAGAATCTGCCTCCCTTTGATGAAAGCACTCTGAGATTTGGAAATAACCTTTTCCAAAACCGTCTTCAACCTGTTAGCCAAAACTTTAGCAATAATCTTGTAGATACCTCCCACAAGGCTTATGGGCCAGAAATCTTTGAGAGAGATAGCACCAGGAATCTTGGGAATAAGAGCAATAAAAGAAACATTCAGACTCTTCTCAAACACTTCTCTAGCATGAAAGTCAGAAAATACCTCCATAATGTCCAAGCGCAAAACCTCTCAACAAGCTTGGAAGAAAGCCATAGTAAAACCATCAGGACCCAGCGCTTTGTCACCATTCATAGCAAACACTACCTTCCTAACCTCCTCCTCCTCAAAGGCTCTCTCCAACCACCTTGCTTCTGACTCTAGAATACCATCAAAGGAAAGATCATCCAACCGAGGCCTCCATCTGTGCTTCTCAGAGAAGAGATCTTGATAGAACTGAACTACATGCTCACCTATCTCAGCCGGATCAGAAGAAATAGAATCACCAATCAATAAGGAATCAATAGAGTTGTACCTTCTGTTTGAATTGGCTATGGAATGGAAGAATTTAGAACATTTATCTCCTTCTTTTAACCATGTCACCTTGGACTTTTGCCTCCAACTAACCTCCTCCAAAAGAGAGCATCTCTCTATCTCACTGACAATCTCTACCTTCTTTAGGAGTTCCCCCTCACCCAAAGCCCTACTGCCTTCAATAGAATCGAACACCTGAAGCTCTTCGAAAAGCTTTCTCTTATTTCTCTCAATGTTACCAAAAACCTCTACATTCCATGCCTTCAAATTTTGTTTGAGTGCCCTTAGCTTACAAGCTAACACAAAACTAGGAGTGTCATGAAAAGAGTACGAATTGTAATTCAATTTATTAAAAGCGCAGAGGGGCGCAACCCTTATACACGGGAAGTATACAAAAGAGCCCCTAAATGGGACGAGAAGAGAATAATCGTTTGTCTTTTCTTTTACAACATATAATTTTTCTACATGCTTCCTGCATTAGTCAGTATCACAGCTAGCTACGTTCTGAACCATGCCGCCAAGGAGACATGCTTCGGAAGAAGTTCATGAATGGAACAGACCCAAGATGCAACAAAAAATTAATGCTTTGACTCAACAAATGGCTATTGTAGTCGCAATCTTGTGATAACGATGATGACAACAAACAAATTGAGGTTTGATTCAACAAGTTGCTACATAAGCTGTCATTTTCCAACAACGACAACCACCACCAAATCCACGCATTGTCAAAGAGGCGAAAAACACGAATAAAGAGGAAGAAAATCTATGTTTTGTGGAGACAGAAAATGAGCAAGTTGAAGTACAATGTTTTGTGCATTGGGATTCTCCACTGATATATGATGATTACTGCAATGATGATGATATCAAGAAGGTAAGTTCCTTACTAGATAGTCAAAACACTTGCAATACATATCAATTGTTTGATGAAAGTCCCCGAACCCAATTTTGATATTTCCTTTAAAAGATGAACACTTTAGGCTCTGTTAATGTGTTTTGTGGCTTGTTTTTGGTTTGAAAAAGGGTTCTGATGTGACATAAATGTGAAAACTATTTTTGTGTTTTTAGAAGTTTTGTGTTTGGTTTGGTATGTTTAAGTTTTTGTTTTGAGGAGAGACCAAAAGACAAAAAATAAAATTTTAACGAACAAAAATAAAAGTTTTTGTTTTGATAAATAATGTTATATCATTGAAAAAAGCGCAGAGGGGTGCAATCCTAATACACAGGAAGTATACAAGAGATCCCTTAAAATGAGGAAAAAGAAGAGTATAAATTTAAAAATTCTGTAAAAGTAACACAACTCGGGCTATGATGAGCCAATATCCATAAAAAGTGTTAAGCACATTTCTATGCAACTCCAACACCGATGTTTCTACATCTTCAAATTGCCAAGCATTCCTTTCATGTCAAAGACCCCATATTAAACACAAAGGAACCTGCCTCCAAATAGTATTAGCTTGACCACACCCCAACGAATTGATTCAGCTATTCAACAAATCCAGCACCTGTCTCGGCATATCTCACTCCACCCCAAATAAAGTAAGAAAGTAGCTCCATAGTTCTCGTGCAACATCGCAATGAAGTAAGAGGTGGTCAATGGATTCCTCACTCTTCTTACACATACAACACTACTCAACCACCACAAAATTTCGCCTACGTAGATTGTCATGCGTCAAAATTTTTCCTAAGGCTGCTGTCCACACAAAAACGACACCTTCAACAAAGTCTTAACACACCAAATACTCTTCTAAGGAGATGAAGAATCCTCTTGGCTAGCTAACACTTTATAGAAAGACTTCACTTCAAATTGCCCCTTCTTGGAAAGGCTCCAAACGAACTTGTCCTCTGCTCCATGTCGAATCGGATGAGAATACAGCTGCGCATAAAAAGAAGGGATAATTGCACCGTTGGTCTCTGTGGTATACCATAATTATTTTTCACTCCATATGGTTTAAAAAGTTCATGGGAGATCCTCGTGATATGCAATAATTACAAATTGATCCCTGGCGTCAAATTTTGTTAAATTTTTTAATAGATTTCGTCAAATGCCACGTCAGCGACACGTGTCGCCAATAAGATGGCGACACGTGTCCACCGTAATAAAAAAAAAAAAATTTATTAAAAAATAAATAAAAATACTTATTTTTTTTAAAAAAAAAAAATTCAAAAAAAAAAAAAACCTGAAGGAGCCGGCCACCCCTTTGGGGTGTCAGCTTTTTATTTATTTTTATATTTTTTGTATTTTTTTTTTAAAAATAAGTATTTTTATTTTTTTTAATAAATTTATATTTTTTTATTACGGTGGACACGTGTCGCCATCTTATTGGCGACACGTGTCGCTGACGTAGCATTTGACAGAATCTGTTAAAAAATTTAACAGAATTTGACGCCAGGGATCGATTTGTAATTATTGCATATCACGAGGACCTCCCATGAACTTTTTAAACTATAAGGAGTGAAAAATAATTATGGTATACCACAGGGACCAACGGTGCAATTATCCCTAAAAAGAAAGTACCATCTCCACCTCCCAATCTTGTATTAGGCGCGTAAAGACAACATTCCATTGGGCAACTCCATCTTGAACAGAAAAATTATCTACCACCCATACATCTTTATATCGAGCAATACTAAACAAAGTTGGATAACATAGCTTCAACAGACTATCCCCACACCATGTGTCATGCCAAAACTGTACATTAGACCCAATCCCCACCTCAAAGTGCACAAAATTGGAGAAATTATCCCACCCCCTTCTAATATGTTTCCATACACTCACACCATAAGTCCCCACAACCTTTATTGAACACCATCCACCCCTTTCTTTTTTGATAAGTAACACCATCCACCCCTCATACTCACATACTTAACTTCAATCTCCGATCTCCATAAAGCCTCCTACTCCAAAGCATACCTCCACAACCATTTCCCCAACAGAACTCAATTAAATCAAATTCTGAACTCCCAACCCACCTGATTTTATTAGAGTACAAATCTTGTGCCAGTTTACTAAGTGAAATTTTACCTCATCCCCATTGCCACCCCATAAGAAATCCTGTTGAAGTCTCTCAAGTCTAGTAGTCACACTCACAGGAATAGGGGACAACAACATGTAATACGTAGGAAGGTTGGAAAGAGTACTTTTAATCAGAGCCAATCGACCACCCTTAGACAAATATAATTTCTTTCAACCAGCTAATGACGTTCCATTTTTTCAATTACTCCATTTCAAATAGAAATAGCTTTATAAGAAGCTCCCAACGGTAAACCCAAATATTTCATAGGCAAAGACGCAATGCAACACCCAAGGATATGTGCCAAATCATCAACATCTTCCACCTCGCCTATGGGAACAATTTTTGATTTTCCTAAATTGATCCTCAACCCTGAAGCTGCCTTAAAGCATAAGAAGATACAACATAGGTTTCGAAAATGGTCTGATTGCGCACCACAAAAAATTAATGTGTCATCAATAAAAAACAAATGATTCACTACCAAATCTTTATTATCCCTAGAACCCACGGAAAATCGGGTCAAGAAACCTTGAATCATCGTCGCATTCAACATCCGACTCGACGCTTCCATACCCACCACAAACAACAGTGGTGAAAGAGGATTCCCCCTACCTTAGTCCACGAGAGCTCATAAAAAAACCGGCAGGAGTTCCATTCACCAAGATGGGAAATCTCACCGTAGAAATACAAAACTCAATACAAGCCTTCCATTTCTCCCCAAAGCCACAACGTTGAAGCATGTAAAGCAAGAAATCCCAATTAACACGATCATACGCCTTCTCCAAATCCAACTTGCACAACAACCCAGACTTCCCCGACCTAAGTCGACTATCCAAGCATTCATTGGCTATAAAAACCGAATCCAAAATTTGCCGACCTTATCTTTCATGATTAAAAGATAGTTCCTCCTATTTGGGAAGAATTCTTTGAGCAACATTTGAGTCAACAAGTTCCTAGAAAAATAAAGATTGGATTTCCCAAATGAGAAATGTTACAAATCCATCTCTTGCCCATCTTTTACCCATCTCTTTTGTAAATTTCTTATCGAATCTGTGGAACCACATGTTGGTTCTATGTGGTCCCACATATTCAATGGTGGATTTGCTCATTTCTTGTATGGAGATGAACACAAGATGTGCAAAAAGATGGAAACCAAACATTTCTCTTAGCAAATATATGGTACATGATGATTGTAGTCTATTGTCTACTGTACATTGTTTTTGTTAAAAGTTGATGAGTTCTCAGGATCAAGTTGGTAAAGCACAAACTCTTATAATGCTAAATAACTATGTCTTGAGTTTTGCAAGAGCACAAACAAGAAGATGATGGAAGGCATTATTTGCAGATTCAGGAATGATGCATCAACATTTGTTGAAAAGTTCATATCTGATTTATCCTTGTGTAAGGAGAAGTTAATCACTATGAGACAAAAATGGTCAAAATTTGATTAGTTGAAGTACCATCCACAGTACCATCACCCTAATGAGATGGCTTCTCCAAATCTAAACTTGAAGGCGAGTTTTCTTGAGGAAAGGGAGAATGATATAGAATGCTAGGGCTTGGCGGCTAGGATTCATTTGATTCTCTGGAAAAAACTGTTGTTACAACTTCAAAAAACTCTCAAATACGACAATAAGTTGCTGCCTTAGCTAAGACGCGATCACAACCACTAATTCAAATTTAAACTAACGGCTTGAAATCTGTCCCGCAGCAGTCACATGACTCATTAGTGGTCACATGGCTTATTACATAAAAATTAAAAGACTTAACATAAGAAAATACTTCAGTTCAAGACACCCCCCCCCCCCCCCCCCCAAAAAAAAAAAAAAAAAAAAACCAACAAGAAGAACAACTAAAATCAACCAAGATTGATCACATAATCAAACTTATGAACGTGTAGACCTCCTTTTAGTGTTCCCCTTCAGATGATCAGGTGTTCCTAAAGAGTCCTCTTCCATATGTTTTGCATCAGTTCATTTTCTGCATTTTGCTTGTTTTGATGGTCATTTTTCTCTTTTAAATATTATAGAATAAGGGTATTCGTATTCTTGTACTTTTTGTTATATAGGGTTTCTACAAGTTTTTCTAAAAAACTATTTGTAATTGTCAAGCAAGAAAGTTAATAGTCTTTTGGTGAAAAAAATTACTAGAGAGAGGTTCTCTAGGAAAAGATAAGAGTTATGGATATGAGAGAAACTTATGCTGAGGTCATGAGAAAAATCTACGTTTTATGACAAGATTTTATTGGTCTCACTGTTTACTGATTTCCCATCAAATATCTTCTAGCAGTGGCTTTCTATCCATCTTTATCTAATAAATTCTTACAAGTTGTCTAGACCATTAATAGGTAAGATTTACTTAGAGAAACTTCAACAGATCAAAACAAAATTAAAATGTTGGGAGCTGAGCCACGTCCACAAAAAAAAAAGAAAAAAAAGAAAAAAAAAGACCACACCTCAAAACTTGGCTCTTTGATGAGGATGAAGGTAATTTTTAATGATGCATTATGGTTCAACAAGAAGATAGCAAAAGGATGAAGTGAACAAATCCGAAAGATTTGAAAGGCTGAGTGAAAGGACAAAAGGACAATCCTGATTACTTGTCTCCAACAATTCTCCCCAACCATTGTATTCATGCACAGGGTTTTTTAACAAATCGTGTCAAGTTGTTTAAAACATTCTTGGGATAGGATTTACTGTGAAAAGTTTCCACAGATTAAAATAAAATTACAATGTTGTACAGGGTTCATGAAAGTAGATCTACCCAAAAATAGAATAAGAAAAAAAAAATACCTGCATAGTAGACAGAGATGCATCTCTTGTTGATCCTCTATATAAGCTCATTTCCACAAGATTTATGGTAACAGAGACTTTCATCACAATCCAGGTTTCCCCATTTGCAGTATCAGATTCAACACCAACTGTATCCTGAGCAATGATGGGTTCTACTGCATCAACTGATGATGTCTGAGAATCAAGTTTCAGTGGAGGCACAACATGTGGTGTCTCGGAAATATTAGAAAGTGCACATTCGGTGATAATCTGGTACTCCCAACTCGAAAGAGCTGCTTTCAATTCCTCTATCTGAAGAAGCACAACATTCGATACAAAGGTACATATAAAATGAGTCCTCATATGAACTTGCAGTTTTCTGAAAATAACAAAGGAAACAACAATAAACTCTTGAAAGATCAGCCCAATAATCATCCTATGTATTACCTTGATTGCAGCTTCAGTACTTGGTATTTGATGCAACAAGTCTCGGAGTGACCTCCGAATGACAATAGAAACACCCTTCACATCTTGAATTATGCTCTCACCTAGGTCTGTTCCAGTACCAACGTTTAAATTGATGTCTTCAACCTATCCATGAGAAAGATGGTCAACAGGCAGCAAGAAAAGTGAGACAGCAGTTCAGTTTTTGATTCTCTTTGAGCACCCACATGCTAGAAATCTTCCCATAATTGAGCTAGATAGTTTGCCGATCCATTGTGCATACTTAAGAATATTTTTTCTTAATTTACTTCTTTAAATTAAGTTGAGGATTAAAAGATCTGAATTGATTAGGTAGTACTTGGTTATGGCTATGCTATACTTACTCCAGGAAGTCATTATGGTATTTTTTTTTTTTTTTTTCAATTTTGTGATTTTATTTAGTAAAACAACTGCTCTTGTGGCCCTTGTTTAACCACAAGGTGGTCCCATGGACCTCTAACTCCTTTTAGCTCGTTGCTTCCTCACTTATTATTTGGCCTATGTAAGACTAAATGCTGTGGTAAGATTGTGTTGATCTCTGCCCATCCGGTTGGCATGTAAAATCAAATTTCAATAGTCTTCTGTACTTTGCAGCATTAGTAATGTAGATAAAATCTTTAATGTCTGGGTGTACACCAAAAGAACTGGCAACTTAATAACATTCCAGTTACAAATAGAATGTTGAAGAGAAATAAACATATGAAAGCCTAATTAATTCCAACAATTAAAGCCTCATCGAACAATACATTATATACTGATGACATCATAAGCCAAATAATAAATGGGAGCAAGCCATGTGCGACCCCTTTTTGTTGAAACCACTAACTCAGTTGAACTATAAATGCAACAAATCTGACCTGAACTGTTAATATTTCCAAATGCACAGCATTCATTTCACTTTTATGTCCACAAAACCATTGAAATTTGTTCTTGACAGTTATGTGAACAATGTCAAGCTTCAAGTAACTGTAAAATAAAGAAGTTAAACACTTATATTAGATGTCATGTCAATGCCAGGAATCCACAAAGACAAGGAACTTAATCATGCAAAAACTAGAATGCATTAAAAAGTACAAACCCAAGATAAACTTACTCAAGACTGTCTGTCCTCCGAGGCATTACTATAATAGGCTTCCTAAGAGAAAGATCCAACTTTACAGCAGGCGACCCTTCAATTTCACTGGTTGTAAACCACTTCTCTGAATTTGTTACTTGATCCCTTAATTTGACAACAACTTTTGAATTGTTGGGAACAAGACCCATAAAATAACTAACCACCTAAATATCATTTACATATATATGAGAATTTGAATAAAATTTAAGTACATGATGAATGAATCTAAAAGTAGATTACCTCCTGGACAAATCTATTCAAGTAAACGACGCGTACTTCAGAAAATTGCCCAGAAAGGCTATACTCATAACCTTCATAGTCTTCATCATCAACAGTGTATGAAGTAAAAACCAACTGCATGATCACAAGCAAATATTTGTAATACAACCCGCAATAGCCCAAAAATATTTACATTATTCATCAAACATAACAGCAATAAGGAAAAAAGACAAAGATTGCAGAAAGTTGTCAAATATAGCATCACAAAATCTTTCACATGATTCACAACATATACCAAAGCCACATCGCATCATTTCCTCCACAAGGCTACAACAAAGACCGGTACTTATATCTCAAAATCATGCCAGCAGTAGCAGAGCAGAAGAAACTGCAAAGTTTGAAGTGAAGTGACAAAAAAGCTGGATAATCTAGGAATCTTATAAGTATTGCCTCTACTACCTGTAGGGCAAAGCAAGTAAATAGAGTATCCTGTCTATCAAGATAGATGGTACAGATCGATTAGCAGTAGAAGAAGTGAAGAAAATTGTGGAACCTCATACAATCATAGATTGCATTTATTTATAACCAGTCTTCGCATTACCCAGTGGGTACCAGGCAGCAGGTAGTATGACACTTGGCTTCCAGCTATGAGATGTGCAGCTCATACTTTAGGAAATTTAACATCCATGTTTCCTCGATCCTTACAAATTTCACATTTTGAAACACAAACACTGCTCATCCACCTTATTTTAAAATAAAGAAACAAAAATTAGACCCTCACAAACAATGATCCATACTCATAAAGTTGCCTATATATGAATTGCAAATAGGTGTCAAAGTGTTTGACGTGCATCAAACACAGACACAGCACTTACATGCCCCCAATACATGTTGGCACACTTCCTTATATTTGTAAGGAAAATAACGATAATTAGATACTACCACCAGACATAGGACAAAAAAGGTCCAAACATGTACTTATCCCAACAAATGATTTTTTTTAGAGAGAGAGAGAGAGAGAGAGAGAGAGAGAGAGAACCTCAACAAATGAACTGCCCCCAGGATTTCTCATATCACAGGCCCAGAAATACATATGGCTACTAGGAAGACTGTCATCACTCATTCTCAGATTTCCAAGGGCTGCTTTAATACTAAAAGATGATGGGAACACCTTAAAACCAGAAAAAAAACATTTAATAAGCATGAAAAATTAGTAGTTTAAAAATATAAAAAGCTAACAAATTTTGGATCTTGAGGTTGGGCAAAAGCTCAAGCAAACCTTAATATCCATCAGCAAATTATCTTGTGACAGACTGGATAACTTCGTTTCATCTTCATTCATCAACAAAATTTGAGCACGTGTCATATGTAGTGTTAAATTGAACATGATTCTGGATTTCCCCTTTCCTAGCAAACCTTTAATTACAGGCTCCTCAACTGTCCCTGAATATTTATCATCAACCACATCTTCCCTGACAACATCCTGTTTCATAACGGCTGCGGAAGAACTGTCGGAGAAGGATTCACAACTTTCATCCTCAATGTTAATAGCATTAACAAATTCCATAATGGCAACAACTGTTGTTCGACGACAGAAAAATGACAAGGTAGCCAGGGTCACTCTGACCTGAAAATCCATTTTATAACCTAATCAAACAATCAAATAACAGACTATAGGCAGAAATTTAAACACAGAAAATACCCACCTGATTATCTATATTACTATATCGAGGAGAGTTCTGGTGATAAATAATTATTTGAGCTTTCACAAAACTATCCAAAGTATCAGTTAATTCAATGTCCTGCCTCCTAGTTTGAAATGCATCAGTAGGGAGTAAACCAGCAATACGGCTAAAACTTGGGGGCTTTAATGATAAAATTTCAGATCGGTGCAAATTTTGGGAACCTGCATGCTCAGATTTGTTTCTTGGTGACTGAATTGGATAGTCAACAGAATCAATCAAATTTTCCGGTGCCTCATAGAAGCTATCATCTCCTTCACTTGGAGTTACGTCATTGCCGTCAAAGTTCTGATCCCCACCATCATATAAGGATGAATTTGCATCTGCACTCCCAATGAATGACCTTGCCAGAAAACAAGGACGAGACACTCTGTTACAGCAAACCAAGTCTTCAATCTCCAAAGATTTCAGCACAGTGCCGATGAACATATCATTCTCTATGATCAAAAGCTCAACCTGTTTGTACCGATAAAAAACCTCAAGAGAGTTTAAAAACGAAAACCTGTATAAATAGATTGGTTCCACATCTATATTACCTGACCACCTATCGCCCGAAATTCAAATAGACGAGTCTCTTCAGCAAGAAGCACATTCATGAAGCTTTGGCCATGCTAAAAAAGGAAAAAGAAAAAGAGCAGAAGATCCTTTAGAACTCTGTCTACTTCCAACACATGGCAACTTCATATAGTAAAAATAGCCTAGACATACCTGCTTACTATAACTGAAGCAAACCTTTAGTTCATCAAGAACACCAGTAACAAACAGCCTCTCCAAACTCATTATCTCAATTACATTATGTTTGTCACTAAGTTCCGCTTCTGAGTTCTCCGTGTCTGATGAAGTTTCCGATAAGCTAGTGATAGGAGCAGTACCCTGCAAGAAATTTTAGAAAATCCCTATTACTTTTTTTTGTAGCTAAAGGCATATCCTGATCAAAGGCAGGAACTGGCTTGAACAAAAAGTTATATTTTGCAGCAGTACTCCTTGTTCTACAGGACTGCAGTGTAAAAGTAAATCAACTAGCCTTATCCTTAGAGATTATTAGAAAAATAATAATAATAATTATTAAAAAGACGCGTCGTTTTGTCCCTGTTGGTCCGAAACCTGCAAACTACTAGACCCACTACCGGAAGATTGCCCAAGATTGGCCGTTAACACTGGACCCGCATCCTCAGACGTAATCGACTGAAAAGGGACTTTGAGTTTGGGTCTCAGAATGGGATTCGACAAAGTTGACCCAAACGGAACCCTTTGCACTTAGGGCCCAAACCGAACACAGCAGTATGGCCCAGAAGCTTCCGAATAACCCGGCCCAAAGCCCAGTTAGAGCTGACAAGCTTGCAAATCCACCCATACAAATTTAAATTCAAACGAGAAGAAGACACGCCTCGTGCAGAGTGAGAAACGTGGGTCTTCTTCTTACTCAACGGACAAAGAATCAATCCCTTATCCAATAGATCAAACGGGGAGCCGCGTGAAAAGGATTTCAACGGCCACCCGTGTGGTTGCTCCTCCAGGTTAAATAACTCATTTTAGTAATATATATATATATATATATACATGAACAAGCTAACGAGTCAAGCGAGCGATCCAGTCGAGCTTTAAACGATCTAAGCATGCGAGCCTCTATAGAGTCTTGTCGAGCTAGTCGGGTATATATCACTTACTAATCGAGCGGATCTACAGTAACGAGCTAGTTTTTACAGTATCAAGCTCGAGTTCGGGTAAAACTCAACCGAGCGGGTCGTCAGACGGACAGGTTTATTTACAGCCCTAATTTTACTTGACAAGAAAACGTAGTAAAGGAAAACCTCCTAAGCGAGATTAACTAACAAAAAGCACAACAACCAAATGAAAAAAAACTCCTTATAACTAATCTTACTACCCTAAGATACAATGCAAGCCCAAACAAGAGAAGAATATTCCTCTCATAATTATGATAGGTTGAACAATGACTACAACAAGTCATTCAACATAGAAAATAAATTCAGATAAATTGGACAAAACAAATGATTTACCGATGCGCGATAAATAGCCCCCTGCAAGCGGCTTTGCCAAGATTTCCTTGAATCATCATACTCACACCGTAATATTAATGCATTTGCATCCTCCACAACCTAGATCCAAATGAGAATCGATAAGAACTAATATTCACGATTCTATCAAAATGAAATGGACAACTATACTATTCGTGAAAAAAAAAAAAGAAATAGAAACTATATTCTCTTAGTTGTCGTTTCCAAAGACATAGTTACAACCTTGCTGTTGGATTGTGCTGTATTACAAATAGCCAAAACATGTTCTGCATCCCCAACAAACTCAGGTGGAACTTGATATATCTGTTTTCCACGTAAACTACAATAAGCATATCAATAGAGATATTAATTAGATCAAACATGGATGGGTACATACATAAACTTTTTGAATAAAATTTAAATATAAATGACTACTTAATACACAAAATTTCTTTTTGAAAAGTAAAGTTGACACAAAATTTCGAAAAAAAACATGACGGGCTCTATCAAGACTGTAACCTTCCTAAAGAGGCAAGTTAGGATTCTTTATGTTTTTTATTTTCTGCACAACTATACAATACATGCCAATAACTCTATCACAATATTCTAATATTGTTCTTTAACTACGGAACAATAAGAATATTGATGCATATAAATTTTATAGCGACCAACTTAGCTCAACAAAATTATATATCTCAAACTGCTATTAATCTTAATCAACATGCAGGTCTCCTTCCTCCATGTTTCGAAGCTAGTTTTAAAAGAAATTATGAAAAGAATCACATGCTTTTTACTTGGAGATCTCGCCAAAATATTAAGCGCATACACCTTATTGCTTTCTTCCTCTCTTTTTTGATAAATAATGTCATATCATTAAAAAGCGCAGAGGGGCGCAACCCTATTGCTTTCCTCCTCTCACTAGCTCTTGTTGTTCCATGTCTCTGAATGGTTTTTTGCAGAAGGCATTTCTAATATACTAAAAGAAAATTCCACAAAGAATCACAATCTTTTCACTTGGAGTAGCTTCTTTCACTCCAAGGTCTACATTGCTTTATGCCATGTTTCAATCTTTTACAAATATCTCAAATTTATGTTAGGATATGATATGGTCATGCCAATCATCACTCAATTAAGGAAAGTTGGCAACTGAACCTGATATACTGCTTATAAGATTTAGAGTCAGGGCTCTCGAGTACATAGAGGAAAGGCCCAACTAAGCATAAGTATCGCCGCTGCCATACAGCTTCCCTATTTCCCACACCCTATCACATTAAAACAGAAGAGAAAAATGAGGCAATGTTAGAAGATAGCACCATTTTAAAATACCAAATTACTC
The DNA here is from genome assembly GCF_958979055.1 of Alnus glutinosa. Lineage (NCBI taxonomy): Eukaryota > Viridiplantae > Streptophyta > Magnoliopsida > Fagales > Betulaceae > Alnus > Alnus glutinosa. The sequence goes on along the minus strand of NC_084898.1, from coordinate 24,592,588 downwards.
AGGGAAAGGGTTTCCTTGGAGGAGGAGGAGGGGGGGAAATACCTTCCAAGTAAGAACAGACAACCACCCTTCAAAGTCGGCTTGGTTCCAAGGGCGTAGGAAATCCGAGTCCTCACCATCCTTTCCCTGAAAGATCTTCACTACTTGCATCAATCGATGATACCGAGCTGGAGAAAAGTGAAACCCCAATGATGGCAGCCGTACAGCAAGTCTTGTTGAGGGATAGGATGGGCTCTTTACTCGAATCTTGACATCAAAATAAAATAATTTCCAATAGCATGAGATCTCAACACAACATTACAACGAATATTAGTTAAATGATTAAATTTACTTGTTTCTATCAGTTTAAGCTTTTTGGATAAGTGGTGATTTAACATGGTATTAAAATAGAGGTCTTGAGTTCGAACATTGGCTCCTAGGGCTGGGTATCAGTTAAATCAGTGACAGTAGGGACATTTTCGCCCACCGAACTGCCACAGTTAGTTAATTAACCGACTTATACCAACGGTAACAATTTTTTACTATTTTAGTTAAGTCGATTACATGTCGGTCGATTAATTAGTTAACCGTGGGCTTTTTACATTGAGCCAAGATTGTTTTTTGTGGGCCAAAATGGGTTTTTTTTTGGGCTAAACAAGTGCTCTATGGGTAAGAAATGAAACGACGTCATTTTGATTTCAAATAAAATAAGAAGAAACAAAAAAACGGTTCAGATCAATCGATTTGGTTCAATTAACTGCCTAAAAAAAATCTCTACCACCTACCAAACTGAACCGACATCGAAACAATAGTTTTATTCCGCCTAAGTCGGTGACAGTTCGGAGGCTGTTGGGAATTTTGCCCACTCCATCGGCTCCATAATTTACCCCTCATTTTAGTCAAAATATTTCATATGTTGAGCCTCACTTGTTGGGTGAGAGTAAGTTTAAAGCCACACGTGTGGGGGAGTATTAGAATATTAATTAAATGATTAAATTCATTCTTTCCTATCAGTTTAAGCTTACTCCCGTAATTTAACAACAACCACAACCATAAAGACAAAAACTTAAAGAAACTGTTGAGTATTACCTGTTGAAGCTTCAAAATTACCCCACACTTATCAATAATGGGCAAGAAACTAACACCACTTATGTCTGCAGAAACAGCATACTTGTTGGAAGGATTTTGGCTCCAATGGTAGTCGCCATCAACCAAAAAGGCAGATACGTCACTCAAAACCAAATCAAACTGCAAATACATATTAACCTCCTCAGGTGATCCACCTTCATAGTCATCCTGCTTACATTTCACAAACTCTATAAATTTCAGCTTAAACTGATTCAAACAGAAATAATTAAAAATCAGTATTGTGCATTAACCTGTGTACGAATCAACAAATTTCCCAAATCAAGCAGAAGTTTTGTTGAATGGGAATTGTCAGGACGAAAATCAGTAGGAATGGTAATTTTGGGAGCCGCAATATCCAAGTCCAACAAAAACCTTCCAGCAGATAAATATCAAATGTGTTAAATAAATACAGCATGCCAAAAATTACCGTCAATTCGCACCAACCATGATATACATGCATTATAAATTAGTTGGAAAAATGAATAACATGAAAATTCAAGAACGCCAAAAACCAACACCATAGAAGAAAAGGAAAGTACAGAAAAAAGAAACAAACTACTATTCAACAGCATCTACATGTATGCTTCCAAATCCATAAGAGGTCTGTAATCTTTACACAATCAAGTTTGCTAAGATGACACCAAACATATTAATGTTATCTCATATCTGTTCCAACAAGTGGCTAACAATTAAATCACTTGCCAAGGCCTTCCATTATCATCTCAAGACACATTCATAAAAAATAAAAAATAAATAAATAAATAAAAATGATCTCAAGACACTCTATAAGAAAGATCATAAGATGACAAAACATTCCAAATTCTAGGTCCAAAAGCCCCAGGGTAACACTAGTACCAATAAAATTTCTTAACTAATGTGTTCCTCCCAAGGTCACTAGTTAAAAGTTAAAAGAAAGTAACAAACACCTGGCATGATCCTTCAGTGCACGGTTCACTTGTTGCTGAGCAGTGCGCTTGACACCATCAATTGTCATCTAGGAAAGAAGAAGGAGACCATTAGCAAACCTTTTTTTTTTTTTTTGATAAGTAAAATATATTGAAAAGGGGCAAAGGGGCGCAACCCATAGTACATAGGACGTATACAAGAAGCCCCTAATTTAAAGAAAAAAGAGAATACCTATCTATAAATTCAAAATAAGAACATTCATGCATAAACTGAATTTTTTCTCTCCACATAAACAACGTTTGTAGCATCTTTCTCTTCAAATTCAACAAACCAGTCTCACAATCTCCAAAACAGCGTGCATTCCGTTCCCTCCATTTCAACAATGGTTTGCTAATGGTCTAATAATAATGAGACCATTAGCAAACCATTGTTGAAATGAAGCATGCTAACCATACTTGCTGGAACAGAATAAGTGCATCTGCACTTTATTCATGATTTAGACAAACTAAATTTAAGTGATGGTGCAGCAAATACAATTGCAGACTCGTACTAAAGTAGACCAATTTTGGACCTATATGTGAAACAAGGAACATGCAGGTTGTTTTGATCCTCCTGGCATCATAACAATGTTCTCTGCTCTCCCTATGTCTCGTATCTTATTACAAATTTATTAAGTACACATAATGGCACTATGAGAATTAATCCAGGGTATTCAGAACACTGAGAAGTATTCCCAATATATTGCTGGAATTCCTCAACCATATAGTCATCCAGTATTTACATTATAAGCTTCTGGATTTTTCAACATGCTTTCCATTTGGACACAAAATTCCAGTGTGTTTGGAGAAGGGTGGAGTGGGTCCTATTATTATTGTTGGTATACTCCCTGACTCTGTCACTTCCGCTTAATTACACCATTTTTGTCTCTTTCCCTATTCCAATGGATAATAGGCTTGAGAAGCTTCATAGGGTTTTTTATGGGGTGGAATTGGGGTCAAGTTTTAAGTTCCACTTAGTGAACTACTCGAGAATTTGTACTATGATGAAATCAGGTGGTTTGGGGGTAGAAATCTCATTCAGTTTTATCGAGCTCTTTTGGAAAAATGGTTGTGGCACTATGCTATGAAGGGGGAGGCTTTATGGAGATTGGTAATAGATACAAAATATGATAGTTTAAAGTGAGGTTGGTGCTCTAAAGAGGTAATGGGGCCATTCAAAGTGGGAGTGTGGAAATTTATAAAGGGGTGGGAAACTTTTTCATAATTTGTTAAATATATGGTGGGTGATAAGTCAAAGGTCAGTTTTTGGCATGATATTTGGTGTGGGAATCAACAATTGAAGATTTCTTATCCGGACTTGTTCAGTATTGCACGTAGTAAGGATACGTGGGTGGTAGATAATATGCAGTTCCGAGATAAGAATATTAATTGGAATGTAAGTTTGACTAGATCCATACAAGATTGGGAGATGGATGTGGTCTTTTCTTTCTTGGAGATGTATTATCTCAGAATTAGGCAAGGAGATGTGGATACACAATATTGGAGTCCTTCGAGGGTGGCTTTTTTTGTGTGGACAACGGCATTAGGGAAAATATTGACTTTGGGTAACTTGATAAATTTGTGGTGGTGGAGTAGTGTTGTATGTGCAAGAAAATTGAGGAGTTCATTGATCATCTTATGATTCATTGTGAAGTAGTAAAGAGATTTATGGAGCTCACTTTTCAATTTGTGTGGTGTTGATTGGGTTATGCCTAGAAGGGTAAAAGAGTTGTTGGTGAGTTGGGGAGGTCATGTAGAGTGTAGTAACATTTTGGAAGTTTGGAGGTTAGCCTCGTTGTGTTTAATGTGGTGTATCTGGAGACAGCGGATTACTCGAAGCTTTGAAGATATAGAGACTTCAGTGGTAGTGCTGAAAAGGATTATGTTCAATGCTTTATACACTTGGATATCAGCACATCATAGCTTGCTTTTTTTCTAGTTTTAAAGATTTTTTGAATTTTTGTTCATCTTTATCTCATGATTAGAGAGTGCTCCTACATACTTCCTATGTACTACAGTTGCTACACTTTTAATGAGATTGAATTACTTAAAAAAAAAAAAAAAAAAAAATCTAAAATGAATAACCCATGCATTTCAGCAGTGATTATGCTCAATTCCAGCAAGACTGGGTAGTACTTAGAAGTAACTCCGAAAGATACTATCAAAGGACCAGCAAAGATAAAACAAACCTGCACAGCAGCTGCAGTTTCCAATGCTATTGTCTGACTAACAGCAGTATTACTCTCAAAAAATTTGATAATTTGTTCAACGGAGTCCTTCAGATACTGGCCAAAAGACTTGTAATCAGCAAATGACCAAAAACGAACAATCAGAGAATAAGAGAATAGTAGCATACAGTCATGTAACATGGAGAAGCTTTAGCAACCATGCTCCAGTCCACCTTCCTATTGAATGGCTTATGGCAGAAGACACCGACCAATGAATCATAAGTAGTAGCACTCTGCAAGGAGGTGGGAGAAGATTCAGGTGACACCGCTACTGTTGTTCAACAAAGCAAGCAGATTTTTGGGAGAAGTAGAGCAATCTCAAACATACACAGAGAGAGGGAATTCAAACCTCGGCAAGGAGACCACTTGGGGATGACAATCGATATGACCCTAGTTTCACGTCAAAAACTTTTGTCTCTGGATAAAGCTTTATGGAGCAATCAAGGCCTTCACATGATAATTCAGCAAGACAATCCAGGGCCTCATCAAGAAGCTTTGAAGCATTATGTTCCATGTGAACCTCCAAGAAGGTATGAAGAGCATCTAACTTTTCATTAAGGATAAATGACTGCCCTTCTTCACCTTCCTTATACCCAATAATTTTATTCAGCTGTTCCCAGTCTTCCTCACCGAATTTAAATGATTCAGCTTCATCTTTAAAAGATTGGCTGTTCCTGGAAGAGTACATGCATATAGGTGATCACCATATACTCTAAAGCATCACCAGATAAGATGACGTGGGGAAGAATGAAAAGAAGACTGGCAAGTATCGAGAAAACCAGTACTCACCATCCAAATGACCACCAAGGTTTCTTTGCTTTCTGTTTCTTCATGTTAACATCCGATTCTATTGTTTGCTCCACAAACTTGTGAGCCAACATCCTGTATGAAACCAAGATTAAAAAATGGCAACTTGAAAACAGAGTTTAGAATATTACATCACAGCATTGTAGGCAAAGTTTTGAATTCAATAAGTATATGCATGTATGCACGCATCCGTGTTTTGATGTTCACAAGCACATAAATGCATGTGCGATAGATGTGCGGATATTCGGAAATGGTATGGTGTCAAGGAAACTGTCTAAAAAATATGAAATTGAAAGATGCATACATACATATTCATATGCACTTCTTGTATTCTATTTCCTTTGACTCCTAATATAAAAACCAATAGTATTGTCGCATGCATTATTTGCCAAAAAAAAAAAAAATAACTATCTAGGAAATATGCAATGTATGAATTCTTGTATTAAGATTGTCAACAGGGAAATTCATGGAGCTTGTTATGTGGAAGCAAAAATTGTGATCTTGTAATCTAATTAGAAAGGTATCCAGATCCAATGGCCGAGTACCATTGAATGCTAGAGATTCTAGAAGCAAGTCCTAAGAGACATACAAGTTTGGAGAGGATTGAGCTAAGCTTATCTATTGGTGAGCCTAGTCTACAGCTACCAAATAATTTAAGTTCAAAATGTAATCCCATATAAAAGAGTCTTTTATACATTTACACTAATATCATAAGATAACATTGATACATTTATGGCCAGAAAATATACCTCCACTGAAGTATGAGATCAATATCAAGTCCACGATCTAATTCCTCAATCTCTTTGTTGTCATCAACTACAGCCTGGCTGAGATCAGACTTAAGCAGTGAAGCATATATAGATATGTATCTCTTCTGCAATCTTGCGAACCTCAGAAGCTGCTCCCATGACAATTTACCGCTGTGACAATGCAGTATTCTTAGAAAATATAAAAGAAACCCAAAGTCCATTTCCAAACACGTCTATATCAACAAAAAAAAAAAAAAAAAAGTTGCTCCACCACTCCAACAATCTCACCCCCCCTCCCCCCCCCAAAAAAAAGGAAAAAAAGAAAGAAAGAAAGAAGAAGAAAGAAAAGAAATAAGAAAAAGAGAAAACAATCCACCAGACAAGGATACATCTTGTGAGACATTTCTTTTTTGACTTTATATGTAAGGGGTATAACTGTGAGCTTGGTTTCTCTCTCTCTCTCTCTCTCACACACACCCACACACACACGCACACGCACACCCACACCCACACCCACCCACCCACCCTATATACTGTATAGGAAAAATAGACATCTCTGGATGGAAGGTTTTACTAATGTAGATTGGGAAGGATCTCCCTCAAATAGAAGATCCACTACAAGATATTATACATTCTTGGGAGGAAATCACATCACGAAGAAGTAAGAAGCAAACTTCTAGTGAACTAAAATAGTCACAAAATTTCCTTCGGGAGATCGGTTTTTCAGCTCCTACTCCTATTCCTCTATTTTGTGATAATCAAGATGCTCTGCACAGTGCTTCTAATCCCATGTTCCATGAAATAACCAAGCATATTGAGGTTAACTGGCATTTCATCTAGGACAAGATACTGAGTGAGACATATCTTCACCATTTGGTAAGTCTAATGATCAACTTGTTGATATGTTTACAAATTACTTGTGTCATAGCCGGTTAGAATTTATATGTTCCAATTCTTGTTAGGTGTCTCCTGTTGTATACTTCTAGTGTACGTAGGGGCGCCTTACGCTTTTAATAAAACTAATCTTACTTATCAAAAAAAAGAATTTATATGTTCCAAGTTGGGCTTATATGACAAATATGATCAAACTTGAGGGGGGGAGCGTTAGAATAATATGATGTGTATATATTCTACAAACATGATGAGATGTCCCTAGTGAGCTGTCCTATCCAGAATATTATACACACACTTCTACAAAGAGAAATGAATGTCTAATAGAGGGCAATGATTATGAAGCCCATTTTCAAATAACCTGCGTGACACTTACATGTAAGACACATAAGGCGAGCTTCCTAAGCACGTGCTATGAACACAAACAAGGAACAAGTGGATCTTAATATACCTATTCCACCTGTCATAACCTTCTAATGCGGCCCAATTTACCAACTCAAAGCTCTATTATCTTCTCATATGAGTGAGAAAAAATATGAAACCATTTTAATCAAAGGTTAAATACTATTTAGGCCCCTAAACTGACAGTCATTTTTTTTTTGATAAGTAAAGTATATTCAAAAGGCACAAAGGGGCGCAACCCATAACACACAGGACGTATACAAGAAGCCCCTAATTCAAAGAAAAAAGAGAGCATCTATCTATAAATTCAACAAAAGAACACACATGCATAAGCTGAAATTTTTCTCTCCACATAAACATCGTTTGTAGCATCATTCTCTTCAAGTTCATCATATCAATCTCACAATCTTCAAAACAGCATGCATTTCGTTCCCTCCAAACACACCACATCAAACACAATGGAGCCATGCACCAAATCGGTATCAATGTTCCAACTCCCCAACATATCTTTCACCAATCGCGACATTACCCACTCCACCCCAAACATTTGCAGAATCGTCCTCCACAATTCTGTAGCCACCATACAATGCAAAAACAAATGGTTAATGGACTCTCCAGAACTCTTACACATAAAGCACCACTCCATCACAATAATGTTTCTCTTTCGTAAATTATCCAAGGTTAATATTTTCCCTACCGTTGCCGTCCAGACAAAGAAAGCCACTCTCGGGGGGACCTTAACTTTCCAAATACTTTTCCACGGAAAGGAAGACTGAATAGGATTAGATAAAACCTTATAGTAAAACTTTACCTCAAATGATTTCTTTCGCGCTGGATTCCAACACATTCTATCCTCTCCCTCACTTCTAATTTTAAGAGTGTACAACATCTCAAAAAATCTACTAACCGCTTCGACCTCCCAATCATGAACTGGGCGAGAAAACAAAATATTCCATAGAATTGTGCCATTTTGTCTTTGCATATTCTCCTCCACCCAAGCATCCTTGCCTCTAGCAATGAGAAACAATTCTGGAAAAAGAGTCTTCAAAGGAATCTCCCCACACCACACATCATGTCTTTTTTTTTTTTTTTTTGATAAGTAATTTAAAATTCAATAAAAAGCGCAGAGGGGCGCAACCCTAATACACGGGAAGTATACAAGAGAGCCCCTAAACAGGAGGAACAACTAATAAATTAAGAAAGTCTACAAAAGTAGAAACACCTAGGTGGCAAAGATGGGGTGCTATCCATAGATATAGCGTGTTAAGAAGACGCTTCCTTAAAACTACCATTACAGTCTCGACATCTTCAAAAAGCCTCGCATTCCGCTCCCTCCAAATGCTCCACAACACACAGTGAGGAACTAAACGCCAAACATTTTTTGCTAGACCATGCCCTCGAGAAGCACCCCACGTAGTCAACAAACCCAGCACCGATTGTGGCATGACCCATCATGTCAAAACAGAACTTTCGAACCATTCCCTATCTCATATCTCACATGAGCTGTAAAAGCATCCCATCCCCTCCTAATATAAATACATAAAAATTAAAAACTTAACAAATTAATTTTTGAGCTAAATGCAAAATCAATTTTTGTAGTTGGCCTAAATTACAAATCGCTTTTTACGGTATAAAAAATAATTCATATGTTATCAAAGCATTTCTAGTAGCCTCATCAAAGTAGTTAAAAATCACTTTTCTCTATTATGGTAAGCCACTTTTTTAAAATTCTCCCAGCAGCCTCACTATTTTAACTATTCACTATTATTATTCCATCTAAATAAATTATTATTATTATTTTCAGATTTCTTTATTCTTTCTCTATTTAATCTTTTTATACAACAAGCTACCATACACATTCATCGTGAGATTAAATCATTGTTAAGAAATTCACAGAAGTTTTCATTTACTTCTCAATCAAATTCAAGAAAGAAATAAAGAAAAGATAAATGAAAGAAACACAAAGTTTATGCCAGGGACAAAAAAACCTTCATGTCCATAAAATAAAGACATCATCGTGTGTGAGAGATGAGAGATGGGAGAAGAAGATGAGAGAAAAAAAGAAAAAAGTGTGCCGATCATGTGAGAGAGAAATGAGAAACAAAATTAGTGAGTGAGTTGATGAGTGAATATTACTCATCAAAATTGGTGAGTATTTTCACTCACCAAAACTTTTTGGTTAAAATGGTGAGGCTGCTGGGAGTGATTTTTTAGTGTTTTCATCAAATTAGCTTACCAAAATAGTTAAAAAAACTATTTTGGTGAGGCTACTAGGAATGCTCTCAAGGTAGGCCAAAATAACAATTTAGTCTCTGTAGTAAACTCCATCAAAACATTTGACGAATTCCGTTAGTGTGTCACGTCATCGCCAATAGAATGATTACATGTGTCACTCTTAATAAAATAAATAAATTAACATATTAAAAATAATATAAAACTTAAAAATTATTTTAAAATACATGAACAAAAAAAAAATCTGAAAAAAAGCAAGGCAAATAGGGGTGGCCATGCGCCACCCACGGCCCCATCTGCGGTGGCTCACGCACCACCCCCACGCACCACCCCTAGCCCATGGGGTGGATGCACGGCCACCCCCAGCTTGATTTGGGGTGGCTTGCCTTGCTTTTTTAAGTTTTTCATTTTATTATTTTTCATCCCCACAAGGGGCACAATGAGGAGAATCTAGCCCAAGTGGTCACGTGCAATTTTCTATCCAAGTAGACGGAATCTCTTAACGAAGTGTCTACATTATAACATATTAGCAGTTTGAAGGGTCATATCATAACACTTGTTAGTTCATGGTGCTTAATAAAAAAATGGCTATTAGTTCAACGGGATAAATAATATTTAATCTTTTAATCAAAATAAAAATTGATTATTAAGACATAAAAAATAAATAAATAAAAAATAAATAAATAAACGTTGAATATAAACCATTTTAATCAAAATAAGAATTGTTTTCTTTTAATAAGTAAACGAAGTATCATTAAAAGCGCAAAAGGCGCGCTCGAGAATACAGAGAGTATACAGGGAAAACAACTAGTCAGAAAGAGAGAACAAGTCAAGAAAATCATAAAAACTAACCAAATTAAGATCTAAAGTGGTTGTACAATGGTAAAAAGTTTTGAAAAAAAAAAAAAAAAACTTAAGTTCTGGCACCATCCTCTCATTGTCTTCAAAGCTTCTATCATTTTTTTCCCTCCAAATACACCACAAAAGGCAGGACAGAACCATCTTCCACACAAATGTGCTCCGAGGACTACCTCTCAACCCTCTCCAACAAGTAAAAAGGTCTACTACTCTCTTAGGCAAGACCCAAGCTAACCCCAACACGATTGAAAATAGCACTCCACATGATACTAGAAAAAGATGATCCACAGACTCCTTACTCTTACCCATACAACATCAGTCAACCACAATAACATGTTGTTCCTTAGGTTATACATGGTGAGGATCTTCCCTAGGGTGGCTATCTAGGCAAAAAAATGTCACTCTCAAGAGAACCTTTTTCACCAAATACTCCTCCAAGAAAAGAGGGTGCTATCATGGGGCACAAGAATGGTATAGAACAATCTAACATCAAACTTCCCCCTCTTGGAGAGATCCCAACGAAGTTTATCTTCACCTCCTTGCCTCAATCTAAAGGAATAAAACAAGTTAAAAAACGAAACAGAGATATCCACCTCCTAACCATGGGCAACTCTAATAAACCACTTATGGGAATCATTGGATAACTCCAAGTAATCTACCACGAAAGCATCCTTCATACAAGCAATACAATACAAGTCCAGGAAAATATCCTTAAAGACTTGATCCCCATACTACTTGTCATACTGGAATCTAATTTTGGAGCCATCTCCCACCTCAAATAAGATATGACTAGAAAACTCCCTCCAACCCCTCCTGATATTTTTTCACAAACTCACCCCATACGACCCATGAACCTCATTAGAACACCACCCGCTCCACAAGCTACCATATTTGATATCCACAACGACTCTCCATAAGGCCCCTCTCTCATGCACATAGTACCAAAGCCATTTTTCCCCAAAAGAGTACAATTTTTTTTTTTTTTGATAAGTAATTTAAAATTCAATAAAAAGCGCAGAGGGGCGCAATCCTAGTACAATTAAAAAGAATCAAGTTTCGGACCCCCAACCCTCCCTCAATATCGGAGAGCAAACCTTGGACCAATTTACCAAGTGAAATTTGAACTCATCACCCAACACATTCCATAAGAAATCTCGTTGTAGCTTTTCTATACGATTGGCAACACCAACAAGAATGAAGAAAGAGACAAGCAATACCTTAACAGATTAGATAGGGAGCTATTTATTAAAGTAATCCTTCCACCCTTAGACAAGTACATCATCTTCCACTCGACTAAACGACACTCAATCTTCTCAATAACACCATTCCTAATAGACTTAGCCTTAAAAGGGGCTCCCAACAAAAGGTCAAGATATTTCATAGGTAAAGAAGTCAACGTATATCTTGGAATATTGGACAACCCATCAACATTATTAGCATTACCCAAAAGAACCAATTTTTAGTCAAGTTAATTTTCAAACTAGAGATAGCTTCAAAGCATACGAATAAGGCACGCAAATAGCGTAGATATTCTGGGTTTGCCTCGCAAAAGAATTGGGTGACATCCGCAAACAGAAGATGGGAAATATGAAGACCACTAGAGTTCCTAAACCCCACAGAAAAGCCTAAAAGAAAGCTCCCATCTAAAGTAGCGGATAACATTTTACTCAGAGCCTCTATAACAATGCAAAATAGCAAAGGAGAGACAAAGGATCACCTTAACTTAAACCACGAGAGCTACTAAAGAAACAAAGAGTGCCATTCACCAAAACAGAAAAGTGCACTGAAAAAATACAATGCACTATCCAATTAAGCCATTCCTCCCCAAAACCATACCCCTTCAGTAAGCATAATAAGAACATCTAGTTAACATGATCATAAACCTTCTCAATATCTAATTTGCATACCTGACTCACCAGATCTGATCTTACTATCCTAACATTCATTTGCTATAAGAATGGAATCTAGGATTTGCCTACCTCTGACACATGCATTATGGGGCTTTGAAACAATCTTCTCTACAACTCTTTTCAATCTAGTGGCTAGGACTTTGGCAATTAGACTCCACTTACTAAACTAATGTGTCGAAAATCTTTAACATCAGCAACCCCGAGTTTCTTTGAAATGAGCACAACGAAAGTAGTATTGAGGATATTTTTCAAACTTACTACTAGCATGGAACTCATGAAACACCATCATAACATCTTCTTTAATCACATCCCAACAAGTTTGGAAGATAGCCATAGTAAAACCATCAAGGTTCGGCACCTTATCCATGTTCATACCTTTCACCACCTCTAAAACCTCACTCTCCTCAAATGGACGCTCTAACCAAATGGCCTCCTCCTGATCAATAGAAATCAAAGGCAAGGCCATCTAGCTTGGGCCGTCAACTAAATTGTTCAGTAAACAATCTGTTATAAAAATGCACAATGTGCTCCCTGATCTCAAATTGATCCCAAGTAACTAAACCATTTACCAATAGAGACTCGACGGAATAAATTCTCCTATTCGAGTTAGCCACTCGATGGAAAAATTCCGTGCATTTGTCCTCCTCTCACAATCAAAGCGCCCTCGATTGTCACCTCTAACTTATTTCCTCCATTCTAGTAGCCTTCTCCAAATCACTGATAACTTTGTCTTTCCTCGACTTCTCTTCCTCACATAAGGCACTCTCTTCTTCCAAACCATCAAGAACACATAATTCATCCAAGAGATGCATTTTCTGATTTTCCACATTGCCAAACACCTGCTCGATCCAAGCTCTTAAATCAACTTTCAATGCTTCGAGTTTGCAAGTCAAAGTGAAGCTCGGGGAGCCTTGAAAATGATAGGATGTCCACCATTGATGCACTCTGTCCCCAAAATCTTCAACCTTTAACTACATATTTTCGAACTTGAAAAATCTTTTACCGCCCTGAATGCCTCCACAATCAAGGAGAATGGGAGAGCGAAGTCTAGGTAACCTCTTTTGCGACAGATCTGAAAACTAGGCATCCCAATCCAGAGAAACAAGAAACCTATCAATTCTAGACCAAGAGGGCTGCTCTCAATTATTTGACCACGTAAAAGTCCCTCCTACAAGAAGAATATCTATAAGGCCCTAATCAAAAATAAAGTCTGAGAACTCGACCATAGTTGGACAAAGACAAGCACCACTTGATCTTTTGCTAGGAAAACGAGTGACATTAAAGTCTCCCCCAATGCACCACAGCAAGTTCCACCAACTAATCAAGCTAGCCAATTCCTCCCATAAATACCTCTTATCACAATCAAAGTTAGGCCCATAGACACGCAAAAGCCCAAGAGCAGCCATCTTCAACATTTCTAAAATAGCAAGCCACAATAAATTCCCCCATACATTCCTCAATTTTTCTCCACCACTCTCCAATCCCACAAGATTCCACCACAGGCCCCTCAAAACCTGAATAACACCAATCCATGTGAGGACATCCCCCACAAACTACACACTACACCCTTGGAAACAAACTCCAGCTTAGATTCCTGTAAGCATGTAATATTTGTTTTCCACTGTCTAAATAAGTTTCTGACTCTTTTTTTTTTTTTTTTTTTATAAGTTAAAGTATATTCCAAAAAGCGCAGAGGGGCGCAACCCATAGTGCACAAGATGTATACATGATACCCCTAATTCAAAGAGAAAAGATAGCACCTATATAGAAAATCAGAATAAAAACACTCAGACATAGACTGTATTTTCACTCTCCACATAAACAAAGTTTGTATAACCAGCTTTTTCAAGTTACTCAAACCAGTCTCGCAATCTTCAAAACTGCGTGCATTCCATTCCCTCCATACATATCACATCAAACACAATGGAGCCATTCGTCAAATCGGCATCAACGTTCGGTTGCCCTTTTACCCCCTCCAACTCCCCAACAAATCTTTCACCGATCGCGGCATCACCCATACCACACCAAACAGCTGCAGGATCGTACTCCACAACTCTATAGCAACCATACAATGCAAGAACAAATGATCAATGGACTCTTCAGAAGTCTAACACATGTAGCACCACTCCATCACAATAATGTTCATTTTCGTAAATTGTCCAAAGTTAGGATTTTCCCTAAAGTTGCCGTCCACACAAAGAAAGCCACTCGCGGGGGAACCTTAACTTTCCAAATACTTTTCCACATAAACGAAGACTGTTTAGAACTAGATAAAACCTTCCCACCTAACTTTAAGAGAATACAACATCTCAAAAAATCTACAAACCTCTTCCATCTCCCAATCATGTACGGGTCGAATAAATAAAACATTCCACAAGCGTTTGTCATTCAACCCTCTCTCATTTCAAGATAACAACTTAAGCTTCATAATAACCAAGCATTAATAGAGCATGATAATCCTTTTAGTTCTTTGTTTTCTCTATTACCCAATTTGGAACTAGAGACCAACTCCTTATAATGGCTCGCTTCCATAGCTATGAGGAAGGCCATAAACTCCTCGAAAACCTCACGACACGATATCCCCACTCGATGCCTGATTTCCTTCACTTCCTACAAAACCCAAGCGGATGACTTAATCTCTGTACTGTCTCATACTCTAATGAGGAGTAAGAGTTTAGCAATATGGGTTTCACCCCCAAGAACACTCCATCTCTAAACTAGGCGAAAATCCATCATCAAAAGAATTGCTCCTCTCCATCACACCCACAACACACCCATCTGTCCCAGGGGATACAACAACTTTCCCCTTGTCAAGCAGGGGAACCCACTTTCCCGCTTTAACAATCATAGCCCATTCCGAATCAAGTGGAGTTGGAATGACTCTCAGAAAACCCATCTTAGAAGCATGGGTCATCTTTACCCCTACAGAGGCTTCCATGGCCTTCAAACCATAACTACTCAAACAAAAAGAATCATCCATCCTACCTTTGCTCGAGCCATCTTGCCGGAGCACACACGGCATCGCCCATGACCTGCAATCCTTCCCACCAATAGTCAAATCGAGAAGCCCAGAGATGATGGGGGCTAACATAATCTCATCACCAGCTGCGTCTGTGGGAGAGGGGAAAGATGAGTTGAAACTGGGTAGTGAAAATCTTCACCGCGCACGACTGAACCCTAACAGGCAACGTTGCATCGCCAAAGCCCTCTGACATGGCCTGAGCACCTCCCACACCGCCGAGGATAACCGATGAAGCCATTGGATCATCGCTAGATAGAGAGGAGCTAGTGGCCATCTAACCCACTCCCGGGCCTGAGTCAATAGCCGAAGATGGCTTCTCCCCAACCCGTGTCACTCTCCCCCACTTAAAAGTGGGCTTAACATGAAAAGGAGGTTTCAACTTGCGATGGGCTTTGATATGAACTTTTGGGCTATGAACTTTTGTGTTTGGTTTTGAAGTGGAATGGGTATAAGCTATAGACGAGCCCGCAACACCCTCTACTGAAACCTGATCCACAACGACAACTGATTTTGAAACAGTACTGGCCAGCAGGGATGAACTGGGCTTCTCCTTTACAAAATTGGCTTTATCCGCTTTTTTAAAAATCCTTCGACCCCATAGAAAACAGGACCTCATCCACTTTTGCTAAACCCGGCCCACTTACCCCTCAGAGATCCTCCAACTTTGTTCTGAAACTACTAAGGGCCTCAATTAAATCTGGAAATTCTCTCAACCTACCATGTCGCTAGCTTCAGCGTGAAAACATGGACCTGGTACTACAATGTTGCACCCTCGATCAATGTCCTTTTGTACCTTTAAAGTTACAGCCACAGCTGTCTTTGCATGGCCCAAAGGAACCGCGATGCTTTGCCCTTGGGAACCCAAGGCCGCCGACACCCCTAGCGCCAAAGTGCCCCCCTGTGTTAGCCTCGCTCGGCCTAACACCTCCACATAGGATCTCCTATCTGCACCTTACACTCGCAGCTGACCCAGTGACGCTGGAGGTGCGCCACCCACACCATAAGCCAACAAGCCACCATTGGGTTGGTGAGGAAAAGAAACTCCTCACCCCGCCCCCCCCCCCCCCCCAAAAAAAAAAAAAAAAAAGAAAAGAAAAGAAAAGAAAGTCAAGAAAAGTCACCACCGTTCTCAGCTTAGTAGCACAACTTCTCCAGCAGCTTCTATGCATCCCTCTAGAAATACAATGAAACCTTGCCGACCACCACCCCAGTACACAGCCACCGCCAAATACCATCATATCAGACCAACACACAAGCACCCAGACTCCAGCGAGCAGAAAAAAGAAACGAAGAAAAGACACTTGTGCAAAGGGAAGGCGGGACGCGCCTAAACGTGCCGCCGAGAGAATAAGGTCTAGAGAGAGAGAGAGAGAGTTATAGTAACTGATCACAACACTCAAGAAAAAGAACTTGGAGGTTGAAGCTTCTCTATATTTTTAAAAAACTCCAAACTGATAGGATTGAAGATTTTTATCCTCTTTTCTTGACAAGTATAGAGGTTGAATGTTCATCACCAAGGTTTTTCCCCTTGATAAGCAAACAAATTATTGCCTTTTATAACTACACAGGACAGCGACATCTTGCATGCCTTAAATATGAAGAGACAAAATAACAAAATTAATTAGTCTAGATACCTTGCCTTCTTCAACTGGTCAGAAATGGCTTTGTAAGCATACTTCCACCAAGACCTCGGATCAGATTTCACAGAGACATTCGGACGGTAATGGGCATATTTCAACCGTTGATTAAAGGCAGCAAAGTTATCAGCTAATTTCAAAATATCCCTGTACCCATTCTGCAAAACAATAATGCCCAACTTTTTCAGACTAATTAATACCTACCACTGCCATCACAAAGCATGAAGTGGAAAAATAAATTGAACCTTTGATAGACACAGCGTCACATCATCCAAGTTTACTGCTGCTTTCTGCAAAGGCTGAGTGCTATCAGCAAATTCATTTTGCCGCATCTTTGTGTACTTCGCATTCCCAGAAACCGGTTGCAGAATGTAATTGTGCTTTTTCACAAGACTATCAGCCGGTTTGCCATTCTTAGTACCAAATCTGAATATCTGATTCTCATGGTAAACCATACAAGTATGACTGGGCTGCCAAAAGAGTAAAACATAATACAGATGTACTATATTAAAGAGACTGAAGGACATACCTGAAGCCACTCTGAAGGAAGCAAATCCTCCCATGGTTTGTCCACATGCCATGGAACAATATCAGAATCCAAATAAAGTGCAAGACGATCAAGTTCAACAGACTGTAAAACGATGAGGAATGAAAGAGTAAGACAGCAATAAAGACAGAAATATGGAGCCACATACCCAACTTTTATTCCTCATGGGGAAAAATGCTTTCTTTTGGTCAATTTCTCTTAGCTACTTTTTGGAAGAGATTCATCGAAAATGAATGCATGCTTGCAACCAGCTCTTTAGGTTTTCAAAACATTAAAATCAAGCTTACAATTATTTATAATATTATGCTAATAAAAGAATCTTTCTCATTCTGCTACGAAAAATTAGAAGAGCATTTAAATTAGTCAAAAAATATCCCATAGCCTTGTACCCCCACACACAAAAGCACATATATACAAAGAAAAAACATGATTCCAAAGCTTTTCCACTAGTCAAAAAAATTTCAATGCCAAAAATAAGAACCTTCTGGATACGGTCTAGTGCACCCCCAGTAACAAAAGTCTCCTTCCCATTATCATCAACTGTCACAGCTGAGAGCTTCTCCAAGGTTATGCCAGCTGCAAAAGGGTGGCCAGGGTTGCTACAAAATGGAAGTTAAGGATTCAACACGGGTCAATAAGAAATGATATATCCATATTCTATCTTTTTTCTTCTTTTCTAAATTTTTTTTTTTACCTCTCAAGATCTTCATATCTAATGTGAATATTTGAAATCAAAAGCTTCAAATTCCCAATTATAGTGCCGATCAGGGACCCCACCCATGACTTGTTCTTCAAGGACAAAAACAAAAAGCATAAGGCATGTTAAAATTTTAGCCCAAGTAAATGTCCATCAGAGATAGTTTAGTTAAAGCAAGTTTAAATCAGGACTGACCAAGCACATAGGACTTTAAGGAATAGAAGTACCAAGTACATAAGAACATAATAATTCAAATCAAATGAACCTTGCCTGATCAGCTGAGCTCTATACTGTTAGAAGATTCATTAAATGATTAAATTAACCATTTCCTATAAGCTTAAGCTTTTAGGATAATCGGTGATTTACTGTAATATCAGAGCAAAGGTCCTGAATGCAAATCTTGTTTCTTCATTCACATCTCATTTCAATTAAATATTCAACGTATTGGGCCTCACTTATTGAGGGAAAGTTTGAGCTCATACATAAGGGAGAGTATTAGAAGATTAATTAAATGATTAAATCAACAATTTCCAATAAGCTTAAGCTTTTGGGATAATTAGTGATTTAACACATACCATTCATAGTAGTACAACAGCAACAAGATTTCAAACCAAGAGGGACCCGAAGAACAAGGACAAGGTAAGCAAAAACAATGTATGGCTAGAACAGTTTGGTATTGGTGGCATAGACATAATTTTTG
This sequence comes from Alnus glutinosa, assembly GCF_958979055.1. NCBI lineage: Eukaryota > Viridiplantae > Streptophyta > Magnoliopsida > Fagales > Betulaceae > Alnus > Alnus glutinosa. The sequence goes on along the minus strand of NC_084898.1, from coordinate 24,573,857 downwards.
TCCGTATAAAGTGCCACAATTTTAATTTTCTGATTGATGCTAGAAAAATATTCAAAAGAAGCAAATGTGTTTGTTCATGCATGCATGCACATGAAAAAATTAGAAAAGAGAATTGCAAGCACACGAAATGCAATACAGAAAGATAGGGATGGCCAAGCTCTTGGGTCGTAGCACTAGACTCGATGCATTTATGCGTAGCTAGGCATATTATTTGCTCACGCCGTCAGATATCAAGAAGCATTCTCACTACTTTAGAGCTCTCTAGCTTAAAATATCAAAAACGTTGGAATATACAAAAACAACAGGACCAGCTAACTTCCATACGTTCAATTCTGCTAAAGGTAACAAGAGGCTAAAAGCATAAGAAATAATCGATAATCGGAGGGCACCTTACTACCTTGCCCTAGAAAACTCTTTGGATTTGGCCACACAAGTTTCAGTACAGTTTCCTCCAGTATCACGGTACTAAAATCACTAGCAGAAAAAGGTTTCTTGTGGACAAGTCTCAAAAATAAAACAAAAAAACTTGGCAATCATGTAGCCTTATAGTAGATTATTAACAACAAGAAGGTTTAGTTTGGAGAATATGGAAAGGATATCAGAGTCCTAGAAATCTTTATTTTTTTTTTTATAAGAAATGTTTTATTAAAAAGTGTAAGGCGCCCCTAAGTACATATAGAGTATACACAGGAATAATCAAACCAGCCCACAAAGAGAAGCCCGAACAAACCCACAAGGACCTAAGCCCTTAAACACAAAACCCACAAGGAACAGCCCTACAAAAAGAAAGAAAGGAAAAAAAACCCAACAAAAAACCCCTCAAAAACCAAAAACCCTCAAACCCGAACCCTCAAGAAGCATTCCCCGCTACCGCACGTGAGCCTTCCCTTTCCTCTGCCGAGTGGACGCACTTGCATCACCGTAGTTGATGGAGCTTACCAAATTCAAAATCTCCCTCTTGCCTTTGAACTACGGACGAGCAACCTTAACTTTCCAAAGAAAGTCCTCTTCAAAGGCATCCAGAATCGCCAAGGACGAATCCTCATTCTCATCGCTAGCCACCTCCCAATCCAAAGCCATGCTGGAAGGAAGAACACCCAAAGGGTACGGGGAATCAACAGCCTCCCCATCCCAAATCTCATCACATTGCTCCCACACAACTACTTCCCCAAACGGATCAAACCCTACTGGCCACTTCTGAGATTGGGACAAACCATTCACCCTGAATTCATTTCCATTTTCAGCGATTGGAGAAGCGTCACCACTCAAAAGGGAGGAAACACCCGGGAGAAGGAATCCTCGCCAAAGAGCTAGACGGAGGAGACTTACAGACCACTCCCCCACCTGACATCAACGAGGACTAGACCACAGTCCCGCCCAAGGCTTGAGAAGAAGCACCCAAAAACGACGTTGTCAAAACACTGAGGGCTGTCACAGCCTCATCAAACAGAGCGTATCCATCTGAGCAGTTTTTGCCTTCAATCTCCGATGATATCTCATAACCGATTTGGACTCGGATGGGTAGATGAGAGCCCCACTCTTCGACATCACCGAAAGAGAAAAGTGGAGCATTTCTCCCAATGCAGCCACCCCCAAAGAAGAGACGAAATCTGACCCAACTTCAGAGAAATTTTGCCAAACGAACAACGCTTTTACTTGCCAAACACCGAAATCTAGAGCTAGTTTAACAACGCTTTTTAGGTAACAAACAACTTATAATACAAAACACTAACAAAATACTTAAAACTACCTTCACCTTTATGTCACATCACAACCAAAAAGCAAAAAGCACTCTCTCAAAAGTTTTGCTAAACGAACACCCGATTACTGATGATTCACTGTATATAGACGACTAGAATAGAAACAATATAAGGGTACAGGAAACATGGCATAAAATGTCATACCTTTAAACCTTCTATAGATTGAGTAAAAAACCTAATATTATTCAAATAATCCAAAGTACTACCAAATCTAATAGATGATCACCCTATGCAATTCAAAAACAATAGAAACATACTCAAAACCTTTTTTTATCTAAGCCATACTAAAAAACTTCTATACTTCAAATTTGACCTTTTATTCAATTCGTCCAGGAACTACTAAAACAATCAATTGGATCACCTCGGATCACTCCAACCAATGACCATCACAGTAGGTCATCTCCTCCATAATTAGAGAATAGGGGAAAATAGAATGAGGGAGAGAACCTTTGAAAACGATAGTATAAGTGACTATAAAATCATGAATTATTTTCATATATATGTACATCTGCTTATATGTTCACATGTGAGTTGTATAATTGGTTTAGTGGCCAAGTCCAGTATCAGATATTAGTAACAACAATGAGTAGTCAATATACTATTGTTTCAGTACAAACCTAACTTTTCAATTAAGGTGGTATCCAACATGTTGTATCTTCTCCAAGGCGTTCATTATCAATTCTCACAAATCCAAAACCCCAAAAGTTATATCAAAGTTGATGGTTCAAAAGAGCAAGTGTTCCATGTGACTATACGTGTTGTTGGTGGCTCCCACAATAGGAGTGACAACAACTCCCACATTAGCTCCACCTATGGTTGTGTAAAGGCTCTAATGGTAAACAGTGGATGGTGGTGTTTCAACACTCAAATTATTTAAAAAAAGTTTCCATTCAAATGTATAACCAGAACAGCACTTGGTGATGTGGTACGAAGTCATACATAAAAGGAAGCGAATTTTTGGAATACTCACAAATAAGTTTTGTGATTGATTAAGTGGTCGGACAGTAATAACAAGAGTGATTAATTAATATAATATTGTTGAGCTCAAGCTTATAGGCTTAAGATAGCATCTCAATATTGCATATCAAACCTTCACAAAGAAAATCCAGATGTATTTATTATCAACTGTCACAGACAAAAAATCCCAACACTATTATTTTCAAATTTTTTGTTAGTGTATTGAAAGGGAGTATAAACCAAGCACAAGAAGCATACAGAAGTGCCAACCCCCCCGCTCAAGCTTATAGGCTTAAGATAGCATCTCAATATTGCATATCAAACCTTCACAAAGAAAATCCAGATGTATTTATTATCAACTGTCACAGACAAAAAATCCCAACACTATTATTTTCAAATTTTTTGTTAGTGTATTGAAAGGGAGTATAAACCAAGCACAAGAAGCATACAGAAGTGCCAACCCCCCCGCCCACCCTCCCGGCACCAAAAAAAAAAGACTAAGAAGGGTAAGGGGGACAGTAAAGTAATAAAGGAGAAGTAAAAGATCACAAATCGTATCCAAAATCTAGAGCATCAATTAAGTGCCACAAATTGTTACTACCGTAACATGAACAGTTACAGTATGGTTGTGTAAAAGGAAATTGATTCATCTCCTTCAGCCTCATAAGTGCCATAGTTCTTATCATTCTTTTAAAGAAATTTTTCAGATTAATAAAATGTACTTATATAATTATACACTCCAAACATATGACTGGTTAAATGATATTTTAAAGATTCATCAAATGCTTATTTAAATATTAAGCTCTAAAAGTTTGATTAAATATGCAATGCCTCACACACACACCACCTTCTTCTCTGTTTTTCATGAATGGCACATACTTATACACCAAAAAATATATGGCTATGTATGCGCATATGATATAAGTTTGACTGTTAACATATTACGAGTGCTTCACTTGACAATTCCTGCTTCCAATAAACTTTTTTTTCTTATATAATCGTACTTCCGCTAATCAAAACAAATCTTTTTCAGAGGTGTAAAGTGTTGGGATAGCTGGATAAGAAGGGGAACATGTTTTGGTATCTAGTCATATATGCAACAAATATGTACGTTCTTACATACTAACAAAAATGCATAGGTACTATGGATACATGCATGCAAAAAGTGTAAGCAGCAAGTTTACATGGCACTAAATTTCTCTTTTTTATAAGTAAATGGAATTCAATAGCACAAAGGCACAACCCAAGTACAGAAATATACAAGAGAAACACCTAACCAGAAAAAGAACAAATATCTAGAAAATCATATTAATTTTAAATCTTACCATTTCAGACTTCAACTGCTGTGTTCTCTCCAACAGCTTCATTTCCATTTCCTATTTCAAAATTGAAAAGGCATTAATTAGTCTCAAACATATTTTGTTGGGCAAATAGCGTCTACTTTGCATAAAGGTCATCATGTCCTACCCGCACTCGGCTTTTCTTAGCTTCTTGGACAGCATCCTCACTGCGTCCTTCAACTTCAGTTGCTGGTTCAGCTAATAAAAAAATTCGATCCAGGTACACCAAAACTGGATCTTGGCCAAGCCTGCTCCAGGGAACCTTAGAGTGAAACATCAAAAACCCACTTTAAGGACATGCATATCTTAGCTGCTAATGAGCAGTATGCATATGATACTCAGCTGAAAATCCTCCAAATCAATCAGGAATGGGAAATGGTTGGAGAATAAGAAAGAATTCAGAAGGTGAGATTTGGCAGTTCAACAATAAGTCGTTCACTTCAAACCCACCAATAGCAGTGAACGTCTATGCATAACAATTTTAGTTTGCAAATTATGTTGTAAACATCCCTTGAACTCGTCCACCACCGTCCCCATCCCCCAAGACAGAGAGGGGGAAGGGGGCGGAGTACAGAGTGGGGGGGGGAGAGAGAGAGAGGATTTCAACATGGCAGAGATCTCTATCAACCACCTCTAGCATAATTGTTTATGACCAAACAACTATTTTGTGTATTTTTGTGTACTGAACTAATGATGGAAGGATGAAGAACACAACCATATTAAGCAAGAGAGAAATTTACAAGGAACGACACCAGAAAAAGAACACCCAACAACCCTTTCACTAAGAAAAATACTCATAAGTCCTTTTAATTAGGTAAGCAGTCTGGTTAACCAATTGCCTAAAGAAATGCACCTACTTACAAGAGAGCCCAAGGACATACAAGGCCAAAATCACTATCGCGAGGTCCCCATGTCCCGAGCTTCCTATACCTAATCCAAGTAATAATGGTTGAAGAGCTACCTAAAGGTCCCCAACCCAGCTCCTCGATACATCTTAGGCCAAATATATATAGCTATCTCTGTGTGTGTGTGTGTCTTTTGAACAAATGTAATCAAGTTGTAGTAGACAACTATGCCTACAATTTCATCTTTTCCCCTCACCTCCCAAGTAAACAGGAGAAAATACCTTTGAATTTTACAATTAGATTCAGCATCTTAATTACTCTTTTACAGTCCATAAAAGATTTGAGCAAGTTAACAAATATCCAAGCTAGTTTCTTGTTCCACCACCAATATATATACATACATCAGCTCGTAGTATCTTCAACATTCCACAAATCTTTCATAATAGAAAATGGAGGGAGACCCCTTGTTTATAGTGCATAGTAGCTGATTCAAACGGCAGGTTCTTTCTTATATCTTGTTACAGCCAATATAAGTTAGCCATTTTCCTTGCCTAATGCAAGTTTCCACATCCAACTTAATGGTGGTAGGTTTTCTACCATTCCCAAGTGAGTGAGAGGCATGGAATTCCTGTGGTTGTATGAGAAGCAAACCGTTCAGATAACAATGCTTAGGAAATTAGTTTTCTATAATTCACCTTCCAACAAGGAAAAAATAAATAGGACCTGTTCTTAAAAAGTCAAGACGAGGAACCAACAAAGTCAAAGCAAAGATCTAAAATTATTTCAATATTGAGCCTTGTACATGCCATCATTAAATGTTAAAAGTCAACTAGAAATGCCACAAACTAAAACAATTCACATGATCTTGACTAGTTGACTTTTCTTAAGAATCCAAGAATCTACAACAAACTAAAATGCCTTTGTTGATAATCTTCTACTCCGACAACATATCAGATGCTACCATAGAAAATACTTTATTTTTTTTGATAAGTAATTGCAATTTTATTAGAAAACAGCGTAAGGCGCCCCTGGTACACAGGGAGTATACAAGAGGCAACAGCCTCACAACCGACCCAATAAGGAACAACCCACAAAACAACCCAACCCTAAGCCCCTAAAGCTCATAATCTTCAATCATATCCCATCGCCTATGTTCCTCATCAAGGGCAGAGAGGAAAGCCATAGTTCTATCCCCCTTTTCCCCGAAATACGAAGAGCATGCCATAGACAACTCCAAAGGAAGAAAATACTTTATTTAAAGCAGGCGATGATGCGTTCAACGGTCACTGTTAATCACCCTTCTCCAAAATCTTTGGGATTGCTTTTTCCAGGAATCCATTACATATAGCTTCCAGGTTCAAGCATAAAATAGCATCACACAAACACATATCTAGCTATGTACATTTACATACTCATGCTCAAATGGATGCTACAATTGCAAAACCAACTCCACCACCACAAACAATTTCAGAAAATATAAGAAAAGTCAACTAGAAATGCCACCTTGCCATAGAAAAAATCATGAAAGTATAAACCAGTCATATCTGAACTCAATCATACTTCAAAAAATGATATACATTGACCTTGTGAGACTGAAACTCGACCAACCTTAAGTTTCACAGATCCTAGAAATCCCGCCTTGACCTTCACCGGCAACTTTAATGCATTGAGTGCCTCAGGCTTCAACTGCATATTTGTTAACTCTACATTCCCTGTTTTATGTTTTAGGCAACAAAAGAAGATTTAACTAAATTAAGAAACAATATCATATATGATAAGCTTAACAATATAATATCCCTATACCAGAAAAGAAATGAAAACTATGATCATATACACTTAAATTAAAAGCGAGTGTGAAACTTAATAAATAAAATCTTTTTTTTTTCTGGATAAGTAATTTTTGTCCCAAAGGGAAGAGGAATGAGAAATTCGAACTAGTAAACTCCACTTCATGTGGCGGGGTCCTAGCCGATTGAACTATCCCTTAGAGACTTAATAAATTCAATATAAAATCAATCTCCAACCCTAAGTTTTAGATCAGTTTCTAATTTTTCCAATTAGCTCCATACGTTTTACCCGAATTTCAAATAACACTTCCATCAATTTCCTATCAGAATCCATGTGAATCTTAATTATACCCTTAAGGAAAAAGTATCAAAACTAATAAAAATAAAAATGCGAAAAATGTTTTAAAAATTGGTGAGAAAGGGTGTCCAGACAACACTCCCTAAAGTTAAGGGTTGGTTTGACCATCCTCTCCTACTAACCTTTTTATTTTTTCACTTTTTTGCATTTTTACTTTCTTAAGTAATTTTTTTAGGACTATAATTGAGATTTCTCATTACTTCTTTTTATTAATTGACAAAAAAAAAAAAAAAAAAGGATGGAAAGATCTAGTTGAAACTCAAATTAAACGCATGGAGCTAATTGCAAAACATGAAATCCACGGGAAAAAAAAAAAAAAAAATGATGCTAACCTGAAACTCAGGATAATAAATTGATATTTTCCCAAATAAATTCTTTAAAACTTTTTGCCTCCTTTTGCCACAACAGAAAATCAAGTAGAATAAGAGTTCACTTTCAGATAAAAAGGAGACCACAACACACCTTTTTTTTCCAGATAAGTAAATCAAATAATAGACGCCAAGAAGGGGCCTTCAAAGTACAAAAGTACTTAAGAGAGAAGAACTAATGAAATAAGAAAGAACAAACAATAGCTAAAACCATGTAAAATTCTATGAAATCTTAAAAAATAAAATAAAATAAAATTGGATATCTCCAATCAACTTCTCCCCTACATACAACCATCCATGAGCACCAGAGAAAATTGGGAAGAATGAAAATTGAGTTATAAAGCTATAGCCAGATGAAAATAAACAGCAGCATGAAATCTGTTAGGTTTTTAATGTTGGCAAATTCAGCATCAAAACATATTTGGTTGTAAGTTTTAAGTCTAGGTTAAGTCCGAGCAAAAGTTGATCCAAAACATAAGTATTCATGACGTCCAACATTGACCTAGTTGGATTAAAATGATCATAACTTTTGATTCCGAGATAAGATGAAAACAAACTTGGTGGTATTGGAAAGCTGACTCAAAATTCTACAACTTTGTATTTCACAAAAAATTTCTAATTCCAATGTTTACCAAGTCAAAATGAGCTATAAAAAGAAGACTGAAAAGCTGGACAGAATAGTTCATTTGCAGTTGGGGTCGAATGAGCTTTTGGCAATGCAACTCCTTCAAACGAGCTAGAGACGAATTTTTGGCGGAATAACTCATTTGCACTCGTCTGCAATCCCGTTCGAACCCACCGCCTAAGAAAGCTAAGAAACTCATTGAAAAGCTGAGAAACCCTGGCCACGTTCGAACGAGGACCGAAAATATGCATAATTTCAAAAACCGACTTTCAAATTTGAGGGCTACTTTCTTAAGTCTATTTAAGGGCGTTTAGAGCACGATTTTTCAAAAGACTCAAGGCATTGTCTTCAGAAAACAAAGACCCCTTTTTTTTCATGTGCTAAGAGAGAAAGTTTAGGTTTTGTTCTTTCAATTGCATCTCTCTTAAAAGTGTTTGTTTAAACCGCACAAAGATCATAAACACCTTTCAGCCACCAGAGTTTCGGAATTGAAAGAGGAGATCAAGTAGAAGAATTGTCCAGAAGTTCTGGAAGAACAAGTGGGTCACTTGTCTGGTACAATGGTGTATCAACTACTAAGGTTTTGTAAGTGTTAACAACTTGTAATCTCTTTATTCTTTTATAGTGGATTGATTTTCTAGGTTTAGCTATCCCGGGTGGAATTACTTTTGAAGAGTTTTTCAAAAGATTTTTGCTTGATTTTGGTATTCATATGTGGTGTTTGAATTGAAAGTTGATAACTTTATTAATCCTTATTGTTGTTAACATTGAGATATTCATTGTTTAGCAACTTGGCGTCTAAACTAGCGTTCTTCAAAATCAGCTAGGAATGAAGCGCAACCACAAATTATCCTAGTACGAAATCTACATAGGCAAGAAGGTAAGCAAAGCAAGACCTAGATGACACACAGAGATGCACCAGTAAGGTACCAGAGAGGTTTGGCCCAAAACAAATGAGAGAACAATGACCATCTCATTGGAAAGTCATATTCAAACCCTCTACAATCTTCTCTAAAATCCTAACAATGAGATGGCCATAGATGTGAATAAGCCTTGAAACATCATAGTTCGCTTTTTCAAATTCTACTGTGGGTGTTTCATGATAAAATGTAAAGCACCCACTTCATAAATACCAGTTGTTACACCTCGGTCCCATATTGGAAAGATGAGTAGCCCATATAGATTGAATGATATATAAAGATAGTCAAGTGTTAAGTCCACATTACCAAGTTATTAGGTGAAACTGAACTTTATAAGGAATTCTAGGTAAATGCCAAATTGGCTACTCCTTTTAGAGTGATAGCGCAAAGATGTGGTTAGCACTTTTTCCTTGGATCCTTATAAATGGTATTAGAGTCACCTAGTAACGTCAGGGCATGTGGTATTGGAGCGCTACATGGTGTGGTCCTGACGAGGACTTTAGAAGTTTAAGAGGGGGAGTTTGCAACACCCCGGTCCCATATTGAGAAGATGAGTAGCCCACATAGAGTCGGTGATTTATAAAGATAGTTATAAGTGCTAAGTCTCACATTATCTAATTATCAAGTGAAACTAGGTTTTATTAGGAATTCAAGGAAAATGTCAAATTGACTAATCCTTTTGGGATGATAGAGCAAACGTAACTAGCACTTTTTTCTTAGGTCGTTACACCAATGGCATTTCTAATACAAAAGCCAAAGAATTAAAACAGCTACGAATTATCACCTCAAGGTTTATAAGATTGATGAATTTACCCAACATTGTAGCTTTTTATTGTACAGAGTATCTCGTTATCATCCTTTTTCAATAGTTCGCTCTTTCCTCTCGTATTGACAGTTCAATTCCACACATGACCAACCACCACCAATACAATCACCATTTCCACTAACCAATACTCGCTCTCTCTCTCTTTCTTTCCAACTCTCTTTCTCACTCGAATTGACAGTTAGATCATCCAAAAACACCGTCGAACGCCATTTCGAGGCCTAGAAAATTTCGGATCGCTCTCATATTCCTAAATCGGAACCATTTCTTAGCAACGAACTTGATCGCAGCACGCAAGAAGCTTCACAATAAAAATTCAAAAAGCTAAAGAAATGAATGAGAGAGAGAGAGAGAGAGAGGAGCGATTCGAACCTTGCCAGACACTGATCTTGAGGGCCTCTTTGTTGAGTCCCCTCACGTAGTTCCCTAGGTACTTCTGCAACAAATGCGCCACCTGATCCTCCAACATTTTCTTCTCTCCTCCTTCTCCTCCTTTCTTCAACCTCCGATCAGATTCCCATTACACAATACTAAAAAGAAGAACAAAGAAAATTCAAACAAGCGAAACTCAGAGGATGCGTGTTTGAAGAACTTTGAAGCAATCGCACAGAGAGGGGACAGATGTTCGCAAACTTAATGACCCAAGCTACCAGTCCGAGAAGAAGACGCTAGAGGCTCTTTTGGGAGTATCCGAACTCACCGATTGTCTATCACCCCATGCACTAGCCTTCCGCCACGTCACGTAACATTATTCTTTCAATACCTTCATTTTGTATCCTAGAGATTATTGAAAGAATAATGTTATTATTTATATTTATTTATTACATTTGTATGACATTAGTTGGCGTGATATTTTTTAAATAATTTATGATATTAATTATTTTTAAAAAAAATTAAAGGTAAAAAATCATTTAAAATACTTGGTCACGTCAATTTGTATGACATGAACGTAAAAAATTGGATTGAGATCCTGTGCACCTATTTGTCGTTTTTGCTACGTGGACCCGGATGCACCGAAAGAGGGACCATTTTGTTTGTTTAAAGGCGGGGTGGTGGAGAAGAGTAGAAGACGTGGGGCTCAGCGGCTTTAGAGCTGAAAGACACGCGGCTCAACCTGACGTTTCTTTACTCTATATAGAATTTAGATGAAATCTCTCTCATTCTCTCTCGTCTCTCGGACTAGTAGGTGCTTTGATAAAAATTGGAAAGAACTAGAAGTTGACATGGGCCCATGGGTCCAAAACTGGTTCCCTTCCTATCACGCATGCAAAATAAGCAATTTATTATATGCCACTCTGGGGCTGTGCTGGTCCTTGTGACCATCATATCATGGCATCGCGCTTGTGGCCGCAGTCGTGCCAGCCTGCTGATTAATTGAGGTGTTCTCAGCGGGGCTCACATGGGTGAGATCCATCTACTCATGTGAGTCTCACTCATGTGAGTAATTGTGTACAAATTGTATACAATTTATTATGCAGCAAGCATTTTCGATTGATAAATTCTCACCTTCTCTAACGTCTCTTTTAATAGTTGTGCTTTCATCTCATCAACAGTATCGTGTTGTGTAACGCTTTTGAAATTAATCAACAGATAATTAACGCAAAATGTTATCGTGAAGGACCTCTTCACGCTCATTTAATGGGTAAATAACACGAAAATATTACCTCTACTCCTCAAGATCAAAACACAAAACATTGGAAATATATAACTTTTCTTTTACTCTATCAACATTAATTATTACAATCAAATCATGTATGATAATAACTTAAATGTGCACATTTTGTTTTATTAGAGTAAACATTATCATACTTTGTTTTGTACTAATTCTTACATTTTATATTTAAATTGTAAAGTATTGTTTAATTATTAAATTTGAGCTTAAATTGATATCAATGCAATTAAGGTGGAGCCCACATTTAAAATTTGATAGGACAAAATTGAAAAAAAAAATGAGAAAAAACTAATATATATATATATATATAGGGGTAAAATTTTAAATTCTGTTTTTTAGAGGGTTTTTTTTTTTTTTTTTTTTGGAAAAACCTTGGGGTTTGGAATGACCGAGCCCTCCCAGCCTCAAGCTAGTTCCGTCCCTGAATGTAATGGATTGTGTTTTTTGTAGGAGTTAACAAAAAATAATAATAAATAAATTATTTTGAAGAAAGGACAAAATAAACAAAAGCTACGATTGAGAATCAAAGAACAGAAACTGGTTTATTTTTGAGAGGGATGGGTCATGGATGTGTTGTACGGTGATGGAGCCCACAACTTGGAGAGTTATGTTTTGTGTGGTTTAGTTTCAAATCACGAGGAGGAGTTGGGACAGAAAGGAAAGGCGCAACAGTTAAAAAAACAAAAAAAGTGAAATTTCCTTTCTTCGTTACGAAGAAAGGTTTAAACGGCGTGAAAATACCTTCATTCGTAAAGAAGAAAGGTTAGGCTCCATTTGACAACTCCCCCCTTTTTCATTTTTCTTATTTTCAATTCTCTTAAAAAAAAAATTAACTTAAAATATTATTAATTTTTTTTACTTTTTATATTACATCAACAATCTTTTATTATTATTTAAAAATTAAAAAACACACTACAAAATTTTTTTTACCTTTTCATATAAATTATTTCTACTTTATATTATATCAATAACTTTTTATTACTGCTCAAAAAAAATTCCCTCAAGTATGGGGGAAGGAGTCGTCAAATAAGGATTCCCGTTTGACAACCCCTTCACCTCATACTTAAGGTGAAATTTTTATTTTTATTTTTTTTAAAAGTGGTTGTAAGAAATGATTGATATGATATAAAGTAGAAAAAACTTATATAAAAAATGAAAAAAAATAAAAATAAAAAATTGTATTGTAGTGGGTTTTTTTATTTAAATAGTGATAATAAAAAAAAAATTGTTAATGTGATATAAAAAGTGAAAAATTGAAATTTTTTTCTTATCTTATTAGTCTTCTGAAGGTGCAGAAGCAAGGGGATTTTTTATTTCTTTTTGAGTGACCCTCTCTCTCTCTCTCGGACTGAAAGCACGACAACAAGAGCCAAGGAGAGATTTTTTTTTTCAGTACTTTTCAGCCACACTCTCTAGAACTGGGTACGGCAGTAGGGATACAAGGGAGGAGAAGAGAGAACAAATAATCAATGCAGGGGATTTGTCCTTAAAATTCAAGTTTTTTACTTTTCATGTCTTTTTATTTGTACTTTGTCATGTATTTTAATATAGTGAGTGGCTAAATTTCTAGTTAAGGCTAAGGTGAAACCTAGTATTTTTTTTATTTTTTTTTATGTATTCTTGAGACTATTTTATTTGTTGTTCTTCATAGATTGATAATTGAATATTAGGGATGATTTTTATTCGGAAGTAATTTCATGTGACAAGTTTATTTTAATTCATTATAATTTTTGTTTATAGCAAATGCTTCCTTTGTTTGATTTGTTATGATTCGAAAATATATTGAATGCTTAATTTATTGTGACATGTTATTAAAATCAAATTTTTATCAACACAGGTTCATTCAATATTTTATTTTTCATTGCGCTTAATTGTTTTATCTTCCGATTAGAATAGTTGATTTTCTACCTAGTTGAAAAAAAAAAAATATGTTTCAAGAATACATAATAGATTACTAAGTGGATCCCAGAAGCCTTGGTATTTTCCATTAATTTCCTCAAATCTCACTTTTATTAATTTAGTTTAGTTAATTTAATTTTAGTTTACCATCTCTCCATTGCCCCCACTCTTTAGTGAAAAACAACTCAATTTATTTTTCTGTATGATAATAGGAATTTTACTTAATATCTATCATTCCCTGTGGATCGACCTCATATTTACCGATAATTTATTACTTGAGAAAGCATGCAGTTGGGTTTGCACTCTTTTTGAGCCAGCAATGTACTAAGAACCATCATAGTAACTGAAATCATTACACAATATTTATTACTAATACAAATTAGATTGAACTACATAAAAAAAACAACTTAAAATATAAGTCTACAACCTTATCCAAAGGCACTAATGTCGTGAGTAGCCCACGAAATCCTGCAATGAGCTCTCAAGCAATAACCAGATCGATATAATTATGCAAAACATCCGCATTTACCTCGAGGTCCTTCTTACTCAAAACTTAGCTGGTTTATCTGTAAAACAAAGATGTTTTACAACTAGAAAAGATAAAGCTTAAATCCATGACTTAGTAAACAGATCTCACATGAAATACAGCTATGCAGTGAACCCAATAACCATGAGACATTAAAGTGGAATCACACATGTAACAGTGTCTCTCAATCAAGGTAAGACATAAAATCATGTTGATGTACAAGTGTGTGTGTATATATATATATATAAATTTACTCATGTCTTATCTCGCCCCATTATGATCTATTCATGCTCTTTTTCCTCCACCGTAAGGTTTGCGCGTCCTAGAGGACATCTGGTACAACTCCAATGACCTAGGCAAGGTACATAGCCAGTCACCTATACTAGTCGCCCAATCGAATTCTACCCTAAGTGATCCACACAACTAATGATATCGCAGAGTGTGACCACCATTTGCGGGTAGGTGCATTGGTCACATAAACCTTAAGATCTAAGGTAGAAACTCACATACTCAACTAGGCCATAGGGTCAATTTGTACAGTCTATGTGCACATGCCACAGATTTCTTTTACAATAAATTTCGCAATAATTAACAATGGTGGTCAGGTCACACAAACACATTACATGCATGTAAAATAGTATTGAAAGTCACACAATCATTCATTTTACAAAATTATTAGCTTTCATTAGAAACTCAAGATTCGCAACATTAAATCACAAAGTATTTCATGACTCTATAACATATGTACATTTGATAACAAAATAAACATGCTCGAAAATGTTGGTAAATAGTTTGCACGTGAATTTTATTCACTTTGGTTATAATATTCCTTCTCGAACTCTCATTCAAATGCTCTATTTCTTTCGTTTACGAAATATCTTATCATTATTAGGCTAAAAGCCTAACTCTAGTCCTCTAAATAGCGAAAATATACTTTTCTGGTCTAGGGTTGATCGATCACCCTTAAAGGACTGATTGATCATTGAGCAGTGATCGATTACTGCTCGAATAGTGATTGATCAACATTGTTTAATCAAGACACTGTTCATTGCCTTCAACAAAAAATAAAAACTTCTTTTTTCACTCTAGTGAGGCCTCTAGAAGCCCTGTGACTCAAAAAGGTCACCTCTTTAACTCATCTAACACCTTTAAACACCTAAAGCTGTAATATTTATACATTAACTTTATTAACTTTATAAACCTATCATTAACAATCACTCAAAAGCTACAATAGACAATTCTTATCCACCTCTCACAGAGCCTACACTCAAATTAAAACTTATTTAGTCCGACTAATACAACGAACAATTTAAAGGTAAAGAAAACTTAAACCTTTCTCTAGATCTAACGAACCTAACACACACAACCTACTACAGGAAAGACAATAAATAACACGAGAAACAAAGGCAAGAATAATGATTCTCACCTCGTGGGATCTTGATCTCAAAAAATACACATCAAAGTTACTACCTTTCTCCCTCTATCTATTCACCCTCTCTCTCTCTCTCTCTCTCTCTCTCTCTCTTGTGCACTTTGGAAGCCCTAGCAAACCAAAGTTGTCTAATGATGAATTTATAGCCTAACCATTAATGTGTCTAAAAGTCTTGGACATATTTAAATTGCATACTGGTTTACCCCAATCAATTACTAAAAGAGAGGTGATCAATCACTAGGGTTTCTTGGAACCAGGTGATCGATCATTGTTGCTGAGATGATTAATAACACTAGGCTGATCAATCAGTACTCAAGCCCAAAATTTGCCCTAGGGTCAAATCAAACCCATTTTTCTATTTTGCATGTCGAGGCTTGTTCCTTTAAAACTTTTAAGCCTTTATTAAGGATTTTTTAACCCCAATTTAGACTAGGGTGTTACATGTTGTGCCTTCAATGATATCTTTGACCAAAATTGTCTCATCCACACAGGTGCCCTTGTCTTATAAAAATTCATCTTTCTCATTACCTCTCTTGAAATATCTTAGGAAAATGTGTAGAAGGGTTTTATCTCTCTTTAAACTTTCATCATTTAAAACTTTCCATAACATGAACTTACTTAAATATCAGAGTTCCAGATTTGAAAACTTTTTAAAAATGGAAGCTTATTAAAAGTAGAACATAGTACTCCAAAAGTTTAGTGACATAAAACACTCTAATTTAAAATTGTTTAATGAAACATTTTCATGCATGTATACAATTTCATAACATTGAATGGCAAGGCCACATATGGAATAGGATCCTCTAAATTTCATAACATTCAAATTTTAATGGAAAGGAATATATGGAATATGAATCTCTCTATTTTAAATGAAATGGATAGTATATATTTAGTGATAAGGATTTAAAATTGGGGCATCTACCAGTGTATAAGATTCCAATTTTGGTAGGTCTTTTAAAAAATTTAAATAATATAACATTACGTATACCATTAAATATACAAACTTTAAATCATGATCATAAAATGTATACTTTTCATTTCAAATGAAATGGAGATGATCATTGCCCGCCATATATGGTAGGCCACTAAGTAATTAGTTGGGAAATGATTTTATCATAAAGGTTGATAATAGTTTAAAAGTGCATATTTTCTCTATTAAAATAAGCATTATCATACTATGTTTTATTTTAATTCTTACATTTTAGATTCAATTAAGGAAAAATGTTGAATTATTAATCTTGAGCATAAAAAATATTCTAATGCAGGAAATTACTTTGTTTGAACTTTTTCATAATCATTCAGCCAAGCCTAGGAAAGAAGTGAACAAAAAGGAGTCAAGCTAAGCTATGCCAAGCCAAACCAAACAAATAAATGAAAGATAAAGTAAAAGAAAGAAGGAAACGAAGGAGAAAGAAGCATGAAAGTCCAAAGAAATACGGAAGAAATTCGTGCGGCCCACATAGAAGAAAACAAAGCATGAACAAAAATAGAAGAAGTGAAGCCCAGTAGCCTAGCCTTACGTGAAATAAAAATACTAGGGTTTTCTTGATCCTTTCTAAAAGGGGGTCTACAAAGAAGAAAGGGATAGGGCAGTGGAGATTTTTTATTGGGAAGCAAGTATTGATTGCAAATTTTTCTCTCTGCAATAAGCCTTTTTTTATTGTTTTGTTCTCAATTTATTTTTATGTTTAGTACTTTGATTATGAGATTTATTTCCATAGACATGAGTGGCTAAATCTCTAGTTAGGGCTAAAGGTGAAACCTAGTATTCTTACTATGAATTCGTGAGACCATTTTATTTGTTGTTCTTCATGGTTTAATAATTGAATGTCAGGGATAATTTTAATTTGAAAGAAGTTTCATGAGAATAAATTTATTTTGATTTGTTATTATTTTCGTTTATATCAAATGCTTATTCTATTTGATTTGATATGATCTGAATTAATAATAAATGCTTATTTTATTGTGTCATGTTATAAAAATCAAATTATAATTAAACCATATTCAATTTATTTTATTTTTAAGAGTGCTTTATTGCTGTATTTTCCGATTAGGAGAATTGACATTCTACCTAATTGAGTTATCATTATATGTCTCATGAATACGTAAAATGGTGCTAGGTGAATCCTTGAAACCCTAGTGTCTCCAATAATTTCCTTCAAAGCCAATTTATTTATTTTAGTTTCGTAATTTACTTTTTAATTCAAATTCTATTCCATTACTCCACTTTCTGCATAATAATAAGAATTATTCTCTCGTGTTTGATCATTCCCTGTGGATCAACTGCGTACTTACTGAGAATTATTACTTGTGATAACATATACTTGGGTTTGCGCCCTTTTTGGTACAATAAAAGTTTTATTGATACCCACTTGATGCTTGCCAATTATAGCGCTAAGTGTGTAGAATACAAATAGACTAGTTCATATCCTGGATTTGAATTCATTCTTTCCATTTAATTTTTTTCCCTCTTTGATCATTAAGAGATATGTTAGCTGCACAACTTTTAGACAATAGTTGCACAACAATGCTTACGTGTAAGTGAGTTGTAATTTTTATTTTTTTTTTAAAAAAAAAATGATGTATAACATTAAGGGAGGGGAAAACTCACTTACACGTAAGCATTGTTGTGCATTTACTGTGTAAAAGTTGTGTAGCTAACATATCTCGATCATTAATTCGAACCTCAAAATTTTTAGGGGATACCAAATCGGCGGCTAGGTAATTAGGGTTAGGTTTTGTGTTTTACAAATTTTCCCTTTAGGGAATTAACCAAAACTTATGTGAAATAAAATTTTGTTCTTGTGAAGATTTGAATTTAAGGGTGGGCAAATTATCTGATTACCGTTTACCAAACCAAACCGTTATCAACCGCCTACCGACTCTAACGACTAATTTCGGTTCGGTAGTCGGTAGCAAATTTTGTACCGAAAGTCGGTTTGGTAGTCGGTTCGGTTACAATTTTAACCCACATACCGAACCGAACCTAACAGCCATTTAACCGATCGATTAACCGAACCAACGTCATTTTAGTAAGAACAAAACGACGTCGTTTTTGTTTGATCTTTTTAAAAAAAAAAAAAAAAATTAATTCAAAACGACGTCGTTTCATAACAATTGAAACAATGTAGTTTTGAGATAGTATATATTCACCTCTTTCAAGTTTCGACCAACCCTAACTCATTCCCCATTTCGCTACCGGCGTGCCGCTGCCCATACCTTCCTCATTCCTCAGCTCCTCTTTCCGAATCGGCGAACCCTAAGTCTCTAACCCTCACACCTGATGCCGCCCCTTCCCCCTAGGAAACTGTTTGGTACTTGGTAGCTCTCTCTCTCTCTCTCAGCCTCAAGCCCTCCACCCTCATGCAGCATTAATTTTCTGAAACAACCATTGCACTTTAATAAGAAGCATAACAAGAAGCCCAACAATCCGATCTTATCAACCTCAAGTACTTCTATAAGGAAAAATAAAGCGAATTTCAGTTACAATATCATTCTACTGAAGTTTAATTTTCACTCTCACCCAATGGCATATTATTTCTTAACTCTTATGTGTATGTGTAATTGAATACTTGCTTGAGATTGATGGGTAAGCGTCGTTTTGCCTAATTTTTTGGATCATTATTGTGGGTCTTTGATACCATCGTGATCTACTTTCGTTTCAGTGGGGATTGTATTGAGAAAATTATTTTTGCTGACGAATGTGCATGTTTTTATTGGCTTCATTTGAAATGGGTTTGTAAAATTAATTTTCTTACAATAAGACTAAGATTTTAAGCTTAGAAGTTAATTTATTATTATTGTTTGTAAGCATGAACTTGTCAAATCCCAACATATCATAATTTTTTTTATTTGGCTGGTTGCTTGTATATTATTATGAAGGAATAATTGCACCGTTGGTCCCTGTGGTATACCATAATTACTTTTCACTCCCTATGATTTAAAAAGTTCATGGGAGGTCCTTGTGATATGCAATAATTACAAATCGATCCCTAGCGTCAAATTCTGTTAAAATTTTTAACAGATTCCGTCAAATGCCACGTCAGCGACACGTGTCGCCAATAAGATGGCGACAAGTGTCCACCGTAATAAAAATATATAAATTTATTAAAAAATAAATAAAAATACTTATTCTTTTAAAAAAAGGAAAAAAAAAAATCAAAAAAAAAAAACAAAAAAAAAAAGCTGAAGGAGCCGGCCACCCCTTTGTGGGTGGCGACACGTGTCGCTGAAATGGCATTTGACGGAATCTGTTAAAAATTTTAACAGAATTTGACGCCAGGGATCGATTTATAATTATTGCATATCACGAGGACCTCTCATGAACGTTTTAAACTATAGAGAGTGAAAAATAATGATGGTATACCACAGGGACCAACGGTGCAATTATCCCTATTATGAAATGCAAGCATATTATGCGTTGTCATGAGAATATATCAATCTTTCCTTTTATTAAATTTCATTATTATCTTCATAATCCAGATGAATGCACCTACACCTACACCTACACCTACATCTGCCTACATCATCAGTAGCTACTTCTTGTTATCCATCTGCTCCTATTGATAGTTCAATAGGTATTGAAGAAAGCCTTGATGTTGATAGTGATCCTGATGAGTTAGATACAGATACCCAAGGGATTCGATATGTTGGTCGTGGTGGACGACCACCACACCCTAGGATTATGAACAAAAGAAAAAGAAATGTTAGGAAAAAGTCCATAGCGTGGGAACATTTTACTAGAGATCTAAAAGTTCTAAAGAAAATCCTGTGGCACATTGTAATTATTGTGGGCTTGAGTATAAATGTCAAGGAAAAAACAATGACACCTCTAACATGTACCATGTCAAAGCATGCCAACAATACAAGATATTACTAGCTAAACAAGATACATCTCAATCTAAGTTCACTTTTGAGTCTGGGTAAAGTCTGAGTGATGGTGGTAGTTGTAAGAAACTAATGATTGCGAAGTACTCTGAAAAAAATCATTTGGGAGACAATTTGTGAGATAATTATTGTGGATGAAATGCATTTTTCAACTGCGGAGAGGATGGGATTTAAGAAATTGTTTAAGCTTATTGAGCCTCGATTTAAGCTTCCTTCTCGTTATACATTGATGAAGGATTGTGTCAAGTTGTATATGCGGACTAAGGACACAATGAAGACCAAGTTTTTGAAAACTGGTCAAAGGGTTTGTTTGTCCATTGACATATAGATTTTGATTCAAAATATGAATTACATGTGCATCACTGGACATTTCATTGATCCTAGTTGGAAATATCAAAAAAGTTGGATCATAAGGGGCTAACGATTGCAAGGGAATTAGAGCAATGTTTGGCGGAATGGGGGATTCTAGGGATATTGACAATATCAGTTGACAATGCAAGTGCAAATGATACTACAGTTGATTGTTTTAAAAAGCGAACTATGACCAATAATGAAGTTATTTGTCGCCATGAATTTATTCATGTAAGGTGTTGTGCACATATTATTAATCTAATTGTGCATGAGGGATTAAAGGATGTAGATGATTCAATCGTAAGGATTCAAAATATTGTGAAGTATGTAAAGGGATCTCCTCAAAGATTAGCCATTTTTAAGTCTTATGCAGAAAGGAAGACATGTAGGTATCGTGCTTCATTGACTGTTGATGTTCCCACTCTATGGAACCCTACTTATACCATGTTGGATGTGGCAGAGAAGTATGAAAGGGCATTCGAACTAATGTTAGATGAAGATTCGAATTTTGCGAACTACTTGTGTGAGGATGGTGGATGGAGAAGGGGGTTGGGGCTTCCACTTGATGATGATTGGAAAAATGTTATAAACTTTTCTAAATTTCTACAAATGTTTTATGAGGTGACAGTTCAGATATCGAGTTCCTTATACTCAACTTCTAACATTTATTTTGGTATACTCCAAAAGGTTGGTAATTGTTTGATGGAGTATTGTGAAAGTGATGATGATTTGTTGAGTTTCATAGCGACCAAAATGAAAATGAAATATGGCAAGTATTGGGGAGACTTTGAGAAAATTAATCCCTTGTTGTTTGTTGTTTCTATGCTTGATCCACGTTACAAGATGATCATTTTATAATTTTCGTTCACGAGTAATGTAGATGAAGAAAAAGCGAAGAAGATTGTCACCAAATTGAAGAATGCATTGGAGCAGTTGTATAATCACTATGCTAAGAACGTTGGAGGAAGTGGGGATAGGTTGTCAAATGAAGAGAGGAGTTGCGGAAGTTCAGCATCAATAGGTGCGGGTACTTCTACTAGAAGTAAGAAAGATGCTTTAAAGGACTTCCATTCATTTCGGGCATCCAAAAATTTGATGTTGTGTCAGACAGAGATAAAACGATATTTCACGGAAGATGTTGAGACACCCAGTGAAACTTTTGATGCTTTGATGTGGTGGAAGATAAATTCAACAAAGTTTTCAATTCTATCTGAGGTAGCACGAAATGTCTTGGCAATTCCAATTACCACCGTTGCTTTCGAGTCAGCATTTAGCACTAGAGGACGTGTCATAGATCCTTTTTGGAGTTCTTTAGTTCCGAAAACAGTGGAGGCTCTTACATATAGTCAGAATTAGTTGAGATCTTCTTGGGTCAATGAGCATGTTGAGTTACATTTTCCTAGAATTGAAGATGAAGATAACTACAAGCTTGACTCAGGTAATATACTAATATTTGTTCATTGTTCCAATTATTTGATTGAATCGATTTTTACTAATTCTTTTAAAATTTCCTTGTGGTAGAAATTATGCCTGACTCCATCACATTTGACAATGATGAAGGCTTGAGGGATCTACTTTGTCGCGTTGAAAATAAGTGGTAGGTTTTTTCATGTTTTCTTTTCTTACTTGACATTTAGTTGTTTGTGGTCTTTTACTCTTTTTTATTGATCACTATGTTTATGACTTATGCTTTTTGATTTGTTTGATCATTGAAGGAAGCAAATTGAAGGTCATCCCATGTTGGACTTTTGGAAGAAGTTTTTATCTCTTTTGGAGTTTTCGTTGGAGCTGTAATTTTGAGCTTGTTACTGTTAAATTATGGTTTTGTAACTTATGTTTGAAATTTTGGAGCAGTTGGAATTGGTAGGGTAATGTTTGGAATTCTAGAGTTGTTGCCTGGTAGGGTAAGATATTCTTTTTGTTTGCTGTGTACTGTGATGAATCATGAATTTGATATTCTGATTTACCAGAATATGCAAAGGATTTATGAGCAATTCTTTTAGACCGTCTTTCATGCATTTTTTTTTCCCTGTAGTTTTTAAGATGATGCTACTATTTTTTTTTTGGGGGGGGGGGGGGGCTTAAGGTGTGTTAAGATGATACCCTGCTTTGTTGTGTTTTTCCTGCTTCTTTAACTGAAGGTGATTCCTTGTTTCAATCCTTGTGTTTATCTGAGTCATTTATAGTATTTGATTCCTCTGCCCTTAGCAAGCTGAACTCTATTAATTATTACGATTGTGATTTGCACTGTGTATAAGAGTGTCACTTTGCTCTGAGTCATGTTTCATTTTTACCATGATGGGGCAGACATAATTTGTCTAATTATGCTGAGTTTTCCTGAGAGGCCATGTGCTCATGTTGGCTCTTGAAATGGTTACTTATTTGTATTTTGTGTAATTGTACGTGTGGTTTCAGTCTTTTTTTTTTTTTTTTTTTTTTTTTTTTTTAATGTGTATATTTGATTCATTTGAATGGGCCAATGACTTGTGGTGCTGGCATGCTGGCAAATGAAGGCTTAAAATTATTTTGAAAATTATGTTGACCCATTAAAATCAATTTAAGAAGGCCAAACAGCCCAAACCAATGTTAACCGAAATAACCGATCGATTTACCGATTTAATCGAAATTTTTGAAAATGTTGTTTGTCGGAATAAAGTCGGTGAATTAACCAACTTAACCGACCAAATCAGTTAACTAACCGAATTAACGGCCTACCGAACCGATGCCCACCCCTAAATTTGATCATGTGTCCACTTACTATTATTGTTGCTAATTATTCCATTAAACTAACCATGTCATTAATTCGAAACAAAGTATAAAAATTAAAGTATTCATTTAACTTATAATTTATGTTGTGATTCAAGATCATGTGTGATTGTTTTTCATCCATCCGCCAAACAGAACTAAAGGCATATTCTCCTGATGCTAGGGCACAGAGAGCTCATCAGTACTTCACATCTATGACAATGAAAGATGATCACAGATAAGAAAAATTTATGCTTTAAGACAATTTTTGAGATGCAAATTCAAGAAATCACCTATTTTAAATTGTTTTATATACATATATGTTATGAAATAAGGATTAAGGATACCATTACAATCTAGTAATTAATCACCCATAAGATCTTTCTTTAACTGCCTATGTTGCTGAATAATCAAAATTGAGCCATTGACATTGATGTCTGAGGAAGCCAAGAGATCTCCAACCGTTCCAAGCTCAGGACACTCCTCCCAGTCACAAATACCGGTTGTCAATGGTGAGTGCCCTCGCCCACCTTTCCCTACTATGAACAACGAGTACTTGTCTCCAATGCTTCTCAAAGCTGCCGCCGTCTCTGCCGCACTGTTCACATTCTTCTCCACATACCCAACTTGACCCGACGTCACATACCTAATCAACAAATATACATATATGTTTATATGAAACTAGAAAGGAAAAAGAGAAATGCTACATGTACTTTAAAATTCTTACATTCAAGTTTTTACTTTTTAATATAGTAGTGAAAATCACCGTTAATGTAAAATATACAGATTTACCCATTCAAAATCCAACGGTTGTTTTCACTACCACAATAAAGAATAAGCACTTAAAAGAGCATACACCATTTCTCAAGAATAAAAACAATGAGGTTGTTCCTCATCCATTGGGAATCATACAAAATATATATATATATCAAATCATGCATATTTTACTACCACAACCGTCATTTTTGCAGTCCCTTTTTTCAACTGTGGTGGGTCAGGCAATTTCCTTGAACCATTCCCCATATATCAGTTTTATCTTACACTATAATATTGTTTGTTATATGTTGTTGTCAATGATGTTCTATCTCAAGCTATACACAGAGTCCAAGACAAACACTCAAGCGATAATCAAGCAAAAGACAACAGTCCTAGATCAACAACACTACAGCTAAAGGAAGATAAAGCTAAGAGTTGATAACTTGTAATTCAAATGTAATCACATCTCAAATATAATATTGTTTGTTATATGTTGTTGTCAATGATGTTCTATCTCAAGCTATACACAGAGTCCAAGACATACACTCAAGCGATAATCAAGCAGAAGACAACAGTCCTAGATCAACAACACTACAGCTAAAGGAAGATAAAGCTAAGAGTTGATAACTTGTAATTCAAATGTAATCACATCTCAAATAGAGATAATTTCTCATTTTCAAATGTAAACACATCAGATGAAGATAACAACTGCAATGGTTATCTCATCATCATTGTAACCTAAGATATATTATAAATACAGGACCTTACCAATACGAAGGTAAGGCAGTACAAATACAATTCATAGATTCTTAAAGCTCTATAGTTGTGAATCTTGTGATGCTTTGACCCCCCTTCTTTTGCATTAGTTTTTCTTTTAATAATACATTTTCATTTAAAAAAAAAAAAAAAAAGTGATAGCAGTCTATATCCTCATGAAACTAAGATAAAATGGTTAATGTTACCTGTTGTAGAAGTCAGACAGGTAAGTATTGTCAACTTCATTCCTGCCATTCCCGGTCTCCAGTCTTGATAGTGCCATTAGCATACCGTCATCATCATCTGATGCATTATCAGTCTGGGAATTCTGTACACTTGATGCTGATGCTGATGCTAATGATGAAGCTGAAGCTGATTGGAACCTAATCACAGTCAAATTTACACGAGGATGAGCAGCAATGCGTCTACTCCATGCCACGGCCTCGCGATCGTCAGGACCACCAAAGAAAAGAGTTGCAACCTGCACAGGTTAAATTATTAGTTATCTCAAAAAATTACGTATATAGGAAATTATAAATTTAATAGAGAAAATTTTACTTATCAATCATGATCTTTCATCGATTACTCTTGTAATCATACCCTTAGACTTTAAAAATTGTCATTTTTTCAACTTCACTTAACAAATTTTGTTAAATCCTTGCAATTTTTGTACGTTCTCTTTTTCTTTTTTTTTTTAAAATAGAAAATAAGTATTTTAAGAATTTTGACGTCTCTCCGTTAGGATTTAAAGATGTATACACTAAATGAACACGTACTTTTTAAACTTTACGGGTATAATTGTAAAAATGATAAAAGATCATAGGAGGTAAATAAGTAAAGTTTTTCCAAATTAATATTCTAACAGCAACCTGTTGTATACATTCAAAGCCAAGTTGTTGTGAGAACCCGGGGACCCCTTCGATTCCTCTGCTCACGATGATGCCAACTGAGCATGGAGCATGGCGAAGAACCTTTTGGTTTGTAGTCCGAATACCCTCCTTCCCACTATCCATTTTCCCATCAATTCGTTGGTGCTTGTGAAAAGGGAGAAGAATAATGGATACTCGCAAGTCCTCGGCGATGATACTCACATCCTCATATAAGGTTGCAAAGGATGATACTGCTTTCCCGGCATGCATAAAAATTTTTGTCTCAGCAGTAAAAGCATCGACAGCTTCATGGATTCCCACCACATCATTTCCGCCATAGTCTTCCTCGTCGCTAAGCTCATCTTGTTCTAGTTCATGGTAGGATAGTTTGGTCCTGCGTTTTTTGAGTAGCTCTATTAGGTGCATCAAATAAGGCGTGGTGGGTGCTGTCTGAGAGCCGCTTAATGCTGATATGAGTCCAAGTATGGCCGGTGCCTGACGAGGTCCATAAACACATGCCAGCAACCTAAGCTCTTCGTCTGGGTCTTGGATTTCAAGTGCTGTCCGCATGTTTCCAAACAATCTTTCTTCTCTTCTCATTAGGAAAGCCACCACCGGCCCCGAAATTATTGTGTTGAGCACTATTGATATTAGCAACAAGTTGAAAGCTTTTGGACTCCATACCTGCAAAAAAAAAATTGTATTATAGTGATCATATATAGTTAAAGAGACAAACTTGATATAAGCAATAAGAAAAACTTACAATAAGCAACTTTGAGGCAGAGCCTATGAAGAGAAGATCAGCATGGCCTTTGAGGTTCAATAAGAATCCGAGAAGAACCCCCTCATTCAGTGGAATCTTTAAGTACCGGCAAGCAGCAAGCGTGCCACAAAGCTTGCTGCCAATGCTCAACAAGACCAGGATGAGAACAATGAGAACATTCCTCCAATTATTCAGCCATACTCCATTAAATTGGAAGCCAATGTAGCCGAAGTAAATGGGAAGTACGAAGTTGTGAACTGAATAAGTGAGTTTATGTAACATTGTCCGAGCAGTTTTTCCTTCCCTAGGGAACATCAGGCCAACGACAAAACAATTTATTATGCTATTATAATTGGCCCATTCCATAAACATTGCGCTGCCTATAACAAGTGACAGGATAACAAACACCTCAGGATTTTTCAAGTACTTTTGGTTAAGGTTCCGTTTGTTGAACCAGTTAGATAAGTACTTGTTCGTAACTATGACGAACACGCTAAGGAACAAGCAGTAAAACCCATATTTGAACAGCTTCCCCGAATGGCAAGCAAGCATGAAATTGAAAAGCAGCAAGCATGACATCTCAGCTATGAGTGAAGAAGCTATTGCTAATCGACCCACGTCTGAAGTATCGAATTTTAGCTCTGCTGCCAAACGAATCACAACCGGAGAGGCTGTGTACGCTAGGATTAACATCATGACACACACGAATGTTGACTTGAAATGATCGTCCTCTTCTAACTGATGCTGCAGAAAGAAGGAAGCTCCCAGCCCGAAGATGGAGCCCATTAAAGCACCACTGTATGCAATGGTGCTCGCCAAACGAAAGTTGCGCCTCACGTAAGGAATGTCTGTCTCCAGCCCAATCAGGAACATGAATATGATGCGGCAAAACAGACCAAAAACTTGGTAGAAATCTGCAGCAGTTGTTTGGAAAAAGAATCCTTTCACTGATTTTAAATTTGACAACGCTGAGGGACCCAGCACCATTCCAGCCTATCATGGCAAAAAACACACCCACCCGGCCACAAACCATTAATATGTATGTTAGTTAGCTGTGACAAGTATATGTACATGCTGGAACCATAAAATTAAACAATTGATGGGGATCTCTTAAATTAGGCTGTCTTAAATTTTATAGAAATTCAATTAGCTAGTTTATGAGAAGCGGTTTGTTCCGAACAGCTTAAGATGCAGAACTTACCTATTTGAGACAGGTGAGCTTACATACCTCTCTTGTAAACGGTTACATTTTGTTTTTTTTTTTTTGTGAAATTTGGGCAGCCTAATTCCAGAATCCTCAGCCTAAAACAATTCAAATAGGAAATGCAAATTCATAACATGGTACGTATGTGCGTTTTATATAAAACTCAAGCAATCTATAAGAAGGGAATTGTGTGGTTCATTTGTTTTGAACAGCTTAAGATGCATGATTTACCTATCTGGGAGGAGTGAGCTTACAGTTCTCTCTCAAGGACTGTTGTTTTTTCTTTTTTTTTTTATTTTCTTATGAAATTTGGACAGTCTAATTCCAGGAATCCTTGGCCGAAAACAATTCAAATAGGAAATCCAAATTCATAATTAACATGCACGTAATGTGCGTTTTATATAAAATTCAAGCAGTCTATGAGAAGGGAATTGTGTGGCTCATTTGTTCCGGACAGTTTAAGACGTAGTACCTACCGATTTGGGAGAGGTGAGCTTACAATCCTTTATCATTTACAGCTTCTTCTTTTTTTTCTTTTTCTTTTTTTGTGAAATTAATTTGCATAGCCTAATTCCAGGAATCCTCGATCGGCCTAAAACAATTCAAATAGATCGAAAATGAATGCAAAATCAAATATAACATGGAAGGTGCGGTTTAAGAGGGATGAATATATTGAAACACTAACAAAAATTTGAGCAATGGGTCCGGGCTGACCCAAGGCCTTGAGCACGAGGTGAAAGAAGTGGGAGATGACAAGAATGCAAGACAATTGCAAGCCCATTGAGGTGAGAGGGTTGAACAAATCATCACGACAAACCACGCGGTGGGTTGCGTCCATTCTTCTGGTGTACGTTAGCTTGCAAGGAAAAGCAGCAAATTAAGATCGATTGAGGAGAGAAAAAGAAGAAATCGATGAGAAATTCTGTCACATGCTTCAGATATGATCCACTATTCGTAAAAATTTAATAAGGTCTTTTACTTTGTCAACTCTGGACTTGCCCAAAAAAGAAAAACCCCCACATTTTAAGCAAAACGTTAAAAATAGAGTGAGAGAGAAGGGAGGGGCTGAGGCAGTGCAGAAAGCTAGAGAAAAGAGATCGAGAAGGAGAGAAAACTGTTTCCCTCTCTGCATTCCATGTCCTGTTTGGTTGGTGGGTGTGTTTGAATGGCTAAAGAAAATCTCTTCTACCAATGAGAAAACACAAAAAAAAAAAAAAAAAAAATTAAAAAAAAATGGAAAGAAAAGAAAAAGATTTTATGATAAGTTGTGATTTATCATAACATAATAGAGGTTATGAATTCAAATCTAGTCTCCATCATTCACCTGCTATTTCAATTAAAATATCTCACATGTTGGGCCTCACCTATTAAGGAGCAGTTTGAGCTCATACATGAGGAGGAGTACTGTTAGAATATAAACGATAAAATTTATCTCTTCTTATCAGTTTAAATTTTTAGGATAAGTGGTGATTTAATAAGGGTGACGTTAGCGAGGGGGTTAATGTTAGGTTAGTAATTTTAGATAAATTTTTACGGAATGAATGAAATGGGAAACGTTAAAAATTTAGGAAGTTAAAAGTCGGATTGAATTTTTAAACCCTATAGAGTAAATTTATACATGTCTTTGGCACATAATTTCGCAAATAAAAAACAAATACAACGTCCTTTAAGAGTATTATTTATGTTGCTAACTCTCGGTTTGTTAATTCCTATCTTTGCACGTAAAGATAAAGGAATAATCCTATAAACTACACCTTTATCTCATTTTTGTTTCACTCTAACGTATCAGTGTCAATCAAGCCTTTAATACATAGGTTGATTTAAGGGTTGATCGGCACAGTCACGTCAGCATAGTAAAATAAAAATAAGATAAATTAAAGTATGATTGCCGGCATTACTCAAAGATAAAATTTGTTCACATGTTACAACATTACTTTTCCATAAAGCATAAAATTTAGTTTTTGGTCTTAGCATACAAATATTACTTGATGGGTCATTTTCGCAAGAAAATATCAATTAATGGGACAACTATGGGTGCTGCCATGCCTTTTATTCAACCAAATAATTGATAGAGGAGAAAGAGCGACGGATAAGTCTCGCAACTATCCAACAATTTTTACATAAAGAGTAATGCTAAAAATTACATTTTTATTTTATAATTATTTTATAATGTTAACATGGTAGTTTCAACCAATCTTATTTTTTAAAAAATAAAAATAAAAATAATAAAAACATATCAATAAGTTAGTTTGGACTACCACATCAGTATTGCTGTATTGTAGAATAATTGTGAGATAATGTGGTTCTTACTTTCTAGCATTACCCTTATATAAAACCTCAAATTTATCTGAAAACTCTCAAAATAATGAGAAATATAATGCTATATATAAATCATATTTTTATCTCATAATTATCCTGCAATGTTCACATGACCGTCCAAACTAACATTTCAATTTTTATTTTTATTTTTTTAACAAAATAATAAGTGTTTGACAAGAATTTGCTTGCTTCAAGTGAAAAATGAAAAGATAAATGGTCATGATTGGAAAATTGAAGGAGAACTCTAGTTTTTTTTTTTTTTTGTTCACTATAAGCAATCTTAACCATTTATTTTTTTACAAATAAATCTCTAATAAAAATAAGTGGAGGCAAGTCAAACTCGTTTGATAAACTTCCATGGTGGATGTCACCATAACTGTCTAAATTAATTGAAGAATGTACCAATCAACTTCAAATATATATATATATTTTTTTAAAAAATAAAAATAAAAATGTAGCAATCACATAAGGTCGATCATTGGGCCCAGGTCTTAAGACTTCATCCCTGAAGGACCTCAACATATCACTTCAATATGGGCCAAATCCCACTAAAAAGACAATTCAGATTTAAAGCAACTTTTCTGAAACTTTCTGCCCCCCAACTGAAAATGAAGACTTATGATGCTTTGCTGATGTTCATATTTCTATGAAATATATGTTCATTTATAGTACCGAGTGACCCTATATTTTCGTCATCAAGCTGGAGAGAGAGAGAGAGAGAGAGAGATTTTTCATACATGAATGTGGATTCTTCCCAATTTTATTAGGAAATTGTGGTGTGACAGGTATGGATGCCCCATCTATGGCTGCACAAGGTGAAGACAAAATGCAATTGAAAAGATCTTAAAACTAAAATGAAACAAAATACAGGATTTTTCTTTCTCCTATTCAAAGGAGGAAGAAAGGGGTTACAACGGGGATCTTTTCACTTCTAAAATCTTTTTATTATTATTATTTTTTAAATACATAAGAAATAGATTACATCAAAAAATAAAAACGAAAGGGTTAGCAACCCAAGCACAAATCTGGAAACGAAAATACAAAGAGGTAATGCTTTCGAAAATACGGCACATTTTTAGGGATATGTTGTGTACAAAAATTTGTACATTTAAAAATCTTCAATACAAGCCAATTCCACAAGGCTAGTAGATGTCGGCAAACGCGAACACATGGGCCGAGGCCGATTTGGTAACAAACTTAACAAACTTTTTTTTTATTTTTTTTTAACAAGGTAACCCTTTAATTTTATTTTTAATTAAGATTAATCTAAAGATTGATCGGGAGGGATATGTTGATATTTTAAAATATTTGTAAAATTAAAATGTAATTAAAATTAAAATTTAAACGACAAACTTGGATCTTTCAATTTGGAATGAAGTATTGTTATATGATGTGTCAAACAATCATTGCTCTCTCCATTGTGGTTTCTTCCTAGAAACCCACGATGATTTTCTTTTCTTTCTTTTTTTCTGATTAAATTGTCTTTTTCGTTTTTTACACCCCCCACTAATAACTTTTCTCCTTCATTTTGACATTTTTACCTGGGTGTTTCCCTAAAGTAATTTCCCAAATTTCCACCACCCTTTTTCCAGCTTTCCAGGAAGTTAACTCTCTCTCTCTCTCTCTCTCTCTCGCAAATGAATTTCAAAAGCAACAAATTAAATAAAAATATCACTTACCATTTAACAATATATGATATTATAAAATTATATATACTTTACGGCAGAAGATCATCTTTTCTACGTTTCCTCACAACTAGATTTGTATTCGAGCTCAGATTCGGTTCAAATACATATAATAGGAGTTTGAACTTGACTCGAGCAAAGTTTTAATTTTTGAAGGGAAGGGTTTTTCTAACTTAACAAACCGAGCCTCCAATCAAAAATTTTATAATATATATTAAAATTCAATACAACTTTAATTTTAATTTATATTGTCCAAGAAATGTTAGAATTACAATTCTCACCCAACTATTACACAACTCTAAAATACATTGAGGTGAAACTCGAGGTGAAACTCATTATATAGACCCCGCCCCAATGTATCTTAAAGTTATGCAATAGTTAAGTGGGAACTATGAAGGTATCAATACTCATATTTTACACTCTAAATAGAAGGTTTGAAGTATTATATTTATTATGTTTACTATATTAATATTTATATACTATAATTATAAACACACGAGCAAGCTAAGAGCCGAAAGAGTCAAACTTATACAAACAAAGCAGGTAGTTCAAGTCGAGTTAAATTTATACGAATTTATCTCATTTAATATAAAAATAATTTTTTTTTTTTTTTGGGTCACAACCGACTCATTTATTTTACCATCTGAATTCACATTTATTTTACTATCTGAATTCACTAAAAGCCGGACTCATCTTAACACCCCTATCACAGCCATCCTGAAGTGAGTTGCCCAGAGAGAGAGAGAGAGAGAGAGAGAGAGAGAGAGAGAGAGTTGCAGCAAGACGTAGTTCAACAATACAAGTGAAAATAAAATGGTGGTTTAGAAGCACAAAATATAATTAACTCTAATATTTATTTATTTTTTTTGTAAGTAGCCTCTAATAATTTTGTTATAATGCAACGTATTGAGATTTATTAATCAGGCAAACGACAAAACTGAAGAAAAGGCTCACAAAACAGAGTGAGAAGCTTTAGTTTTACTTGGGATATTTAAAATAAATTTACCAAAAAGAAGATTCAAAAAAGAAAAAAAAATTAACAACCCCAAATAGAGCCATCTCATGGAGCAGATGCAAGCAACAACACACTCTCCTCTATACTAAAAGATTTTCACATATTCAACATAAACAAAACTCCTCAAAATGGGTATCCTTCTTATCCTCTGTTCTTCTTCTCCCTCCTCTGTTCTTGGCCTTTTTTCTTTTTTTCTTCTTGGAAAGCTATTAGACATAGATTTTTTCTATTATTTTTGTTTTTTTTTCTTTTTCTTTTTCTTTTTATACATATATTTGAGCGGCTACCATGGTGCTTGTATCAAAACGACAGTCCTGGGTTTTGGTGGGGGAAGAAGACTCCCTCTGCTGCTTTTTTCTCAAGGCCTTCACAGAAGAAGAGAGATTCCAGTTCTTCTCATTGGCTTCATCTGTTTCTATTTGCATTTGCCTGCACTCCTCACTACAGAACGGAGTGTCCCCTCTGCAAATCCAAATAAAAGTCCCATCAATCACCCGTCACAACAAAGGTAAAAAAAAAAAATTAACATTAAACTTCCCAATTAAAGAACATATTGAGAAAAGTTCGTAACTTTACAATTTTTCACCTTTTACTATTTAGTAAACTGTTATATATCTAATAGCGTGAGATTAAGATCAGCCTCAATCGGCAACTCCTCATACAAATGGTTCATTTTTTACTATCATGTCTATAATGATATATACTCTTCTCTTTTTTTTCTTTTTCTTTTTTTTTTTTTCATATTGTTTGAGCCCAAGAAATTTGGAGAAATTTAATTCCCAGGGCTAAAAGTAGCTATTTTTTTTTTTTTTTTCTAAATAAGGAATCTTAAGATCATATTTTCCATAAATCTCACACACTTTCGCCCCAAATAAAGACCAATTTATCTAAATTTCTCACTACTTCAATAAAACAGAACAATACAAAATTTTGACTATTGAAACCTCAAAGAATAAGAAGAGAGTGAGAATAAAAAAAAAAAATAGTGGCTAACCTGTACATGAAGATGTCTCTATTATCTCCAAGGGGTTTCTTGCAAAGAAAACAGGCTTCCAAGAAATGGGGTTGGGGCTCTTCGAATCTAGCATCATAGAACCTCGCAGATCTCGGAGACGAAACCGAAACGTTCCTGAAACTCCCCTTCCTGGTATTGTATGAAGCGCTGTAACAGAGCGTTCTGGACAAGACAGGGTGGTTGTGGTTGTGGTTGCTTCCAGAGATCCCAGCTTCCATGTCTGCCAGAGAGGCCAACCCATCATCTTCCTCAATGAAACACGGCCTTCTTGTAGTACTCATAGACTCCATGAAAAAATCAAATGTGTTTGTTTATGTCTTTCTTTCCTTTGGGTCTTCTCCAAAGTGTTGAACTTTGAGTTGTTTTTCACAGAGAGAGAGAGAGAGAGAGAGATGTGTTGATGGAAGTGTGGAAGGTATTGAGGTTATAAAGAGAGTTGGTGACGAACCTCAGAGAGAGAAAGCAATACAACGGCAGGTTTCGAAGACTCCGTGCTGGTGAATCCATTGGCTGAAAATACCTGCATCACTAAGTTCAAAATATTTTCTTTTCTCTTTTTTTAAGAAGTTGTAATATAATCGACACTATTATCATCAAATACTACGATGATGCCATGGAGGGAGAGAGAGTTAGTGGGATTGAAGGAGTGTAGTCTTGTGGTTTTCGGCGAAAAGTGAGGGTGAAAAGGGATGAAGATTATTCTCGAAATGGGGCCCAAGATTTTCCACTCTTTCTGAGCACGTGGCCCCCACTCGCGACCTAACCGCACATGATCTCAACGTCCAGATCGTACTGGGGAATTAAGGCCTGGCCCCAACGCTCGTACAATGCGCGTAACCGTAACGTTCACACCGCCCCGGTCGTTAAGTCTCCTGCCTCGCCTTGCTCGTTAAGTAAAAGAATCAACTTCCAAAAGAAAAGGAAATTAATTATTAACGCGTTTGGTTTTTCGCTTTCAAGGAAATTAAAGTTATGCTTCTTTTTCTTTTTTTCTTTTTTTCTTTTTTTTTTCCAAATTTAGAATAATGCTCTACAGCCTCTAATGGTTGGCAACAACTTAAGAAAATAATTTGAATATTTTTCTACCACATTTTTTTTTTAATATTTATATATATAAATTTTTCAACCACATATTATTATTAAGGCATGTTAAAAGATATAAAATAGTTAGAAATCTATCACTTTTCTTTTAGTATTTAATAAGTTTTTCCAATGTTGATGACGCAAACATTTTTATTTTTTTTTTATAATTTCATAAAAAAATATCAAATTATACGTCGTTTTAAAATAAGGATATTGAACTAGTAAACGTCTTAAACTAAAATATTTATATTTTCAAACGTCTTACTTAAGGGTATTTCGTTAGGATTTACTGTTAAATTCTAACGGAGTACCCAAAATACCCATCTTTTGTTTTAGAAAAAAAAATGATAAGATTTAGGTGTTTATCAGAATTTAACAGAATTTACAAAATACTCATACTTGAATATTTTAAAAGTTTAATAATTTTTTTTTTAAGAAAAAAAAAACATGGGTATTTTGAAAATTTTGGCAGAATTTAACAGCAAATCTTAACGGAATACCTTTAAGTGAGACGTTTGAAAACGTAAATACCCCAGTTTGAGACGTTTGCTAACTCAATAACCTTATCTTAAAACGACATATAATTCGATATATTTTTATGATGTTATCCATTTTTTTTTTAAAAAAAAAAAAAAAATGTTGGACCAACAGCATTGATGTGCAATTATTGTGTAAAAGTTGTGTAAATAACATATCTCATTTTAAATAAGTCACTCCGTCAATCTATCATCTAATTAATTAAGAGATGTGTTATAAATTCTCTTATTATTTTTATCTCATCCTCTTAATTTTAAAAAATACATTAGATCTACGGGCCCAAATGAGAAACCCACAGAAACCCTACGGATCTAATAATAATTTTAAAAAATTGAAAGATGAAAGAAAGACATGGGGAACAAACAAATCATTTCTCATAATTAAAGATAGAGAAATGTCACGTTGTATTATCTTGTTATTCTCTCATCTTTACTTGATTTAAATGTGGATTAACAATGTCATGTCAACAAAAAAAAAAAAAAAAAATTAAAAATGTATACATATTAAATAGCATATTTCTCTCAAATGACACGGTTATTTAAAATAAATATATTTAGTTTTACTTTTTTAAATTTTTTTATTTAAACTATATTAAAAAAAAAAAAAAAAAAAAAAAGTGTATATAATGCCACCAAAAAAAAAAAAACGAAAAGTTCAACCAACGCGCCATAGAAGCAAGTCAAGACTCCCAGCAACCAAAACAGTACGTGTACTACACCTCCGAAACCCACGGTTTCACTTCCCCAGATTCTTTTGTCGTTTTCCTCGGGCCCCACTCGCTAACATCAAGAAGGGCCCCACCGTCCCATGACGACGATGATGACGTGGGCCCCCGATGACTGGCTTTTGAGGAGCTCTTTTTTCTAGGTTTTTGTTCCCTCCCCTACCCACCTGCCCGTCGAACCGTGGGCATCAGCCCATATCTGCCCGTTGCTCTCGATTATTCACCGCCCTTTACACGTGTGCTCTAATGCTCAATACCACCGCACCACCTCGGGTCTATTGCTACACTCCACGTGGCGGGAAAAGGACAAAAGTAAGAACCTCCGCTGAGTCATATCATATTATTTTAATAAATACTATGTTTATTCACGTGATAAATATTTATTTATTTATTTTTATATTAATATTATTTTGAAATAATAAATTTTAAAGTAATAAAATATTAAAATCTCCCTTATTTAATTTAAAGCTCACGGTTTTGTTTGTTAAATCATTTTTCTTTTCTTTTTTTCTTTTTTCTATATTTAAAATAAAACTTTAACAAATAACTCAAAATATTTAAAAAACACTTAAAACTGATTTCACATTTATATTACATCAGAATATATTTTAAAAAGAAATGTTATATATCATATTTTTATCTCATAATATTAATATGATAATCTCAACCGACCGTTAATTTTTTTTTTTTTTTTTTAACAATAATTGATTAAGACTTTCACATTAACATTGTGAGATTAATGTATGGAGTTTTTAAAATCTAAATCAATATTGTTTGCATGTTTATCGCATTTATTAAATTAAGTTTTATTGCGTTTATTAACTTAAATTATAAATTAAATAATATACT
The DNA here is from genome assembly GCF_958979055.1 of Alnus glutinosa. Taxonomy (NCBI): domain Eukaryota; kingdom Viridiplantae; phylum Streptophyta; class Magnoliopsida; order Fagales; family Betulaceae; genus Alnus; species Alnus glutinosa. The sequence goes on along the minus strand of NC_084898.1, from coordinate 24,536,987 downwards.
AAAAAAAATTAAAGTAGTAAAACTCAAATATTTAATTTACAAATAAGGATTGATCAATTACTTTTCAGTGTATTACTGGCCGTTAGATTGAATTTCCCCTAGGGCATTGCTGTCTATTTCTTCTAGAACCCCATGACTTGGGGTCGGATAATATGGCTCTGCGTTATTTCCAGGAGCAGAATAGGTGAATTTGGATTAAACTTACGTGCGGTAAAAAATTATAGTAGTTTTTTTTTAATATATATATATATATATATATATATATATATATATATATATATATATATATATATATATAAAATTTAAAATTAAATCTTAGCCATTCAAAAAAATTAAATCCTCTGACACCTGAACCAATCAGATGAATTTTGGATCGTCTTTATGGGATTAATAATTCCCGTACCTGTCTGTGATGGAGCCTGTGATAGACTTAAAGCACCGCCCACTGGATTTCATGTTTTGACCCTTGATGGCATTGGAGAAGCAGCTATCATCTAGAAGATAATTTAAATAATTATATTGTTTTTCTGTTATATTATTATGATTAATTTTATGGTGGTTTTCTTGAATATGTAGCAATTAATTTTATGGTCGTTTTCAAGGCTGCTGTCATTCCTTTAAATCGGGTGATTTTTCTCCGATTTAATACATAAAATTGTTATGTATTTTTTTTTTTTTTTTAAGCAATAAAAACAAGGAGAATTACAAAGGGATCTTTCCTTCATTTGATTCTAATAAAGAGACCAGGGAGTAGTTGGAAATGCTCTGTTTTCAACTCTGTTGATGGCAAGAGAAATGATAAGAGAGTCTCATTCAAGTATGAGTGAATGGCAGCCACAAGAAATTGCATATTTCACAAAATGATGTTTTAGCATGTGAAAAATACGTGCTTTTCTAATAGTGTTAAAAGAGTTGGGAGGAAATTTTGTTAATTGGGTCGAAGAAAAACTCTATTTGTGTGTGTAATTAATCCAAGGAAAACAATGACGTTTTCTAAAATACTTTCCCGTTTTCAAAATTAAAAACATATTTTTCTCCGAGTCATTAACAAAGAATTCCAAAAACGAAACACTTTTCAAACGTAGATTTCATTAAAAAATCGCTTTTACCCTTAAATCATTTCAACACATCCTTTCAAACCAAAACTAAAAGGGGACAAGGGATAGCTCAATTGGCCGGAAACTACGCCTCATGAAGCGAAAGTCACTAGTTCGAAGCGAAAACTTCGAGAAAAATAAATAAATAAATAAATAAAAAACTTTAGAAGGCTAACTATACTTGCTTTTTCACTGAGGTAATACTATACAACCACCGATATTATGGCACGTTCAGACCAAGACTGCCTATGGTTGGACTTGGAGGGGGCTAGTCTTGCGAAACATGGTCCCCTCGACGACAATCTCGTACATTCTTCAGTTCAGTCAATTCTAGTTTAAAGTCGAAAGACTTTTTTACATGTCTATTTAGTCAATTCCAATCAAACAATTTGTATTCTTAGCCGTTGGATGGTAATTATTGTAACAACCAGTCAAATGAATTTTAAAATTTTAATTTACGATTTTAAATATTATATTGTAATTTTATTAAATATTTATCTGTATTTTTAAAAGTAAATTTTTTAAATTAGACATTTTAAAATCACAAATCCAAACAAACTCAATTTTATTTTATTTTTTTCTCCTTCCTGTCCCTATCTTTGTATGTTAGTATTTATCTATCTAATTTGTATGTTATCCAGAAATATAATTCACTTTTTTTTTTTTTCCAACAATTTAATTCATATCCGATTTAAGGATTTTTTGGAACTAATATTTATTTAAGTACTGTTTCTTACACAATTTTTATACAACTCTAACAACCTTTTTTTTAACATCAATCATTGAATATTTAGGACTCACATATAGGAAAACAAATTTAATGATTAATCAAAAAAAAAAAAAGTTAGAGTTGTGCAATAATTATATAAAAATTATACAATAAACATTACTCTATTTATTTATTAAAATAATTCAGAAATAATGTTTACAAACTGTCCTTTCTTACAAAATTAATTATTGAGTGGAGGAAATAAATTAATAATTTTTTTTCCCAAAAGGGTAGTCCTATTCATCTAAGAATCCGGTTGCAACCTATTATAATAACCCTAACGCCATTACTATTCACATCAATTTTATACTATACTTATTTAATACATTCATTTCATATCGATTGATGTGACATATTCTAAGTAAATTTCTATATCAACTACTTAAGAAAAACTAAAGAAAAATCACTTCAAATATTTACGTGAGCCGGTCTTTACTCTAACCACATAGTCAAATCTAAAGACATATTATATAGGGTCAAATTTTACCACATCTAATTCCCCAATAAATAAGACCATATGGTGCAAATTGCTGACATTTGATGAATTATGCAAGTGTGAATAAAGCACGTATTTGAATTATTAGTAATTAGTTGATTGGATTTTCAACAATCGTGACTGTAAGTTGCAAGAGGACCTCTTTTAAGACCCATCAACCTGATCAGGTTTTGACGTACTTGCTCACTTATTAAGACCAATGAATCCCATAAACAATTCGGATAGATAAATGCATTGAATCTCAATCCATAATGTATAGGCTCGTGAAAGGCTCAACAAGTAGAGTTCATAAACAAATCGAGACAAATGCACCGAATCTCAATCCATAAATCACATGCTTGCGAAGGACACGAAAAAGGTCTATAAGCCAGATTTGATTGTCGCGAAAATAATTGACCTTCATAGTTAAAAATTTCTTTGCCCTTATTTAATCAACATGTTTTTGGTAAAGTCCTTGTCTTAATTACTACATCTTTAATGACATGCTCCTAAAGTATCAATTACCGAAACTTTGGGCGGCTTAGATCATTAGTACCTTAATGCGTGCATTTTGGTCAACTTTTCTTTCTTTGAAAAGATGAGCTAATATTAGGTTTGAGTAATTCTATTCATTATCGATTTAAGTTCTCAAATTATTTGTTCGAATTTGATAGAATTTAGACAGTTAATTATAAGAGACCACTTATAAAACCTACATGACCAGATAAGTCGTTGGACATCCCAATTTTTATTTGGTAAGGTGAATCTCATAAGTTGTCTCTTACAATTACCTGCCTGAATTTTCTCAAATTCGAACAAATAATTTGAAATAATCATAATCTATACATCACCTATCAATCTTTCATCTCCCAATTTCATTTGGCGTTGATTCGTAAATGCTGTGAGGACCACGCCACATAAAATTTGAGAGATGGGAGGTAATAATAGTGATGAATAGCATTATTCAGATTGGATTAAGTAATTCAGCAAAATAATTGCATCTAGATAATAATAAAAATAAAACTTTTCCTACCTACTCATGAAAGACGCAGGCCAATTTATTCAGCTAGTTTATTTCCTTTATTTAATTTGTGTTGGGGGGTTGATATTTTCTTTTTCTTTTCTTTTCTTTTTAGAGTGTTGTTAGGGGTATTTAAGCTTTTATTACAACTCTTTGTAACGTCAGTTATTAAATGATTAAATTTACCTATTAAATTTTGTAGCTTGATTTTTTTCACCCGTAAAATATTTAGGGTACTACAACTTTTATTATAATTATTTTTTACAAACTTAGGTGACGGTTCACATGAATATGAATTAAAAAAAAATAAAAAAATTGACAGACAATTTAATTATTTAATGACTCACGTGTGTTATTGACTTGTACAACAAATTGTAGTATCCCGAAGAACATTCTTTTTGGAAGAATGACAAAAAAAGAGATTAATTGCAATAAAATGGTTCGTAATTTGATGTATTTAAACGTCACATCTGTTAACGTGAAATTTATTTATATATATATTTATATAAAAATTGTAATAAAAAAAAATGATATATTCCTTTTCTTTGAAAGAGTTTAGCCATATTGATGGAGACAGACACAAGAAAGATCTCACAAAGACTTTTGAACGGGAACCGGCTCACAGATTTGTCGCTGTCGCTTGCGTAGGTGGGGAGGGCGCCACAAAATCAACTTGTCTAATTTAAAAACACGCGGTTTTCATTTATGTCGACATTCCTTTTTCTTTCTTTGAATAGAATAATATATAATAAATACCTTTTTTTTTTTTTTTTACCACAAATAGTTACTGCCTTTCCTTTTTCACTTGGTAAAAAGGTCAATTAACTTTATTAAATGGGGGGTAATTCAATAGAGACTTTTTCAAAGAATAATTTTTAGTGAATTTTAAAAAGAAATTCAAAGATTCTCGTTTTCCAACAATTATTGAAGACGAATTCTGCGAATTAATTGGCACAACTAGGCATGGAATCCAGCTATAGGGGAATTTCAATAATATTTTGCAAGAATATATAAAATATATACTTGATGCATGCATTTATACGGCACAAATTATGAATTTGCTCACAATTGAGTCCACATTCACTCACTTTTTTTTTTCTTTTTTTTAAATGGTTATTTTGATTTTGACCACTTCAATAGATTGAGATCTAAATTTTGGATATATTTTATAGGTCAATATTTCGTACAATTTTTTATTTTATTTAAAAAAAATTGTAAATTCTTAAATTATGTTAATTTAAGTCGTTTCATGTATCGAACGGTATGAAAAAAATGATACCTATTAAAAATGTGACATATTAACAGTGAGAATTTAATATATTTTTATCAGGTTTCTACACTTTATGACGTAAAAAATAAGAAGCGTCTCTTTAAAAGTAAATAAAAAGCCTTTTGAAATAATTTTTTTTATTTTGTTTTTATTGCGTCAGTAACATGTCATACCTTTAATATGTAATATTTTTTCACATCGTTCAATGTAAAAAAAGGTATAGATTCATATAATTTGAGAATCTCAAATTTATTTGTAATTGTAGAGGATCTTAATTCATATGTTATAGACTTTTGCTACTTCTTCAATTTATGCCCAACTCTCATCCAACATTTTTTTAAATGATAAAAATTAACTATAAACTGGTTTGTAGCAATTAGTTACAAACTGGTCTAATAAAATGACTTGTATTAAAAAAAAAAAAAACATGTGAGAAATACAAGCTATTAAAAAAAATGCATGTTTCTTATATACTAAGGGACATGTGGGTGCTACATATATAATGATTGATTTTTAAATAAAAAAATAAAAAAATTATTGAATTTAAATAAAAGTTGGATAACTAACATTTCTCTATATTCTAAAAAATAATTATGCCACAAAAGGCTTTTTTATTATTATTATTATTAAAAAAATTAAAAAAAATTAAAATAAAGAAACACTCAACCACATTGGGGGTCACTTGCTGCCAACCCTGAGCCAACACTAATTCTTTATTAGTATTATTTTTAAATTATTTTTTTGATGGACATAATTGTATTTTTGCAATCATTTATGTTATCTAGTTGACAGGAAAAAAAAAATTGACATATATCTCAAAATTATTATAAATCTAAAATCTTAAAGTTCAAACGACCAAAAATAATCATTTTCCAAAAAAAAAAAAAAAAAAAAAAAAGAGAGTTAATTAACAATCATTTAACCTTTTTCATTATACAACCAAATGCTTATTTTTATTTATTTTTCATTACAAGCAGCCTCTATATGATTTTTTTTATTATTATTATTATTCATTTTCTTTTTAAATTTTGGACAAAATGCTAAAAGAAAAACTAGTGTAACATTATTCAGTGGAATTCAATAAATATATTAAAGAATGAAAAAAAGATAAATAAATAAATAACTTTGAATTACAGCTTCAGAATGATTTCGGAAAAATAATTTCAGTATTTTACGGTGTTTGGTAAGGGCGAAAATAATGGTCAACGAAAATCATTTTCGGTTTGACCTTAAAAGCTTCTTTAATTTTTGGAAAACAATTTACGGTTTTTAAAACTGTAAATCGTTTTCCGAAATTAAACTCTTAGTCCTTGCACGCATGTTTGATATCTGATTAACGGAATTCAGCAATGGTCGGTTGTCGGAATCCAGGCAGCTCCGAAACCTGGCAACATCCGGCGAACGGAAAATTGACTGCGCCGGAATTCGGCGACATCTGGCCACCTTCACCGGATGCCAACGAACCAAATTCCCGCCGAAACTAGCGGGATGTGAACGGATTCGGCAATTGATCCGGTCGGATTTAGCTAAAATGCCCGGAATCCGGCAGGATGTGGACGGATCCGACAACTGATCCAGCTGGATCTGGAGAAGTTCGGTCAGAGCTGGCCAAACATGTTCGCAGGAATCCGGTGACAGCAACTGGACGTTGCTGGATTCCGGCGACAATTGAATTTTCACTTTTTGTAATTTTTTCGTGCGCACCAAATACCGAAAAATATTTTTGAAAAAATAATTTTTCTTGAAAATGATTTCTTCAAAAATAAATATTTTTTATGAAAATCATTTTACGTCGAAATAAACGGAATATAAATGGAAGTTCAATTGTAAAATACGAAAGGAATATTGTGAAAATGCATGCATCAATCCAGAAGATTCCAGTTCCTGCTCAATGTTCGAGGCTTTTTAATTACCAGCAAAGCATAAATCTCCACGTGGATTAGTATCCCCACATTTGTTTCCAAAGCACACAGCATGCTCTTGGTCCCTCATGCTAGATTCCCTACTTTCTGTTTTTTAATATATATTTCATCTTTAATTTTTAATATTTTTTTTTATTGTAAATAACACATGTCACATTATAATTAATGCTAATACGATATATTAATAAATTCGGCCAACTTTTCCAATTATAAGTACTATTTTTTTTTCCTTAGGCTAAAAGTGATTAATCACTTTTTTTTTTCTTTTTTCTTTTTTTTGTCAAAACCTCAAAATATATAGACCAAAAATGCATTTATTATCTCTTTAAACACGGGTCATGGGAGGCTCCTTTTTATTTTTTATTTTCAAGATAAAAAATATTAACAAATAATTTAATATACAAAATGTTTAAAATTATTTTTATTTTTATCTCACATCAAAATAATTTTTCTAAAATATATATATATATATATATATATATATATATATATTAGTATTTACTGACGAAAATATTCGGTTATTGATTAAAAATCAATATACTTGTGATTTGCCGAATTCTTTATTCTCAAGAACAACTTGTTGGCGCCCCACTCTGACCCAACGGTTTTGAGAAGTAGTCAAATGCTATAAAAAAAATAAAAAAAAATACCCTCTAAAAAAAATCTAAATCGGACCTACTTAATTAATTTATTATTTACTAAAAAATTTTAGAGAGTTTCTCGAGGAATTTGAAAATTCTCAGCACCATAAAAAATTATGAGACACATAGGGAGCAAAATGATACACGTCCACAGGTTATTATTAATTAGACCAAATTGAAAACTTGTGACATAAGATATGCCAAGGTTTTTTTAATACATCTTTCTATCATTAACAATAAGTGTGGAACTGAAAATATTGAAGTAAGCTTTTTTATGTCTTTTTTATTGGGTAAGCAACCATGTGCTATAGAATCAATGGCCCTTCATACATTATATAAATAAATAAATAAGAAAAAAAAAAAAAAAAAAGAGCACATTCTGTCTTTGACATAGGGAGCATAAAACATGCATTCATGCCACAGTACTCTGCACTAGAATCATCAAGCTTTTTGGTTAATTATCATGTAAGTAGCTTGTAGGATCCATTTATTTTCTTTTTAAAATTTTTTTAGTCGGGTTTGAATTCAAGATCGCTGATTTAATAACATGTTAAATTATTATTATTTTAAAAAACTTCATTTATAATTCTTGAACTTTTACTCATTTTGAAAAAAATGTACCTAAACTTGAAAACGTCTCAGTTTAGGATATTCATTTTTCAGAAAGTTTTAATTTCAGTCATCCGTTAGAATTTTCCATAAAACCCTGTCAGAATTTACAAAATAACACTTCTTTTTTTTTTTTTAGGGAAAAAAAATGTGTTAATTATAATTTAACGGAATTTACAAAAATATTCATGCCTGAATCTTTGAAATTTCTATAATTTTTTTTTTTTATATAAAAAATAAAAAACATAGGTATTTTGGAATTTTTATAGGATTTAAGGGAAAATTATGACAGAAGACTAAGATTGAAACTTTATGAAAAATGGATACACTAAATTGAGACGTTTTAAAGTTTAGGTGTATTCTTTTAAAATGGGTGAAAGTTCAGGTATTATAAATGAAGTTCTCCCAAATAAATATTAGACTTTTTTGACAACGCGATTCGGTGCAATTTTTGCTTTCTCATTTTGAATTTCATTTTTCAGTGTTTTCCCATAATGAATACCTAAAACCCAAAGTCTGCAAAAATACGTTTACCTACTATTATTTATCAACTGCAAAACTGAGTGAAAATTTGTTAAAAAAACAAAAAAAAAAAAAAAAAAAAAAAAGAAAAAAGAAAAGAGAAAAGAGAAAAGACTGTAAAAATTTGAGTGAAGAGACAATGTCCATGTGAAAGTAAAAAGATTGAGAAACATTAACAAACACACTCCCAAAATGCGCTCTCTTAAATAAGTTTAATAAATTTAATAATTTAATTAATACTTTAACGTAAAAAAAAAATCAGTAATACTAAAATAGACTGATGATGTTTAGCTGGTTAGCTAGGTCATAATTTGCCACACTTTTAGTTGTTCCTAATAAGATACATAAATGCTCACATGGGATGAATAATGTTAGGCAAGAGTAGCTTAGAAAGAAAAGGAGTAAGGCTTTATTAAAGTGTGATTTGATTCTTGATGAAATAATTGTGCCATGAAATGACAATCTCCCTATTTTAATCAAATCTTTTTAAGTGCTGTCCATTTCTTTATTAACTTTAGTGACATGCATGCTCCAAAAGTGAAAAAGATTTTCCGGAATTTTGGGTCCACTAATCTAAAGGGTCTATTTTTAAACAACAAGTAGCACCCTCACATCACATTTAACTAGTTTTACCCATCACTTGGTGAATCTTTCTTCATAATATATTTTGGGAAGCTAACATGACGTAATATTTGGGAAACAAATCTTTTAAATATGTTATGTTTGTTGATGTGAAACGAGCGTGAAGAATAGCATTATTCATGCGTAGAACATGATTTTGTGGTGGTTGTATGGCTGAGGAGCAGTGATACACGGGGGGACGGTTTTCTGTTCTCCATCACCCTCTTTTTTATTTTTAAATAAAAAAAATTTAAAATTTGTTCTTTAATATCACATTAAATGACAAATTGATATTTTTTTTTTATTTAAAAAATCAAAAGAGAGTGATGGGGGACGGTTGTTTGTCCCCCACCTATCATTTTTCATGGCTGAGTTGTCAAGTTAAGTATTTAATGTTTAAGCTCAATTCGTTTAATTTTATTTCAAATACGAGTTTAAGTTTGAGCTTGAGCTTATCACACAACTAATTAATAATTTCTTTAAATTTAATTCATTTATTTTATGAATGAACTCGAACTTATCATTCATTATTTTTTTTTTTTATTATTATTTTCTCTTTCGTTTTTTATGTTTGGTGGGTGCTTTAGGGCTTTGCATTTATGCACTTTTGTCTTTTGGAGGTAGTAGTAAATTTACATTTATTTTCTCTTTGCGTACGGGTAGGAGTTGATGAACAGAGACACTATATTATAGTTATAAAGAAGCCCATGGCTTTTGACTCTTCTGTTCTACAATTGGAATGGGAGCGCCCACGGATTTGTCGCAGTCATTTATTAATTTGCTGGGCCACTCAGCAACCTTTGTCTTTCTTTAAGATTTTCTTCTTGTTTTCTTTTGGGGGAATATTTTGTCTTTTTCTCTTATTTTGTTTTGTTCTCCGCCACTAACAGCCCAATACTCCAAGGCTTTTATACGTATATATATATATATATATATATATATATATATATATATATATATATATATATGTTTTTTTGCAGTTAATTGCCCCTGGTTTTATTAGTTCCATCCAATGCAAGAAATAAATATTGCCACGGAATCTTGAAGAAATTTGACAAATGCAACTAAACGACAACCCCATCTTTTATTGTCGGGATGTATTATGGAGTTCAAGAATCTAAGTTATAATTGAAGTCTAAGGCCTAATTTTAGTCGAACTTAGTTATAGTTAAAAATTATTACTTAATTGTAGTTTAAATCTATTTATATTATTTTTATTTACCCTAATTCTTAAATAAATACGAGTCTATTATATTGTTCACATTATAAAGAATAGTAAAATGTAATATTTTGAGCTTTATCATTTGAACGTAGGTTATAAACTGAATCACGTAAAGTTCTACTTTCTATTTATTTGTCAATTGCATTGTTTTATCTTTCATTATCTATAGTTTATCCCAAATATTCAACATGTGTAGGTGATGGTAATTGTTATTAGGATCTGGATTTCTACCAATTTATTATTTAGATTGTTAGCAATTCGATCGGACAGTAAATGTGAGATAGTCTTATTAGACTCACTTGCTTGAGACCTGTTCGGGCAAATAAGTTATAAGGGCTCTCTCATAATTACTGTTTGAATGACTAACAATCCAAATAATAAAATCATCGAAGATCTCTTTCCTTGTTAATATAAATCTTAGGCTTATATGTAACTATACCATTTCTTATAGGTTATGTATCTGCTCACACATAGTTCTGACGTGACGTGACGTGAGTTTCATGTCAAATAATTAATTATTTCAAAAGTTTAAGCGAATAGAAATTGATGAATTTAATTATTTAATTAATATTTTAAAACATTTTTATCGTGTTTAACCTTGATAGAAAAGTATGAATTTAATTATTTAATTAATATTTTAACATTTTTTCTTACATGCAGTAACACTCTCATTCCATCGTTTGTGTTTAAGTTGATAATAAAGTTTATATTTAATTATTTAATTAATATTTTAACATTTTTTTTTTCAATTCAAACTCTAACTTATAATAAAGTGATCCCTAACATGTAAAAATTTAATTGAAATACGGAATAAACTATTGAGCCAGCTTTCAAACTTAAAAGATCTCGATTATATTTAAGCAAATATAAAAAAGTTACTCATAGTACATTAAAGTGGGATTGTATAATAATAATAATAATAATAATAATAATAATAATAATAATAATAAATTGAAAAAAAAGGTGGAGTACTTAGGATATTAAAAATATAAAACTGGGGAAAAATGCAAAGCATTTAATGTGACTTTACTGTGTATTTAATTTATCTATTTATAATATGCGCTTAATTCTATTTTAAAAAAATTCTTCTCAATAATCTTTTCGGGACTGAAAAATAAAAAAAATAAAATAAAAATACAAGCAACACTTATCTTACACGTGGGGTTGAGTCTCCACAACTTCTGCGAATGACTCATCATCAGAATACTATAAACGTGTTAAAGAAGTCTCGAAATTGCTTTTATTATTTTCTATTTTTGAATTTTATTTAATATTTTTAAACTAAAATTTTAAAATTTCCACATTAATATCTTTCATTTTAAGTAACTCAATATTTATTAGATTTGAAATTTTTATAATACCATAATAAATATTAAAATAATAGAATCTCAAAAATTTAATTTTAAAAAATAAAATAAAAAAATATAGGCTCTGGCGCTCTGTGCAGCTGAACAGAGAGCACGTACACCTGCAAGTACAGTGTTGCCGCGTGGTGCAGCATACTTGGACACGTGTGTTCCCCGTGAACCCATCAGCTTCTAGAATGTTAAACCTTTCTTGATACTGGTGTCAGCACGTGTAATTCCTGAATTTTTTTTTTTTTTTATTCTAGAATTTAACGTGCTCATGTTTATGTTTCAAACTTTTGAATATTTAAATAAAATTCCTTTCCTTTCTTGATTCTTGTGTGATTCCTTTTATCTTTTTAGTTTAATTTTTTATTTTGTAAAATTTAACGCTCACATACCCAAAATTCCCACATATTTAATGAGAAATTCCTTTCTTTCTTTCTTTCTTCTTATGCCTTTGTTTTGTTGTGCGATTTTTTTTTTTTACCCTATTTTTTATTGCTTTTAAAATTGAAAATATTGAAAAAAAAAATTATATTTAGACGGTCTAGAAAATAAAAACTAAAAATTGGAAGAAAATGTGTTGAGAAAGTGCCTTAAATTGAAAAAATTAAAACTAAAAATTAATATATATATATATATATATATATATATATATATATATATATATATATATATATATATATATATCTAAGTTCTAAAAACCAAAAACTGAAAAAAAAAAAAAATTAAAAAAATTGGAATGGTTCGAAAGTCACTCGTGAAACTAATGAGGGCTACCCCCAACCACTGTTTGGAGGTCGTTCAGCCACCACCAATCAGACAGGAATGGTTGCTGGACTATCCTCATACCACCCATAAGTACTATTTTTTTATTTTTATTTTTATTATTTACTTTGTTTTTTTTTCTTTTATTATTATTATTATTATTATTTTCGGTTGGATTGAAAAGGGTTTGAGTTGGGTTGAAAATATTTGAGTCAAGTGTAAACGACATCCAATCATAAACTCAAAATACGAAAACAACAATAGTTAAAAAAAAGAAACAAAAACAAAAACAAAATGACAAGCACATTCTGTCTTAGTAATAATTATTATAAGAGAAAATTACACTTATACCTCAACTTTCACCTTAATTACAATCTCTCACAAATTAATTAAAAATAAATAAAATTACTCATGACTCCTCAAATTATTAACTCCTTTCACTTACCCCTCTTTGGTTGAAAAATAACAATAATACCCTTGTTTTATGTATGTATATTTCGAAGAAATTATGTCCATGACCATGGTGCTCTTTGGTTGAAAAATAACAATAATACCCTTGTTTTATGTATGTATATTTCGAAGAAATTATGTCCATGACCATGGTGGGTCTCCACCCATGGCCCTTGGGTGTCTCCTCCATGGAGACTAACGACTGTGGGTTTCCATTGGAGGAGACCTCAGAAGTCTCCTTCATAAGAAAAAAAAAAAAAAATTTATATTTTGGTTTTTTACACATTTAAGTGAAAATAAAAATAACCCTTTTCTTAAAATAAAAAATAAAAATTAAGAACATTGTAATTGACGTGAAAGCTTAAGAGATATTTGTAGTTTTCTGCTATTATGATATTAACACTTGATATTAAATTAATTATTATTGTTTATTGATTGGGTTCGTCAAGCACTAGGAAGTAGGAAGATTGGTGACACCATCATAAATGTGTTGTAGACACGTCGTGTGGCTTGTGACCAATTCCCTACGTTGCGTGCTTTTTGGGTTGATCTTTTCTTTTTCTTTTTCTTTTTGTTTTTTTTTGTTTGGCAAGATGGAAAGTGAATAGCATATGCTTTATTTAAATTGATTTAATATAATTGAGGCTTATAAGATAATCTTTCATATGTAGTTTGATTGAGAAGTTTACGGTTCAAATGTTAAGAATTAATGTGAATGATCGCATCTTGAAAAAAGTTAGATTACATTACTTTTTACCCACTCCATTGTTTCAACTTCAAAAGGTTAAGCAAGGTAATCAACCTAAATATCTCTCTCTTTTTTCTTCTTCTTCTTTTTTATTTTATTTTATTTTATTTTTATGTTACTTTACATATCATGATTATCTCAAATTATCTGTTCAAATTTGGGTAGCTGATTGTGAGAAATCATTGATAAGTTTGAGTGGATAAAATAGAGATATAAGATAAGATCATTCACATTCAGCTCAACCAATTTACTCTCTATTTTAGCTAAATAAATCACATTTATCTATTTTAGCAACCAATTTTTTCAAAACACCTCAATTTTGCTCTCTACTTTCATTATTATATTTAAATATTCATTTTCAGGATTTTTTTTTATTTTATTTTATTTGGTGAATGAATAATACTCATTAAATTTGGTGAGCATTGCTTTGCGTAGCTCACCAAATGTTTCAATGGTTTGATGAGCTTGATATAGTTCATTTTGGTTCCATTTTAGCATCTTGGCTAGACAAAATAACATTTGGGTGATTTTGACTAGCCGTATGAGAATGCTTTAGGGTGCATTTGAGATTGTGATTTCGTAAATAAAAAGTGCGATTTTAAATTAAATTGCAAAAAATAAATCATTTAGGAATTTCGTTTTTAAAAAATTGTGATTTGAAAACACAAAAAATATGCATTTTCAAATCGCAAGCAAGTAAATGCCTTTTTGAAAACACATAATTTTAAATGCTAACATTCGATTTTAAATGTCAAATTGTGATTTTGCCAAACGCTTAACTGCGCTTTTAAAAATCATTTTTTCAAATTGCTATTTTTAAATCATAAATCTAAACGGATCCTTAAAATAGTTAATCACAAGCTTCTTTTTTTCTTTCATTTTTTTTTTTGGTTTTAGCTAATGACTTTTCAATTGCACTATACATTTGTTTATATATTATTTATCTATATCATTTAAATATTATTTCTTTTATTTCATTTTTCATATATATATATATATACTTACTATTTGATGAAAATTAATAAAGAAATAGAGAGAAAGAGAAAATCAATATAAAAAACTTATACATTCATCTACAATGCTTCCTTACATTTGTGTAAGCACGGTAGATGAAATGCAAAATGCATATGGTATAGAGAATTGGATTGAGATGTTTTTTAGAGTTTGGTTAGCCATTTACATAGAAATCCAAAATACATAAACTATTATGGATACTCTTAGGAGTTCTTTCTAAAAAACGAAAAAGGTAAGCTATGCTATCTAAGAGCATATGGTTGAGAGGCAAGACAGTCCTGCAACATATAGTTTTATCTAAATCAACTCTCCTTTGTCAAAAAATTATCAGGGTAGCCCAACCATCCCCCTAGTCGATGAAGGGTAGGAGAAATTGTGATACTGTCTATGAAGGGCAACCGAGTCCCATGGACCAGACTGCCCACCACTGAGGAGCGGTTTCCATTCTTATGCTTTATAACATAATCCAACTTGACCTGAAAATCACTCGACGGAGCATCTACTTGATCGTCGAATTTGTGCTAATGCGCACACCTTCTCTTCAATTCCTACTCGATCAGGAGAGTTCTCCCATATTCTTTACTCGATCGCTAGAACTCCATTATTGTTGTATGCTGCATTCTCTCCTGCCTCATTGCCAGTGACAGATTTAAGGTGGGGCTGAAGGTGGCCATGACCCTCCCTCAATTTCAAAAAAGAAAAATAAAAGAAGGTGAAAAATAAAAATTATAAGGTAAAAAATAAAAATTTAGCCTATTGGCCTATGCCCATAAAAGCTTCTGACTCCGTCCTTGCTATTGCAACTGGAGCTCGATTGTTGTAATCCTTTGATATTGAAGATTAGATCGGGTAGAGGACCTCGGATTTGTCGGGATCCTCTGGTTTTGCTTGTTGGGTGGGATGGGTGGAGCTGCATCATCTCTTAAAGTACAAACTAACGTGATAGAATTGTCACATTAGCATGTATGAGATTTGTAATAAAAATTATAACATCTTTACCAGCACCTTTCATCATTATACATAAACAAAAAATAAAAAATTGAGATTTACTTGGCCCAGTTCATACTTGAAGTATAACAAGCTCCAATGGGGGCTGTGGCCCTTTCTTACTGAAACATGCACAATAAATGGAATGGGTCAAATAGTGCAATTTTCAACAGCTTGGCCTCGGAAATGCAAACCAGGTGAAAGTCCACCTTATATGGTGCTACTTCAAAACCTTAACAATTCACTGCAATCTTGGCCCATTTCGTTTTGGTCAATCTATCAAGAAACACTAGAGAATATCTAATGGGCCAACAAAGATTGATATATTGGATGCAATAATATATCACCGACGGAGTGTTGAGTCGGTGTTCGAACTCATATTTATTTTTTAATACTACATTAAATCATGAATTAATTCTAAAAGTTTAAACTAATAAAAAAATATGAATTTAATCATTTAATTAATACATTAACACAATATATAACCTTGTTCAGTAAATTTTATCATGCCGGCCTGGTTTCAAATGCCATTACCTTGCCCTACTTATCATATATTTTCTAATATTATCACAAACTTGACCAATGAAAACCATGTGTTCATATGTTTGTTTTGTAGTTATTTTTAATCAAATGTATATGGCGTTGAGAAATTGAGGGGAGAAAGGATAAAGTTTTCTTCTAAACTGGGATGAAAGAATTTTCTTTAATCCAATCAATTAATAGGATAGATGTCAATTTAATTGATTGGATTGAAGGAAATTCTTACAACTCAATTAATGGAAGATAAAAAAAAACCCTAAAATTTTAAGGTGATTTTATTCTCTTGAATGCAAAGGCATCATCAACATCATCATTATTATTTGATAAATGCCCCTTTGGAGTTTTCCTTTATAGTGTCCCCATAAGAATACAGCCAGTACCCGAAGGACCAGGCAATGGATGATAATGTTATCTTGCTCCGATTTGGTGGGCAAAGTTCATAGAAGAAGAAAGTGGCAGAGCTCCCCACCTAACAGAAAGGACAGCAGAAGAAACAACATGTACATGACAGCCTGCGATTGATATATACAATATTATACATAGTACATGTAGATGTACCATTTTGATTTTACGAATCTTGGGTTGTCAATCTGCAACTGGTTTTCCACATCACCTTACCCTCCTCATGTACAATGCCTCATGGGGGGCTTCAAGTTCTCACCTGTAAATGGGGCATGTATTTATTATGCTTATTGTATTTATAATCCTTACAATCATTTCAATCTAATGTACTAACAAAAATTGAAATAAAAAAATGTTGATGCTGTAGCTATTGCAGTTCTTGACCAGTAAAAAGCTTTAATCATGTTAGTAATAGTATAAATTCATATACTTTTTGATTGGCAATTTCGTGTTAAATCACGGCCGGTTATTTCAAAAGCTTAAGCTGATAGGAAAGAAGAATCTCAACTCAGATACCATGTTAAATCACGGGTTGTAGTAAAAACTCAAGCTAATGGAAAACGGTGTACCTACTTTCACATGTGGATTCAAACTTCTCCTCAACAAGTGAGACTTAATACGTTAGGTAAACTGTGTAATTAGGGTTGGAAACCGATAGAAAATGATGAAAACCATCGATTTTCTAAGTGCACAATCTCTTTTATCCACCATTTTATAGAAGGGTATTGCATTTGAGTTAAAATTTGCTGAAAAAAATACAGAAAAATGTACCCCATTGAGCAAATGGTTGCAGCTTTATGGCCTTCCAAGACCTTGAGGATCGTTATATAATACCACCATCACCTTGCTTTAATAAAGAAAGAAAATGTGACTATTTTGAAAAGGACAGGGAACTGCTAATTATTTCCCTTGACATTGCCATACATGTGGATAGCAAGAGGATCTTTTGCTCTCTCTTGTGGTTCCGCTAATGTTCTGACTTCCTTTGAATCCTTTCACATCACTTTTTCATTCAAAATCTTACACAAAATCTTTGGTTGCTGAAGTTTGAAACACAATGGGAGAAGGACAAAGCAAGGGAATCCCACACACTTACTATTTACCACAACCTTGAATTATTAGAACCAATTTTGTGTGCAATAGAATAATGATCCAAAGAAGAGAAGCTTCACTTCTGCATATTTGGTATACAAATGCAGCTGTAGAAGCATTTGTTATGGTGGTTGGCATTGGACACTAAGAGCAGAAGTAATGCTATTTAGAATACCACCATACAACTGAGAGCAGTCTCATCAAAAGTTTATTTTATAACCAAGTAGACAACAAAGTGTCCAAAAAAACCTTACTGATTTTTCATTATTTTCTCTCACTGGGCTTATTTACTACTGTCACAGTTTCAGGTAAAGCCACAGCCACTGCAGAGGACTCTCACCCCAAGGGAAAATAATAGAAAGTGAAAAGCTGAGAATTCAGTACTGATGGTGTTGTCCCAATAGGTCAATGAATGTAGGAATAGGACATTGGAAAAAAATATATATATATACACATTTGATGAGCTTTCTTCACAGTACTGTTGACACCCTTCTACCCACTAAAATTAATGGGATAGTTATGGTGGGTCAATTTTGTCCCAAAAAATAAGAAAATTTGATGGGTCAGAATCAACTGAGTGAGCCAATCTTTCTAAATGTAGACACCTTATACATCAGTGTAGGGTCCCCCATAGCTACTTGCATGCCAGATTTGTTAGGAGTGAAATGCTTTGCTGTTCTAGTGGCCCTTCCCCTTCATTTTTATGGGTAGTGCAGGTCAAAAAACAATAATTATCAGGGCCTTCCTTGTACCAGTCCATTGCAAAAACATAAGAAAAGAAGGGAGAAGAAGATGGGGCTTGGGTCCCTTGAATTAGTCAAGAGTGTAGCAAAATCCAAGCCCATTAATGGTAAGTCTAGCCCATTTGGTAAAAGTTAATTTGCATATATAATGACATCTCACACTTTTATAATATTTTCATTTCTTCCCTAGATTCCAAGTATCATAATTGAGTTAGGAAGAGGCCAACTCAATCTCTCCAATCCTGTAATCTACTGACTAGATGGCCATGTTGATGGGAAAAGGATTTATTCTATGATTTCGATTTTGTTTTGTTGCATCATGTGGTTTACATGGTGCCATATCATTTGACAGTTTTAAATAACAGTGCTAACATATCCAATATTAGATCTGTAAAAATTAATTTTAACCATGAAATGGGTGGTTTCCATTTTACCAGATGAGTGGATTTGAGGGATATTTGTCCTTTTACAAGGCAATACCTCTGAGACCACACTCTCCCCCCACAAATTTAGAGAAACGAATATCTACAAGCTTAGAAATTTCCATCACCATCTGTGAAAGAGATGTCGATTTTGATTTTGCTTTCTAATTTTGTTTGGGAAGTATCACCACAAGGGAAAAGGAAAAGGAAAAGGAAATGTGGATTCTCACCTAACAAACAGAATTGAAGAAAAGAAAAGGCCAAAGAGCTGCACCAAAGAACATGCATGCTATGATAAAGAAGTACACCAAATAATGTATCCGATCAATGTCTCTCTTTTGTCAAATTGCAATCCATGGTGCATCATATCAAGGGCCCCTTCCACTTCCACACATTACTTTTATCACTTCAATTGTGCTCAACATAGTAATTAGTGTTAACTCGTTTTTTTTTTTTTTTTTTTTTTTTTTTTTTTTTTTTTGTTTTTAAGGCCTAGGCTGTGTTTGGTAGCCATGATTCAATGAGAAAATTATTTCAAAATAAAGGGGAGAAAAGAAAAAAAATACTTGAAAATCATCATGCCTACACTACTCATAGGTACACACACCCCCAAGTGCATGCATAGTGTTTTGAGAAAGTAATAGCTCTTCTAATATCATGTAATGCTTTATTCACATCTTTTCGTGGCTTTATTTTGTATAAAGCTTTAGTAACTATTCTTGAAAGGGACTGAGAGAAGCTTTTCTGCCTTTCTTTTTTCATATTTGGATGCAAAGAAATATGACCGTTTTAGAAGTATTTTTCCATGGCCCAGTAGATTGGGATTCTATTCCACTCTTCTCCTACTTTTGGGGTAAAGCTGGATTAAGTGGCTGGAAAACAGTAGTTTTTATTTTTATTTTTTATTTTTTAAAAATGAATTGGATTATAAGAAATTCTTCAACCTAATCTATTGAATTGACATATATTTTTAGTGTATGTAATCTGGGTTTTAAGGAATAAGGTGTTGGGAATGTTAAATTACTACTTATCCCAAAAGCTTAAGTTTGATAAAAAGAAATAGATTTAATTATTTATTTTATATTATAATATCCCCCTCACGTGCGAGCCTAAACTTCTCCTTAATTGGCGAGGCCCAACACGTGTAATATTTAATTGAAATGTGAGGTGAATGACGGGGTTAAAGTTTGAACTCAGTAGTTATGGCTCTAATACCATGTTAAATTACTAGTTATCTCAAAAGCTTAAGCTTATAGAAATTGATAAATTTAACTATTTAATCAATACCTTAATAGGGAATGAGCTAGTATTTGCTATTCCTAAGGCCTTAAATGGAACTTAAGGAAAATCCCACGAGATGGAACTTTCGATCAACCTCCACCTCTGATTCTCAGATACATTTGATTCTTAGCTGCTCTAAAGATATATATCAGTTTGATAGATTGGATTACAAGAATTTCTTCCGATCCAATTTAGATGAAAACATTGTAAAATCTAGGTAGGTAGCCCATAGAATAGGCTCCCACCTTGAAGTTATCTTGAATGAAAAATGAAAAATAGTGGCGTATAAATAGGGACAATTATAGGAAGAAGACAGGATGAGATGGCTGTCCTCCACTTCCATTGATGAAAAAGCATATAGGGAGAATACCCATCATGGGTAAAAGCAAATATAAATGTGCTTGCAATTTGCATGGACGGCCATTTCTTTCCCTCCCTTTGCCTTTGTTTGTGTGATCAATAGCTTGCTGCCATGGTAATTCCTATCAAGTCCTTATCATCACCTTCACTTTCAGGCTTTGGCAGCCAAATTTGGTCCCATACAAAAACTTTACTTGACTACTTCAATATAATCATCCATCGATCGACACCATTTGCTGGTCATTGGGAAAGTGATCAGTTTGTGTTAAACGTGCATTTTTTTTTTTTTTTTGTCCCATATGGAGTGGTTTAAGATTTGAAAATTTGGGATCTTGTTAGGTTGATGATGATCATGTCAAAGTTTTTCTCTAACTAACGCATGCTATATCTTGCATGCGTTTTTATAAGATTAGCAGATCATGTAATTCTTATATATATTCGTAAAAAATACACGTAAAAATCACGTGTTATAAGGACAAATGTTAATTTAATAGGCTGAGATTGGTCCGTTTGAATTTGCGGTTTAGCATTTGGTAAAATCGCAATTGGCCTTTAAAATTATGCGTTTTAGAGCATTCACATCCGGCCCAACAAATGTTTAGCTAAAGAACACATTTTTTTTTTATTTTTTTTTTTCTATTTTAGCTACTAATTTTTTCAAAACAAATGTATTTCTTTATCTATTTTTATTATTCGCATGCAAAAAGGAAAGAGAATCATATTGATTTTTTTTTTTTAAAATTATGCAGCATTGAGCAATAATTAATGCTCAGCAAATTTACTGAGCACTGTAGCAACTTTTAGCCAAAATGACGAGAGGTGATATGCAGGGGACGGGAAACCGTCCCCTTGTAGGCCCTTTTCTATAAAAAAAAAAAACAAATATAATCAAAAAGTTTATCATATCAAATGACACTTTTTGATTATATTTGTTTTTTTTTTTATTAAAAAGAGCCTGTTGGGGGACGGTTTTTCGTCCCCAAAAATCATTTTCCCAAAATGACTAGCCAAATGAGAAGCTTCTTTTGAATCTTTGATACTTTTTAGCTACAGCACAAACGCACCCTATTCCTTTTATTCTGTTTGGCCCGGTAAACAGACTCTTAAAGGATTATTTTTATTTATTTATTTATTTCTAAACTCAATTTAAAGAAAATTTTTGTCTTAATAATTAGTCAAACACAATTTTTAGCTTCCTTAAGACTTAAGAGTCGATATGAACTTTCTTCAACTCAGGGGAGGAATTCTCGATAAAGTTGGTGAAGCTTTTAGTTTCAGCAATTCAAAGTCATCAACGTATCCTGTTTGATCATATTTAAGACATTTTGGTACGAATTATTCAAAGATGTCAAACTTCTTTTTAATCATACAATAAAAAAAAATAAAAATAAAAATAAAATTCTACAATATGGTCAAGAGCTATATGTGACCCTAGAAATAACAGATAGATTTATGTTTGCTTTAATTCACAAAGTTGGTCAAATTGAAAGAAGGTTTTTTTTTTTTTTTTTTTTTTTTAATTTTTTTTTTAATTTTAATTTTAATTTTTCTTACTACTTTCTTGGTAAGTCGGCTTGATTTAGCGGTAACAATTACAAAAACACAATTAATGAAAACAAAGTTTTTAAAAATGCAGTTCAACCTTAAAGTTGTGCATTTTTTAATGCGCACTTCCTTACCTTTTACGCGGAAACGTGATTTTTTTCTTCATATTTTCTTTATTTAAAAATGCGTGTTTGGCTTGAAAGTATTTTTTTTTTTTTTAACCCGCTACTTTCTCAATAAGTCGTTTTGATTTAGCGGTAACAATTTCAAAACACAATTAATTAATAAAAACAAGATTTTTGAAAAATACGGTGCAGCCTTTAAAATTGTATGTTTTTTAAAACACGCTCCCTTGTTTACTGTAAGAAGACAAGTGAATCATGGGGTACGTTTACGGATATGAAAGGAATCTTAGTAATTGTCCTGAATACATATGACAACTCAGACTTTGTTCTCCAACCATGACAACCATAAATCTAACAGCTTCTACAATTTGGTTGAAAATTATGTAAAGTTGGAAATTTCCTTAAGAATTACTCAATGTCGTGGCTTTTCCAATGTACATAATGTAAATCTTGTGTGAAAGCTTTTTTCATGGGTCAGCATGTATGCAGGGACTGAGTGTGATTTTGACACCTTCCAAGCAACCCCTTAGGCCTTAATGCATGCATGTTGCAGCAATGGACAAAGTGCTGTAATGGCCATGTGATCACAATAATCAGATTCCAACTTATCTCAAAAAAAGTCAATAAAAGTTAGGAGCTGTACAATAAAAATGTGATTAAGATATGCTTATTATAATCCCGTCTCATCATTTATCGCATTGAAGAAGGCCTAATTAAGACTCTTTTTCCTCACATTATTTGATCGAGAAATATTATTTAATAGACTGCTATACTATATACTGCCAAACAATTGATGGGATAACGTGATAGTAAAAATCAGCCTTTGATTTTTTTATTTTTTATTTTTTATTTTAAAGTAAAAATCAACTGATGGGATCCCTTGAAATATCTTTGTTCCCTAAGACATTGAAATATCTTTTTCTTTTTTTAAAAAAATAAAAATAAAAAATTAGAAAATGGTAGAACAAGATCTTTCTTTGTTTTCATTTGTTCTCTTTGTAGAAAAAGAATAAATCAACTTTTCTTTTGCTCAAAAATTGGCATCAGCTGGAATCTGGATATCTCTGTTGACTGAAATAGACGTCAATGTGGATGCCTTTTCAATGCTCTAAGAAACTCAACTGCTTAAAATTCAAGATTCAACGGTCTATTTTAAGGGCCAAGGGCTTGAAGAATTGCTTTCCTTTTAGAAGAAGTACTGGTACCAATTTTCCATTCACATTCATAATTCAATCAAACGGCATGTATATAGGGTTAACCACCACTTGCTTATGGGTGGTGTGTATTAATAACATTTTAAGTTTAATTGGGGCCACTCTAAAGAACCCCCTAAACCATCTTTAGAGACCATATATATGGGCCATATATATATATATATATATATATATATATTAATCATATAAAACTATCTAGCCTTATTTCAAGCTTCTTTACAAACTATAAATTCCTTATGGAAAAAGTACACATAACCCCCTCAAACTACCATTCAATTGTCAATGTACCCCATAAACTATCAATTGTGTCAATCTCCCCCCTTAAACTACCAGAAAATGTCAATGTCCCTCCTAAGACCAACAAAAAGACAAAAATGACGCTAATTTTTTTTGAATAAGGCAATAATGTCCTCATAAATTCAAAAAAATTAAAACTAAAACTAAAAAAATTAAATAAAAAACGAAAAAAAAAAATTTTAAAAAAAGAACAATTTTTTTAATTTTTTTTTTAAAAAAAGTAAACAAAAAATAACTGAATTTAAAAAAAAAAACAAATGAAAAAAATAAAAAAGAAAAACCTGTTTTTATTAAATTAAAAAACGAAAAATAACAAATTTTTTTAAAGAAAAAAAACGAAGAAACAAAAAAAAACTGAAATTTATTTATTTATTTTTTTAAAAAAACAAATGAAAAAAAAAACCGGTTTTTATTAAATTAAAAAACGAAAAAGAACATTTTTTTTAAAGAAAAAAAAAAACAAAAAATAACTGAAATTTATTTATTTTTTTTAAAAAAATAAAACAAATGAAAAGAAAACCAGTTTTTATTTAATTAAAAAACCGAAAAAGAACAATTTTTTTTTTTAAAAAAAAAAAAGGAAAAAAACACTGAAAATTATTATTTTAAAAAAATAATAAAAAACAGTTTTAATTTTAAATTTTTTTTTGGAATAATTTTTTGTTATTTTATATTTTTTTAATAATTTTTTTTAGTTTTTATTTTATTTTAATAATTTTATGAAGGGCATTTTTGTCATTAGGAGGACATTGACATTTTTTGGTAGTTTAAGGGGGGAGATTGACACAATTGGTAGTTTGGGGGGTACATTGACAATGACATGATAGTTTGAGGGGGTTATGTGTACTTTTCCCATTCCTTATCTTCACATTTTTTTACAAAATCTTAATCCGGTCCCCAATGAAAGACAAAGAGATGAGAGATTAGAGAGGAAATATAAATATTTTGTGTGAAAATAATAAATAGGGAAGCTCTTTAGTTTTCCTTTACATTGGGTAGCACCCGTTTACAAATCATCTATTTAAGTCTATAAAAACGCTATGGTCTTTTAATTTTTTATATATAAGATTTATTGTTTGAATAATTAGAAAAATTAATTCAAATATTAAATAATCTAATCTCAATTTATATGTTTATCTTATAGGGCTCCCGTACACACATAGATACATACACACACACACACAAACTCACTCATATACATACAAAGGCACATATACTTGTATCTAGACTCACAATTATAATAATTCAACCTATATCTATTACATTAGGAATAACGTTATTTTTTTTAAAAAAAAAAATATGTATATATATATATATATATATATATATATATATATATATATATATAACATGTTCTTATTACAAAGTTAAAAATAATAAAAATAAATTTATCTGAGCTTATATGAGCCTATACGAGTCAAGCCAACCATATGTGAGCAGAGCCTAAATTTATATAAGTCTGATTATTTATTTAAGCTCTGTTAGTTTAATAAATAAATAAATCGAGCCCAAGCTTTTTCGTGAATGGCCCTAATTATTTACGACCCTAATTATATGGGAATGACAATCTTACATGAAATATCTCATGTTCTATTTCTTAATCATTTTCAATCAAATAACTAAATAAATATTAATTTTAGAAGTCCTATAAATAATTAACAACATATTAAAAGACTCCTATTACAACGTTCTTTGAAATTTTTTTAAAAGAAAACTATTATTATTATTATTATTATTAAAAAAAAAAAAAAACCCAAACAAGTAGAAAAAATTGATGGAAATCAGGCATATTGAAAATATAGTGTGATAAAACTATGCAGTATTATTATATATATAAATGAAAACCCAAAAATTTACATGGCCGGATGAATAGCCCCAAAAATGCGCTTGCTCGTGGACAGTGATGGAAGGTATGTAACCATCTTGGACGGGCGGACGGTGACTCTAAACAGTTCTCAAAGTCACGGAGGTGATTTTGAGCCAATAACCGCCCGCCTAGTACGGTGTACAGCCTAAACCATGTCGTGGATTGAATAATGAAAACATTGCTATTGCAATTTTTTTTTTTTAAATGACATTAAATGCGTGTCATTGTATAATTACCAAGAATCTAAGCAAATTGTTCAAACAAAACATTGGCATTTCATCTGGCAAAGAAGCCGACTCATGACAATTTGACAAAAGCTCTAAAGTATACAAAAAATAAATGCCTTATAAGATTAAGGCCAACTATATATATATATATATATATATTTTAAAAAAAACAACAACAAATAATAGGTTTATCAGGGATGAAACTAGAATGCAAATTCCAATGAAAGTTCTTAAAAAAAAAAAAGAAAAAAAAAAAAGAAAAGAAAAGAAAAGAAAAAGAAAAGATAGCACCACTATAGATGGCTGCTTGTTTCTTTGAACCCTATTAATAATCTATGGCAAAAGCTAATTTGATTTTGTTCTCAATACTGCTTATGGGAATTTAGAAAGTTACCCTTACAAGAAAACTAGTGCATGTCATAATGCACCATTATGGGCATAGATGGTCAAAGAAGTTAGAAATATAAATTTTTTGTAAAGTTTAGGAAAATTAATTTCTTATAAAAGCATACTACATTTTGAATTTTAATTTTAAATGAAAGGAGTGGAAGTAAGCATTAATGTAGGAAAAATGGTACCCATAACATGCATCGGAGAAAAACGAAAAGGATCATTTCCATTTTATTTGAAATAGAGAGGAGCCGATTAGGTAAATATGAAGGGCAAAATTGTCTCAATTTTGTTCATATTTTAACACTAACCGGCTCCTCTCCATTTTCCGGAGAAAAATGAGTTTCCTAGTTAATGCAATTATTACATGGGCAACCGCTACAATTAACATAGTTAAAAAAAAAAAAAAAAAAAAAAAACGAAGGACTTGGATAAAAACACAAGGGCAAAGTAATTATCAAATTAAAGAATTTATATATGAATTAAATTTTAACAAAAAAAAAAAAACAATGCCACTACCTATGTGGCCCATGTACATCATCACCTCTGGGTATTTCCAATTCAAGAGGGGGAACCCAAAAAAAAAAAAAAGAGTAATTCTTATTATACTCGAAATTATTTTGATTTTCATTTTTTTTTTTGAAAAAAGAAAAAAGAAAACTGGCACTCATCTGGTGGGGCCTCTGACTGGGCCTGGGCTATTGACATTTTGGGCATTGGGCCCTAAGAAAGGTAAACTTCAACGCTAGAGCTTCTCAATGCGAGGCAAAGTGGGCATGCCTGAGCCACTTGGTCACACTCTGTACAGAGGCACAGATGCCGACAAGGTATCAGAACCACCGACGCCACACGTTTCCGACATGCTTTACATCTCGGCCCCGATACGACTCGGTCCGGGTCAATATACGCTGACCCGGCGTCCTCCGCCTGGCCCTCTACGCCACCTAGCGGATCCTCCGCTCTCCTGCTATCCTGCGCGGGGGAAACTCCGCTCATCATGGCCTTCTGGAGGTGGGCCTGCAGGGTCGCTGCCTGGGCCTCCTGGGCCCGGGCCTTCGCCTGCCATACCTGCGCCTCCACGCTAAGTTGCGTCGCGCGTGCCTCCAGCTCGGCGTTCCTGCGCGCGACCTTCTCCACCTCGGCCTCCTTCTCTCGCAATCTCCGGGCCACCGCCCCCTCCGCTGCGCCCAGCAGCGCACGATAGTGCCTCTGCCTTTTCTCTGCTAATGTGCGCTGCAGTTGGTCTCCCTATAAACCAGTTCCACAGAGAAAAAAAATTAATCTTTAAATACAAAAAAAAAAAAAAAACTATGAGAAACCAATTTGAGCAAAGGCGAAATGAATACCTGGGCTTGAAGGAATTGCTCGATTTCGTCACGCTGATGTTTGATTTGGCTTGCAAAGTCTTCTGCTATTAGAGATAGGAAAGCAGACGATGATTGACAAACATGTTGTTGCTGTTGCTGTTGCTGTTGCTGTTGTTGATGTTGTTGATGTTGTTGTTGTTGTAATTGTTGTCGTTGTTGTTGGTCTCCGAAGGACAAGCGGAGGCCTGTGGAGACCACATTGGGCGGGTGGTGGTGGTGGTTGTGGAGCTGAGAGAGGTCTATAAGCTGAGAAGCTTGGGATTGCAAAGAGTAAATTGGATTGATTGGAGCAGATGATGACACCCCAGTAGCTGTTGCAACTTCTCTTCCTCTCTTCCGCGGATTATTAGTACTCCCCCCTGTGATTGAAGCACAAAGATAGCCCTTTTCAGGAACTGAATTGACTCCAATAGCATAGGAACTCAATTGGGTAACCAAAAATTTTGGTAAAAAAAGAAAGAAAGAAAGAGAGTGTGTATACCTCCATTGTTGATCAATAACATATGGGATTGATCAAGAAATCCTCCTGGTTGTGGTTGTAATGAATAATCAAGGCCTTCTTGTGCGTTTCTACAAATAGGCAAGGAAAGAAGGATTAGATAAAAATAAAGATTTGAATAGAAAACAGAGATTTTTATAGCCAAAGAAAGAAGATAGAGAGAGAGAATGCAAACCTGTTTAGGAGGAGAACATTTGAAGGGTATTGAGCCTGGACGGCCATTATAATAGAGTGTAGAATAGAATGATATTGAATGATATAGAGAAGGTGAGGAGGCAAATGGGGATAGGAAGGGATGGGATATGTATGAATATGATGGGGTGGGTAGCTGAGGAGGGAGGGCAAAGGATATATGAGGAGGGGTGGTATGGAGCAATGTGAAGGGCCAACAATAAACGCTAGCACATAACAAGCATGAAAGAGAAGGAAGATGCTTCCTCAAAGGCAAGGCGGACTCTTCAATGAGAAAATTTGAAAAAAGAAAAGAAAAAAACTTGAGAAAGATACAAAGAGAGAGAGAGAGAGAGAGAAGGGAATCAAAATGACATGAGCTGAAATTATGTCTGTTGGGAGGCCACCACCACCACCAACATCAACACCACCATCCTCTTACCCTTGTTGCCATTTTATCTCTCTCTGGCACTTTGTTTTCACCTACTTTTCTTTATGTATGTTTGCCTTGTTTCTCTATATATGCTTTGTGGGAGTAATATATTTATATCTTTCTCTCTCTATATATATCTATGATAGAGAGAGAGAGAGAGAAAGTAAAGAGGGGAGAGAGAGAGAATAGTGAGAGGAAGAGATAGATGCGATTGAAGCGAATCAGTCCAAGAGAGAGACACCTTATTCTGCTCTTTTCTTTCTCTTGGCTTTCTTTCTTTACCTTTGCTTCTTCTTCTTCTTCGTGTGGGGTTGGCTTTTCTTGAGGAGGAGTCTCGTGCTCGTTATCACCAACACCAATATTTAACTAGCTTTAATAACCATTTATTTTTTTTATTTTTAAAAATAAATAATTTGTTGATTAATAAAAGTTGTTCAAATAAATAACAAGAGAGAGAGAGAGAGAAGAGAGGGGTGGTAGTGGCTTTGGGTTGAGGTATTGCTGTTGGAGTCGTGTCGATGTTGTTGGGCGTGTTGGTCTCTGCCGCTATCGCTGCCGCTGGTATTGTTCGTTTGTGGCCTCACTGGCCCGGCCATGCGTCTCTCGCCAGCTTTGCCCCATCTATCCCTCTCACTCTCTCTCTCTCTCTCTCTCTCTCTCATATTCTTTGTTTAATTCTTTTTTCTTTTTTTCTTTTTTTCTTTTTTTCTTTTTTTTTTATTTCCAATATGTTTAACTTTTAATATATATATATATATATGGATAATTGGGCATTCATAATAGATATTAGACTAATTTTAAATACTCGATCAACTTTAATCACACTCTTATTTTATTAGATTGATGTGACAATGTTCATGATTTTTTCATTTTTTAATAAGGGCCGATGGGCTGATCTGCCGCATCAATTAAATGGAATGAGAGTTAAATATGTAACATTACTCATATTCAGTAGACTCTTGTATAAACATACATCTGAATGACGTGACATTTGTAAAGAAGTCTAATGCTAATTTTTACTGTCACATTATTTATATATGCGTGGTACGAAGAATAGAGCACTAGCCTCTTCAAAGACAGATTTATCAACGTGGAATTAAATTTTATTGTGGTTTAGGTTTTTTTTCTATTAAAAAATATATATATAAAAAAAATAAATCTAAGTTTGGCATATATAGAAAGGTTCTAGAGATTTACCCCCATGACTACACATCCCCTTCTCTTAGTTGTCTACAATAATCTCCTCTCTTGCCACTGAAATCATGTTGGAAAGGACGTCGTTCCAAGAATCTAGACACATATTAAAAAAAAAAAAACTAAGACTTATATATGTATTTAGACATTTCTTGGGGAAAATGCTATTTTATATATCTACTTTTCCAGAAGGGGTATTATATATAGAAAATGGAAATAATAATAATAATAATATTTAAATAAAAAAATATATCACCAGTTGATCTGCCCAATGAGGTTTCTTGTAATCTAGATTTGAAGTTCCCATTTTCATTATTGGGTCAATATTTTATTAGAGAAAAAGATATTGAATTTTACTTGGTTTTGAAGATTCAAAATCAACAGCTAGCCATGCTTCCTGCTGTTTATATATATATATATATTCCTTATCTTAGAAAATAAAGAACAGATCACCCTACCTCCAACCTAATTGCCGTGGTTGGTGGTAATTGAGTTCTCTCTTTTCCTTTTTACGAGGTTTTGAGTGGTTTGATCAAGAATATATTCAACAACGACTATGTCAAATGAATATATAGAGCCTTTTAACCCTAATTTTAGGAAGACCAGTGAAAGATAGAAGAAAGAAACCCTTTTAAATTAACTTGGTTAATTACAGCTATATTGTTTTTGTATCAACAAAAATTATCTTCCTAAACCTTATGATCATCCACAACGGCCATAAAATATTGATCGACCAAGTTTTCTTTCAAACTGTTCAGACTATCAAACTGACCGGCCGTGAGACCATCTGCTTTTAGAATATGTAATTTTTATCCACGAAAAATTTATAAGTGACACAAAATGTGGGATTAATTACAAGTCTTAACGTTTTTGCTCTAATTAATTTAATTTAATTGATAAATTAAACATGCAGGAACATCATTATCAAAGATAATTCAACAATAAACAGCATTCGTGCCAGGTAATGACCATAGAACCCTTTGAGCCACACAATATTACACATAGGCTTTCTAGATCCAGAGGGGTACGTTGTGTAATACTTATTTTGATATATAGTTAATACAGTTATTGCTACGTACAGCTTTTGTTGCTGTGCCGGTTATATATTAATTAGCTTTGCTTGATTATCGGTACACTATTTATGTTTATATACTCAAGTTCACGAGTATATATATTTACTTGGTTGAATAACATTTACCTTACATATGTTGGAATTTGCTCAATGCTTTTTGGAGGGTGGTTTAATTTTTTTGGATTCGGATATCCAGTCATTTCCTGACACGACTGCTAATAAATTCGGACAGTAAATGTGGGAAAGTTTTTATCGAGCCTAACTGCCTAAACAGGTGAGCGGGCAGTTCAAAATTTGTTTGAGTAGGTAGGCTCAGCCCATACTAACTCTTTTACATTTATTACTGTCTAAATTGCTAGCAGTCAATCTGGTTAGCAAATTGTTGGAATCTCTATCGGGTTTTTGTTTGAAAATAGTGTTCTGATGTGACATAAATGTGAAAACAGTTTTGAGTGTTTTATATATGTTTTAGATTGTTTTTGTTAATGTTTGAAAAGAGAAAACAAAAGGAAAGAAGGCAAAAACTTTAGCAAATAAAGCCTTAGAAGTTTTAGAATTAAAAATCTTAATACTTTTTTGGGAGGTAGATTGAGATTTCATAAAAAAGAAAAAAAAAAGGAAGGATTGAAGAGAAGTTCATTGTATTTTTCCTAGCTTGTTGCTAGTGGACGTATGCAATTTTGTCGATCGAACCACGTTAAATTATTGTATTTTGATTCTTGCTTTTTTTTTGTTGTTCATATTCTTTTTCTCTATGCTGCGAATTCTAATAATGATATTAGAGCTGATGAATCGGTAGATCAAACTATATATTCAACACCTTTTTTATTCATTAAAGTGTTTCAAAGAAAGTATTGAACAAAAAAAGGAATAAGAATAAAAAAAAAAAATGGTGATTAATTTAAAATTACATTTAAGAAAGGTGCATTTCTGAAGAACTCAATGAACTAATTGTAGGAACAACTGAAGACTAGATGATGATGATGATGACTCACAGCAAGGCTTGTTGCAGCACTTGTACTACGTGCCAAGAAATGTTTCCAGGATTTATAACAGGAACCACTTTATTGCTCGGTTCCATAATTATGACATCGTGTGTATATATCAAAAGGAAAAGCAATAGACTTGAGATCTCAACCAAGTTTCTTTTGAAAAATAATAAATTTTGTAACCCATGATCTCTTCGTACACTAGTATTTAAAAAATGAACAACTTAGATGCATGTATTATTGGACCGCAAGGGGCATAAAAAGTTAGAGAAAATCTACTCTTTAGACCCATTAATAGCGGACATCTTTTAAGAGCCATTAAAGGTAGTTGCGAGCCACCCCTAGATACGTACCATCCCTTGGCCTCTGATCCGAGCGGCCACAACTATGGGCCATCGTGGGTGCATGGATGGACGAGTTAACCTAACTCAGTCACTTTTTGCTAGCTTTTCTCTTTTTCTTTTCTTTTTCTTTTTTTAAAATAAAAATAAATTTACGTAATGAGCATAATTTGTATTTTCATAATCATTTGACAAAAATGCTGAAGGTCTTGAATTTAGAAAGAATTTAAACTCAAATTTTAAATCTATTAAATTAAAAATTGTGATTTTGAAATGATGTTGGTGACCTGATTTTACTAAAAAGTTACTGAAAATGGTTTCCAAAATAAAGAATCAAAAAATTGTAGAAGTGAGAAAATTAATTGCTTGATATTTATATCAACACTTTGTTGTTGTTATAGGTTTAGTTGCACTTCAATGAATGGTGGAGAATGGAGATTTTTCTCAATATATCGTATATATTCATAAAAAAAAAAAAAAAAAAAAAAAAAAAAAAAAAAAAAAAAAATCTCTAAAAATCTGAAATAAGATATTAGAAAACTACAAAAAGAATCATGAATGGGAGACTTCACATGGCTGAATTATTTAGGTGCTCGAAAAGACAGATTCAATCTTCTTTCTTTCTTTTTTTCTTTCTTTTATATATATATATAGAGAGAGAGGCTCTTATGAATATAGTGATAATTAAATAAGGTGGGATAGGGTTTAGGGTTCATTTACTGCTATTGATAACAAGTTTCTTTAATAATTGGGTGAATACTTGGGTGCCCCGTTTGTAGATTGATTAATCTCACTCCCTTTTCTTTTCAATTGAGAATCTTAATATGTAATTAACCTTTATTACATTTGGAGCTCGGTGTGCCTAACTAGGTATTGCAATTTGTTAATTTGTTTAGAATAATTAGAAAGCTTGAATTTATTTTTTAAGAGTGATATACAATATGATATATATATGATATTCATTTGATTAATTCCTAGCCCGCCTTCTCAATAATCCATAGATAATTACAAACCTCTCTTTCCTCTAAGTTTTTCCTTTTCTTAATTTCATCTCTCTAGGAATGGATAAACTTAATTATTATCCCAAGAAGAAAGCTAATGAAAGCGAAGTTCAAGAATTTCTTTCACCGTACATACCTACTATTGTTTTGTTTGGAGGTGTTTGAAAAAACAACAAAAAATGGCGGTTTGAAAATACATGAAAAAATTCATGTTTTTGCACAACAGTCAAGACAGTGCGTTTTTAACGACTTACAATTTTAAAAACCAAATCATGATCTTACCGCACGCTTAGCTGCATTTTTAAATATCGAGTTTTTATTAATTAATTGCATTTAGAATTGCTTTTTTTTTTTTTTTTCCCTTCAAATTTTACGTTTTGAAACCGTTAAACCAATCAAATACTATGATACCATTATGAAACCCGCAATAATTAATTCCTTCGATATATATTAATAAATGTAAGAAAAATGGTATCTTGAAATGAGAAATTAAAAAGAAAAAAATGAAAGAAAAGTTGGATGTAGTGTTGGGTATTGGTGATCTTCCCCAAAACCAAGAAGGATTTTTAACTTTTAAGTAATGGAGGTGACAAAGAAAGAGGGGAAGCCACCAAAAAAAGAGAAAGTGAAGAGCAGAAATGTGAAAGAGAGTGCTTGGAATGGCATCACGCAATTTGTCTTTGCTAAGGACCCACTTGCGGTCGGCTTCCTCCACCTATTAATCATCTTTCTTTCTCTCTCTCTCACTCATAGAAATACAGCCCTGCACGGCATGCAAATACGACTACTCTCTCAGCTTTCTCTTAAACTCATTGTTTTCTTCTCCCTCTAAAGACAGCCTTTCCTTTTCTCTCTCCTTTTCTTTTTTGTTTCATTGTTTTGTTTGCTTATTGTTTGATTAATTACTACCTAATCTTTCTGCTTAGATAGTCATAAAGAGGATTGGAAAATAAAATAAAGAAGATGGTCAGAGAGAATGAACTTATCCATTACTCTTTTACCAGGTCTGCTGATGCAGACAAATTAACCCTAGTTATTCTATACTCTTCTCTATTTTTGCAGTTATAAAATACCAAGATCGAGGAAAATATTCACCATGTTGAATTCAATATTTAACCAAGTTAAAATCTTATTGTATACGTTGCATGTAATAGCATGGTGTACATGATGCGACATTATTTAAAATTCTAAATAACGTGATAACATATATATGCGTATTTCATTAGCTAAACTTGAAATAAAGAGGATCCAATATTCATAGTTTTATTACACGTACCCATATTCAGGAAAATTAAAATATTTATAGTTGGAAAACTTTTTTTTCTTTTTTCTTTTGTGGTAATATTCGAGCAATTAACTTGAAATATTTTACATTATCAATTAATGTAGTTCATAAAACAGTTAAAAAGCGAAGGTAATTAAGCTTCTAAGGTCGAACCACCTCAATTTTTATCTTTTTTTTTTTTAACTCTTGCTTAATTAATTTCCTAGCTACGTACTTTTCTCCCATTTTTATTTATATTTCATAACAAATTTCTACAGTAACTAATTACAACCAACATGGAGTAAAGAATATGGGGTTAAAACCCTAAACATCATATTCATTAATTATTCGTTTAAAGATTAATGCCAATCTGGAATACTTCAAAGATT
This sequence comes from Alnus glutinosa, assembly GCF_958979055.1. Classification (NCBI taxonomy): domain Eukaryota; kingdom Viridiplantae; phylum Streptophyta; class Magnoliopsida; order Fagales; family Betulaceae; genus Alnus; species Alnus glutinosa. Next base: position 24,502,277 of record NC_084898.1, on the reverse strand, counting down.
GATGTAAGCAAATTAATTAGTCAAGTCAACACACGGTCATGACTCATAGGCATGTGTTAACCGTACAAACTTTGGAATATAATAATGAACAATTTTCTACAAAGCCCTTTTTGAAATATCCTCCTTTGGTTTTATCTCCTGGAAACTAATGAACTTGTGCTTGGGGCTTGGGACAAGGAACCTGCAGTCGTTCATGTATTTGTGAATTACTAAGAGATTTAGTTTTGATAAAAGTAACTCAAAAACTCCATCGATCGATTATGCTTTCTTGTCACTCTGGCGGGAAGCTTTTACATTTCCCATGATTAATTTGTTTAATCTAACAATCCAAAGACTAATTAATTTATATATATATATATATATATATATATATATATATATATATATATATATATATATATATATATATATATATATATATATATATATATATATATATATATGGTCGATCGTTCGATGCACTATTTGTTAAGCTTGAATGATTAACTAATTATTAAAGGTATTCTTAAATGACTCCAATTTATTGATCTAACAATTAGTAATTAAATGTAACCCCGTGTTTTATATAATGGAAAATGCTTAATTAGGGTATTATGTACAGTTTTTACTACAATTTTCTTATAAATTCATCCGAAAGTTCACTTTTTATAGAAATGATGTGAAATATCGTTGTCTTAGTTTGTAAAAAACTCGTAATTAATAAAAACTATAATATCGCTAGCAACACTCTAAGATAATAATTTTCTTTACCATTTCAAACAATTTATTGAATGGTCCTAGATGCAAGTTTATTAGTCAATAAGTGTCCTATAAATGCTTTTATATATATAGGATTAAAGTCGAAATCAAATGTGAGCCATCATTTCCAAGAAGTATATCATGAAATGAGGCGCATTTTCTTGGGTTGAAGACACACCCACTTTTCTTAAGACATTTCTTTAATCCTAATCCAACCATTCCCCATCTATTTCCTTGACCCACACACTCCCAAAACTTCTTTTTTATTTTTTATTTTTTATTTTCTCTCGCTGTTTCTTTACAGTTAAGTTTGTTGGGCTTTTATTTTTGTTAATCTTGCACTATCCTCATTAATTCCATCCCTCCACCACCTCTCTACAGTTTACCCACTACCAATGTACCCTTTCTTTTTTCCACACCAAAAGCACTCCTAACCATCCCTAATCACAACCGACTAGTGTAGCAACATTTAATATTAATTTTTTCTTTTTCTTTTCTTTTTTCAAGAAAAAAAAAATTAAGCACTTTTATGCACATTTGGCAAGTTTATACTAATTTATAGATAAAAACTTTTCCTTTTAATTAAATTAGAAGAAATTTATTCAATTCAATATGTTTATAGCGTGTACGTGATCGATTCTCACGCGCACACAAAGTCAAAAATGCATTTGAAAAATCACGTGCTATAAAAATAAATGTCCGGCCATAGCACTCCGGCCATGATGGTTTAGAAGGATACCTATTTTCCACGTTAGTTAAATTATTTTTAGAGGACTGCTAGCTACTAACCCATAGCTTATCACAATTATTACAACCTCCTAATTATTATATATATATGTTGTACTATATATTAATAGTCTTATCTTTCATGGAGATCATCTGAGCTAACAAACAAGGTAATGGAGATTGTCTACGGCAATTTCAATTAATATACTACA